>NW_025721198.1:0-322323 GCF_922984935.1 Meles meles
CCCCTTAATATTGCCTGCACTGTCGGCTTGGTGGTTGCATAGTCTTTTAAGCCTTGCCGGTCTTGGAAACTCTTTATCTCTCCATCCATTTTAAATGTCAGTCTTGCTGGATAGAGTATTCTTGGTTGCATGTTCTTCTCATTTAGTACTCTGAATATATTTTGCCAGCCCTTCCTGGCTTGCCAGGTCTCTGTAGAAAGGTCTGACGTTATTCTAATGGGTTTTCCTCTGTATGTAAGAAGCTTCTTTGTCCTAGCTGCTTTTAAGAGGGTCTCTCTTGAAGCATAATTCCCCATTCTAACTATAAGGTGCCGTGAGGACTTTCGAGAATCTAAAATCTTGGGAGGATATCTTTCTGCCACTAGTACATGAACGTTTCCATTTGTGAGATTGGGAAAATTTTCATAGACAACTTCTTCCACTCTATCTTCTAGACTTCTTTCTTTTTCTTCCCCTTCAGGGATTCCAATAATTCTGACGTTGGAACGTTTCATGGCATCGTTTATTTCCCTGATTCTGTTTTCGTGGCTTCTGAGCTGTTTGTTCCAGGCTTCCTCCTGATCCTTTCTCTCTATCTTTTTGTCCTCCAGATCACTAATTCTATCTTCTGTCTCAGTTACCCTAGCTTTTAGAGAATTTAGATTGGATTGGAACTCACTGAGAGCATTTTGAACATCATCCCTGGTGGCTTTCAGTTCTGCCCTAACATTGTGAACATCATCCCTGGTGGCTTTCAGTTCTGCCCTAATCAATTCTGTTTGGTCATCCATGGCTTTCTCCAACCTAGCTATTGCCTAGATAATTGTTAGTCTGAATTCCTTTTCTGACATATTTTCTATGTCGATAGCCATTAGCTCTGTTGCATAAGGTCCATCCTCTGTATTTTTCTTCTGTTGGGTATTCCTCCTCCTAGTCATTTTGGTAAGAGATGACTAAACAGATGCATTTGGACTTATCGATTGTGGTGCAGTCAATGTGCACCCTGGAACGCTTCTGTACAATCAGGATTCCCCACCCAAATGAGAGAAAAAAGAAAAGAAAAAGAAATAGAGAAGAAGAAAGAAAAAAAAGGGGAAAGAAAAAAGGAAAAAAAAAGAGAGAGAGAGATAGGAAAAAAAGGGAAGATAAAAGAGAAGGCTCAGCCCAAATGGGCCACAAGGTAAGATTTGTGGAGTATACAAACAGAAACAGACAAATAAAAGAGTGATAAAAGTATATGACAAGAGAAAAAAATATGTATATATAAGCAAAAAAAAAAAAAAAAAAAAAAAAGGGAAGAACCTCATCAGAAAGAACCCCAAGTAAGATTTATTTATTATCAGGACAAACACAAATTCACAGAAACACTGACAGAAGGAAAAATTGGGAGAGTGGTTATAGATTCTCAGTGTGGGTGAGGAAGGTTATTTTGATTCTTTCTGAAGGTATCTTGATGTTTTTGTTAAGGGACTCAACTTTCCTAAGTTACAGGGGGATTGGAAACTGGTTTGTCTATAGGGGTAGCATTGATTGGGGAAAGGGGATTACCTTGAAGTTTAACTCTATATGTATAGTAGAAAATAAAAATTAAAAAAGAATAAACTAGACTAAACTAAGTTAAAATTTAAAAAAGAATTAAAAAAATAGAAAAGCAAAAGAAAAACACGGGTGTATGTATCAAAAAGTTCAGGTTAGAAGGTTATTAAAGAATTTGATATACTGGACATCTCAGTGTGATGGTAAATAGGTTAAAAAATTATCTATATGTATAAAAAAAAGAACCAGAATATTGGTAAAGAGGTAAAAATAAAAGTTGTATTTATGAAGTAGTGATGGTTGTTCTCTTGTAGTCTTTTTTTTTTTTTCTTCCTTCCTGGTTGGTTTTCTGGGGGAGGGGACTGCCACGTGGGTTTTCAGACAATGATGTTCCCTGAGTTAGGTCCTCCCGCTCCCCTCAAGGGGGTGAGCTCCTTTTTTTCCAGGAAACTGTTTTTTTCAGGCTTTTGTTCTCTGGGGGTTTTTATGTTCTTTCATCTGCTTTCTCTCGCCTTGACAGCTTTTGATGGTTTTTGGAGGTTTAGAGGAGAGCAAGCAGCACCCCAACCTCCCTCTCAGAGAGAAGCCTCAGACTGTTTTGCAAAAGCTGCTGGCAGAGTCGGTTCTGAGTCACTGTCCCTGGGGATGCAGGAGCTCCTCGTTTTACCCAAAACCAGGGCAGCGGTGGCTGTCTAGGCAGCTCCAGACCACCAGAGAGGTTCTGAGCAGAGATCGCACACTGAGATTTTCCCGCTGTCCCAGGCTGGGAATGTCTGGTTTTTCAGGATGCCAGAGCTCCAGGCTAGCGCCTATGAGCACCTATCCCAAGGCAGAGTGTGGGACGTGCCTGTTTCAGGATTGCCATCTGGCCAGGCTCCCAGCCCCTCACGGGAGCCAGACCCCACTCGTTCTCAGGCGCACTAGCGGGTCATGTGCACTGGCAGCTCACGGATGGAGACCTGATTTCTCTGCTGCACTCTCTCTGGCTCCGAGCCAGGGGAGGCTGTCCTGGGTCCGGGGACTTAGGTCCCTGACCCTAACCGCCCAGGTTCCCACTATTAACCCCCGTGATCCTTTGCTGTTTGTTTTTTGAGTGCTTTCAACCAGACTCCAAGTTAATGCTGGTCCCCAGATGCAGAGCACTCTCGTGTTGGGGTGTTACTTTCCTATCGGTCACCTCTGGTTGCTCCCTCCCCCTTTTGTTTATCTTCCGATATCAGTCCGATGCTCCCAGTCTGCTTTACCTGCCACTGGCGTCTTCTGCTCCTGTAGAGATCCAGACGTGTATAATTCTGATCTCAGGCTGATTTCATGGGTGGTCGTAATTCTTTGGTAGGTAATCAGCTCACTTTAGGGTACAGGTTGAAATGGTGCCTCCTCCTACTTCCCCGCCAATCCTCCTTGGAGCAGTTCTAGTAATGTTTTGGTGGAGTTTTTCCAGTTTTCTAGATATAGTATCATCTCATCTGCAAATATTGGAAGTTTGACATCTTCCTTGCTGACTTGGGTGCCTTTTATTTTTGTTGTCTGATTGCTCTGGTGAGGACTTCTATTACTATGTCAAATAACAGCACTAAGAGTAGACATCCTTATTCCTAACCATAGATGAAAAACTTTCAGATTTTCTACATTGAGGATGATATTAGCTGTGAAATTTTCATATATGGGTTTTATTATGTTGAGGTTTGTTCCCTCTAAACCTACTTTGTTGAGGGTTTTTATTTTGAATGGCTGTTGTACTTTGTCAAATGCTTTTTCTGCATCTACTGAAATGATCATATAGCTCTTTTTTTTTTCTTCAGATTTTTACTTAAATTCTAGTTAGTTAACATACAGTGCAGTATTGTTTCAGGAGTAGAATTCAATGATTCATCACTTACATATATCACCCAGCACTCAACACGTTAAGTGCCCTCCTAAATACCCATTACCCATCTAGCCCATCCCCCACCCACCTTCCTCCAACAGCCCTCAGTTTGTTCTCTATCTTTAGGAGTCTCTTATGGTTTGTTTCCCTCTCTCTCTTTTTACTGCATTTCCCATATGTTTATGTGTATTATTTCTTAAATTCCACATATGAGTGACATCATATGGTATTGTTCTTTCTCTGACTGAGTTACTTCACTTTGCATAATACCCTCTAGTTCCATCCACATCACTACAAATGGAAAGATTTCATTCTTTTTGAGGATAAGTAATATTAATTCTGCCATGTATATACACCACATCTTTTTTTTTAAATTAGGCTTCTTTTTTTTTATTTGTTTATTTACAGCATAACAGTGTTCATTGTTTTGGCATCACACCCAGTGCTCCATGCAGTACGTGCCCTCCCTATTACCCACCACCTGGTTCCTCAACCTCCCACCCTCCCCGCCCCTTCAAAACCCTCTGGTTGTTTTTCAGAGTCCATAGTCTCTCATGGTTCATCTCCCCTTCCAGTTTCCCTCAATTCCCTCTCCTCTCCATCTCCCCATGTCCTCCATGTTATTTGTTATGCTTCACAAATAAGTGAGACCATATGATACTTGACTCTCTCTGCTTGACTTATTTCGCTTAGCATAATCTCTTCCAGTCCCATCCATGTTGCTAAAAAAGTTGGGTATTCATCCTTTCTGATGGAGGCATAATACTCCATTGTGTATATGGACCACATCTTCCTTATCCATTCATCTGTTGAAGAGCATCTTGGTTCTTTCCACAGTTTGGCGACCGTAGCCATTGCTGCAATAAACATTGGGGTACAGATGGCCCTTCTTTTCACTACATCTGTATCTTTGGGGTAAATACCCAGCAGTGCAATTGCAGGGTCATAGGGAAGCTCTCTTCTTAGTTTCTTCAGGAATATCCATACTGTTCTCCAAAGTGTACACCACATCTTCTTTATCCATTCATCAGTTGAAGGACATTTCAGCCCTTCCATAATTTAGCTATTGTAGATAACATGGCTATGAACATCAGGGTGAATTACCCCTTTGAATCTATATTTTTGTATCCTTTGGGTAAATACTTAGTAGTGCAATTGCTAGATCATAGGGTAGCTCTCTTTTAACTTTTGAGGAACCTCCATACTGTTTTCTACAGTGGCTGCAGCATTCTGCATTCCCACCAACAGTGCAAGAGAATTCCCTTCCTCTGCATCCTCACCAATTTGTTGTTTCCTGTGTTGTTAATTTTAGCCTTTCTGACTGGTGTGAAGTGATACTTCATTGTGATCATATGGTTCTTATCCTTTCTTTAATGAATGTGTTATATCATTGATTTGTGAATATTGAATTGCCCTTGCAGCCCAGGAATAAATCCTACTTGATCACAGTAAACAATTTTTTTTAATGTCTTGTTGGATTTGGTTTGCTAGCATTTTCTTGAGAATTTTTGCATCCATGATCATCAGGGATATTGGCCTGTAGTTCTCTTTTTTTGTGGAGTCTTTATCTGATTTTGGTATCAGGGTAATGCTGGCTTCATAGAATGAATTTGAATGTTTTCCTTTTCTTTCTTTTTTTTTTTAATGGTTTGACAAGAATAGGTTTTAATTTGTCCTAAATGTTTGCCAGAATTTGTCTGTGTAGCCATCTCACCTTGCTTTTTTTTTTTTTTTTTTTTTTGCTTTTGGGAGTCCTTTTTAAAGTATTGATTCAATTTCTTTGCTGATTATCAATCTGTTCAAGTTTTCTATTACTTTCTGTTTCAGTTTTGATCGTTTCTAAGAATTTATCAGTTTCTTAGAGGTGGTACAATTTGTTGGCATATAGTTTTTCATAATATTCTCATAATTGTATTTCTGTGGCGTTGGTTTTTATTTCTGTTCTCTCATATGTCATTTTATTTATTTGGGTACACTCCTGGTCTCATTGATATCTTCTATTGTTTTTGTAGTTTCTATATCATTTATTTCTGCTTTAATCTTTATTATTTCTTTCATCCTCTTGGCTTTGGCTTCATTGGGCTTTTTAGCTCCTGTAGGTTCAAGTTTAGGTTGTTTATTTGAGATTTTCTTCTTCAGTAAGGCTGTATTGCTCTGAGAATTACTTTTGCTTGACCCCAAAGGTTTTGGGCCCTTGTGTTTTCATGTTCATGTTTCCAGGTATTTTTTTATTTGTTGTTTGATTTCCTGGTTGACCCAATTTAGTCACATGTTATTTGACCTCCATATATTTGTGGTCTTTCCAAATTTTTCTTGTGTCCATACACAAAATTTTTCTTGTGGTTGGTTCTTGTTTCATAATGTTGTGGTCAGAAAAGATGCATGTTATGATTTCAATCCTTTGTGTTTGTTGAGGCCTGAATTGTAACTTAATATGTGATCTGTTTTGGATATTTTCTCATGTAACCTTGAAAAGAATGTGAAATGTGCTGTTTTAGGATGGAATATTCTGAGAATATTTGTCAAGTCCAGTGTGTCATTCAAAGCTGTTGTTTCCTTGTTGATGTTCTGTTTAGGTGATCTGTCCACTGATGTAAGTGAGGTGTTAAAGTCCCCTACTGTTATTGTATTACTATCAATGGGTTCCTTTATAGTTGTTATTAAGTGTTTTATATATTTGGTTGCTCCCATGTTGGGTGCATAAATATTTACAGTTGTTGGACCTTGTTGGACTGTCCCCTTTATTATTATACCGTGTCCTTCTTTGTCTCTAGTTAGTCTGTTTTAAAGTCTAGTTTTTCTGATATAAATATTGCTACTACTCCAGCTTTCTTTTGACATCCATTTTTGTGATAAATATTTCGCATCTCCTCACTTTCAATGTGCAGGTACCTTATATCTCAAATAAGTATCTTATAGGTGCTCTATAGTTGGGTCTTGTTTTTTTTTTGTTTGTTTGTTTGTTTGTTCTGGTTTTTGTCTTGTTTTCTTATCCATCTGACACCCTGTGTATTTTGAGTGTTTGGTCCATTTAAATTCAAAGTAATTATTGATAGATATACATTTATTGCCATTTTATTACTTGTTTTATCATTGTTTCTGGAGATTTCTCTGATCCTTTCTTGTCTTTGTCACTTTTGGTCTTTCCTTTCCACTCAAGGAGTAGTAGCCTTTAATGTTTCTTAAAGGGCTGTTTAGTAGTCATGAACTCCTTTAGTTTTTGTTTGTCCATAAATTCCTTGTCTCTCTTTTTATTCTGAGTGATGTCTTTCCTGGAGAGAGGACATCCTGAATGATATCCTTCCTGGATAATTTCTGGCTGCAGATTTTATTCATTCAGCACTTTGAATATATCATGCCAGTCCCTTCTGACTTACCAGTATCTGTTGAAAAATCTCCAGCTAGCCTTTTAAGTCCTCCCTAATAAATTAAGGACTTCTTTTGTCTTACTGTTTTTAAGATATTTTTAATTTTATTTCATTTTTTCAGTGCTCCAAGATTCATTGTTTATGCATCACAGCCAGTGCTCCATGCAATATATGCCTTCCATAATACCTACCATCAGGCTCACTCATCCCCCCGACCTCTCCCTTCCAAAACCCTCAGTTTGTATTAGTATATTTTGCAAATTTAATTGCAATATGTCTTGGTGTTGGCCTGCTTTTGTTTTCAAACTATCTACCCCTGGCTTGTTTGCCTACCTTCTCTCCAGGAGCAGGGCAGTGTTCTCCAGGCTCTACCCTAGCCAAGCCCACTGACCTACAGGCAGGACAGTAGGCAGAGCAGGAGGCTGTCCTTAGAGGGTAGTGGGAATTAGATGGCATGAACTTGGCTGATGTAGAGTTATAAGAAGATGTGAGGCTTGAGAACAAAGAGGGGGCCAGTCTCAGTCTGGGGGACCAGTGTCAACAATTCCTTGCCTTTTGGGCCACCTGTGTCACCAAAAGGAGCTGCTGGAACATGAACCTGAGCAGGGCCTTGCAGGTGACAACCAGCCTATGGCAGTTGTGGGGCTGCCAACTAGAGAATTCCAGCAAGGCAACAGAGCTGCTGCTGCCTGTACCCAGTGCCACCAGCTCATAGATCTTCTTGACATGGCCTCTGGTGCCTGTGGCCTCTTTCTCTGGAATGACTGCAGCCACAGTACCCTTACAGACCTGGTATGGTGAGGTCTTGTCCGCCAAACAGACAAAGCTGATGCTGTCCACAGCCACACCATGCTGCTCATGGGTTACGATGTTCTCTACACTCAGAGGAGCAAGTGGAGGCTTGTTGGAGCTTTAGGGGGCCTATTTAGGGAAATATTATCCTTGTGCATTCCCGTGTGTGCACCTCTCTCTTTCTCTTCTCTATCACCTTTCTCCATGACCATGACTCACTCCCCTCAGCAGCATCTATGATCAGTTCTCCCCTAAACCACATTTATTTCCACACTTCCTACCTTCCCGGGTGTGGCCTCGTCTCTCCCTTTAATTGTGGTGTTTGTTCTGTCAGTTTTCAAGTAGATTTATGGGGTTTTAGGATGATTTTATAGTTACCTAGTTGTGTTTTCAGGATGCAACTAGTCTAAGATCCTCCTGTTCTGCTGGCATATTATTCTCCTCTCCCAACTCTTAATTGAGCTATTAACTATCTCATATAAATTTAACTTTTGAGGGACTGTACAGTAACTGTTGTGTTGTTTCATATATAATTGAGGCTACCTAGAAGTTTCTGGAGTAGAACTGTAAATTCTTAGCTTAATTTTACATAATACATGGAATGAATGTGGAAAAAAAGAAGTCATCCTCCTATATTTTCCTTTTCCCTTTACACCTTTGTTCTGTGTCAGCCTCAGCCTATTGATAGTGATGTTATTGGCTTGGAATGCCTAAGGCACTCACCTGGGTCCCCAGTACTTATGGCAAGTCCCCACAGACATTTCCCCAACTAGAGCCAATACTGTGGCTGGTCTGGCTCTTGTGGTTCTTATTATTAATGGAAGAAGCATCTCAGCAACAACAATCAGGGGGGCTTTGAAAAAATAAAGTTGTTACAGACCCTAGAAGGCATATGGAATGTGCCATATGGGGGTTCAAGCCATTGAGGCATCGAGCAAGGTGTCAGAAAGGGAGTGAATTCTTGGGGTCTGCTTTTATTGAGGTTGAGGGTAGGGTAGGGCTTCTTGGGTTTACTCTTTACCCACAAATGTAAAAACATAAGAGCAGGAATTGGAGCATAAGAAGGGAAAAAACAGTGTCCCTCAAGTGGCCAATTATCTCAGTTGCCCAATTAACTCATAGATGGGATGGACAGCCTGGTTCTTTATCTAGTTGTTTGACCAGTAGCTGTATCATACAGCTGGCAATATGTTTATTCAAGATAGATATCTTCAAAACATATGCTTCAGCAACTAAAAGCTGAATTTCAGGCACTTACACTGCAAAAACCCTGTTGAATCTCCTTCCAGAATATATCTAGAATATTATCATTTTACCATCCCCAAAGCCCTGATGCAAGTCTGCCTCATTTCTCACCTGTAGAATTGCAGTGGCCCTAACCAGTCTTGATTCCCTAGGGCTACTCTAACTTAGTAGCCAGGGTTAGCATATTATATGTCATCTTCGTGGGTTCAGAATCCTGCATTACCTCACTTAGTGCCAAAGTTTGTATGATCCAGACCTGCTCCTCTTCCTCATGCTGCTTACTTCGTTTCTAACCTCCTTGTTTTTCTGATGTTCACCTCCTCACTCACCTCCCTGCTCACAACACTCCAGCCACAGATGGTCTTTTCACCCTCTTTGAGCACCAGTCTTCCACTCTAAGCCTTTGCACTTACTGTTGCCTCTTCCTGCTTGGTTCTTTCCCCACACATCCAGGGGTCCCACTTTCCCTTTCCTCAGGTGTTTACTCCAAAGTCTCCTACTCACTGGAGGCTTACTAAAAGTCACCCTATTGAAATTGCTCACTCCCATCCCAACAGATTTTAATATCCCCACCCCGAGTTTTCTGACCTCACATACTATATATTATAGTTGTTTACCATCCATGTAAACTCTTAGCCAGAATGAAAGTTCCATAAAGGCAGGGAATTTTTCCACTACTCTATTCCCAGCTCCTAGAACAGGGCATGCCACATTACACTGGAAAATATCTAGTCTCTGTTTGGAGGATGGAAGAAACAAGTTAGAACTGAAACAGGTAACTCATTTTTTTTGTTTGTTTAACCTACTGATTTTTAAAATTTCTTTAATAGATAAGATTTTGTGTGTTTTAAGGGGATAAATAGCATATTTACATTTTATATTCATGTATTTTTTTAAATTTATTAATTTTTTCAGAATAACAGTATTCATTGTTTTTGCACAACACCCAGTGCTCCATGCAAAACGTGCCCTCCCCATTACCCACCACCTGTTCCCCCAACCTCCCACCCCTGACCCTTCAAAACCCTCAGGTTGTTTTTCAGAGTCCATAGTCTCTTATGGTTTGCCTCCCCTTCCAATTTTTTCTTTTTATAAACATATAATGTATTTTTATCCCCAGGGGTACAGGTCTGTGAATCGCCAGGTTTACACACTTCACAGCACTCACGATAGCACATACCCTCCCCAGTGTCCATAACCCCCTCCCCCTCTCCCAAACCCACCTCCCCCCAGCAACCCCCAGTTTGTTTTGTGAGATTAAGAGTCATTTATGGTTTGTCTCCCTCCCAATCCCATCTTGTTTCATTTATTCTTCTCCTATCCCCCTAAGCCCCCATGTTGCTTCTCCATGTCCTCATATCAGGGAGATCATATGATAGTTGTCTTTCTCCGATTGACTTATTTCACTAAGCATGATACCCTCTAGTTCCATCCACGTCGTCACAAATTGCTAGATTTCATTTCTTTTGATGGCTGCATAGTATTCCATTGTGTATATATACCACATCTTCTTTATCCATTCATGTGTTGATGGACATCTAGGTCCTTTCCATAGTCTGGCTATTGTAGATATTGCTGCTATAAACATTCAGGTACACGTGCCCCTTCGGATCACTATGTTTGCATCTTTAGGGTAAATACCCAGTAGTGCAATTGCTGGGTCATAGGGTAGTTCTATTTTCAACAATTTGAGGAACCTCCATGCTGTTTTCCAGAGTGGTTGCACCAGCTTGCATTCCCACCAAGAGTGGAGGAGGGTTCCCCTTTCTCCGCATCCTCGCCAGCATCTGTCATTTCCTGACTTGTTAATTTTAGCCATTCTGACTGGTGTGAGGTGATATCTCATTGTGGTTTTGATTTGTATTTCCCTGATGCCGAGTGACGTGGAGCACTTTTTCATGTGTCTGTTGGCCATCTGGATGTCTTCTTTGCAGAAATGTCTGTTCATGTCCTCTGCCCATTTCTTGATTGGATTGTTTGTTCTTTGGGTGTTGAATTTGCTAAGTTCCTTATAGATTTTGGATACTAGCCCTTTATCTGATATGTCGTTTGCAAATATCTTCTCCCATTCTGTCAGCTGTCTTTTGGTTTTGTTAACTGTTTCCTTTGCTGTGCAAAAGCTTTTGATCTTGATGAAATCCCAATAGTTCATTTTTGCCCTTGCTTCCCTTGCCTTTGCCGTTGTTCCTAGGAAGATGTTGCTACGGCTGAGATCGAAGAGGTTGCTGCCTGCATTCTCCTCAAGGATTTGGATGGATTCCTTTCTCACATTGAGGTCCTTCATCCATTTGGAGTCTATTTTCGTGTGTGGTGTAAGGAAGTGGTCCAATTTCATTTTTCTGCATGTGGCTGTCCAATTTTCCCAGCACCATTTATTGAAGAGGCTGTCTTTTTTCCATTGGACATTCTTTCCTGCTTTGTCGAAGATTAGTTGACCATAGAGTTGAGGGTCGATTTCTGGGCTCTCTATTCTGTTCCACTGATCTATGTGTCTGTTTTTGTGCCAATACCATGCTGTCTTGATGATGACAGCTTTGTAATAGAGCTTGAAGTCCGGAATTGTGATGCCACCAACTTTGGCTTTGTTCTTCAATATTCCTTTGGCTATTCGAGGTCTTTTCTGGTTCCATATAAATTTTAGGATTATTTGTTCCATTTCTTTGAAAAAAATGGATGGTATTTTGATACGGATTGCATTAAATGTGTAGATTGCTTTAGGTAGCATAGACATTTTCACAATATTTATTCTTCCAATCCAGGAGCATGGAACATTTTTCCATTTTTTGGTGTCTTCCTCAATTTCTTTCATGAGTACTTTATAGTTTTCTTTGTATAGATTCTTAGTCTCTTTGGTTAGGTTTATTCCTAGGTATCTTATAGTTTTGGGTACAATTGTAAATGGGATTGACTCCTTAATTTCTCTTTCTTCAGTCTTGTTGTTGGTGTACAGAAATGCAACTGATTTCTGTGCATTGATTTTATATCCTGACACTTTACTGAATTCCTGTACAAGTTCTAGCAGTTTTGGAGTGGAGTCTTTTGGCTTTTCCACATATAGTATCATATCATCTGCGAAGAGTGATAGTTTGACTTCTTCTTTACCAATTTGGATGCCTTTAATTTCTTTTTGTTGTCTGATTGCTGAGGCTAGGACTTCTAGTACTATGTTGAATAGCAGTGGTGATAATGGACATCCCTGCCGTTTTCCTGACCTTAACGGAAAAGCTTTCAGTTTTTCTCCATTGAGAATGATATTTGCGGTGGGTTTTTCATAGATGGCTTTGATAATATTGAGGTATGTGCCCTCTATCCCTACACTTTGAAGAGTTTTGATCAGGAAGGGATGCTGTACTTTGTCAAATGCTTTTTCAGCATCTATTGAGAGTATCATATGGTTCTTGGTCTTTCTTTTATTAATGTGTTCTATCACATTGATTGATTTGCGGATGTTGAACCAACCCTGCAGCCCTGGAATAAATCCCACTTGATCGTGGTGAATAATCCTTTTAATGTACTGTTGAATCCTATTGGCTAGTATTTTGGCGAGAATTTTTGCGTCTGTGTTCATCAAGGATATTGGTCTGTAGTTCTCTTTTTTGGTGGGATCCTTGTCTGGTTTTGGGATCAAGGTGATGCTGGCCGCATAAAATGAGTTTGGAAGTTTTCCTTCCATTTCTATTTTTTTGGAAACTATTTTAGTTTCAGGAGAATAGGAATTAGTTCTTCTTTAAATATTTGGTAGAATTCCCCTGGGAAGACGTCTGGCCCGGGGCTTTTGTTTGTTTGGAGATTTTTGATGACTGTTTCAATCTCCTTACTGGTTATGGGCCTGTTCAGGTTTGTGATTTCTTCCTGGTTCAGTTGTGGTAGTTTATATGTCTCTAGGAATGCATCCATTTCTTCCAGATTGTCCAATTTGTTGGCGTAGAGTTGCTCATAGTATGTTCTTCTAATTGTCTGTATTTCTTTGGTGTTAGTTGTGATCTCTCCTCTTTCATTCATGATTTTATTGATTTGGCTCCTTTCTCTTTTCTTTTTGATGAGTCTGGTCAGGGGTTTATCAATCTTATTGATTCTTTCAAAGAACCAGCTCCTAGTTTCATTGATTTTTTCTATTGTTTTTTTGGTTTCTATTTCGTTGATTTCTGCTCTGATCTTTATGATTTCTCTTCTCCTGCTGGGTTTAGGGTTTCTTTCTTGTTCTTTCTCCAGCTCCTTTACGCGTAGGGTTAGGTTGTGTACTTGAGACCTTTCTTGTTTCTTGAGAAAGGCTTGTACCGCTATATATTTTCCTCTCAGGACTGCCTTTGCTGTGTCCCACAGATTTTGAACTGTTGTGTTTTCATTATCATCTGTTTCCATGAATTTTTTCAATTCTTCTTTAATTTCCTGGTTAACCCATTCATTCTTTAGAAGGATGCTGTTTAGTCTCCATGTATTTGGGTTCATTCTAGCTTTCCTCTTGTGATTGAGTTCTAGCATCAGAGCATTGTGTTCTGAAAATATGCAGGGAATAATCCTAATCTTTTGATACCGGTTGAGACCTGATTTGTGACCCAGGATGTGATCTATTCTGGAGAAGGTTCCATGTGCACTAGAGAAGAATGTGTATTCTGTTGCTTTGGGATGAAATGTTCTGAATATATCTGTGATGTCCATCTGGTCCAGTGTATCATTTAAGGCCTTTATTTCCTTGTTGATCTTTTGCTTGGATGATCTGTCTATTTCAGTGAGGGGAGTGTTCAAGTCCCCTACTATTATTGTATTATTATTGATGTGTTTCTTTAATTTTGTTATTAATTGGTTTATATAGTTGGCTGCTCCCACGTTAGGGGCATAGATATTTAAAATTGTTAGATCTTCTTGTTGGACAGACCCTTTGAGTAGGATATAGTGTCCTTCCTCATCTCTTATTATAGTCTTTGGCTTAAAATCTAATTGATCTGAAATAAGGATTGCCACCCCAGCTTTCTTCTGATGCCCATTAGCTTGGTAAATTGTTTTCCACCCCCTCACTTTAAATCTGGAGGTGTCTTCGCGTCTAAAATGAGTTTCTTGTAGGCAACATACTGATGGGTTTTGTTTTTTTATCCATTCTGATACCCTGTGTCTTTTGATTGGGGCATTTAGCCCATTAACATTCAGGGTAACTATTGAGAGATATGAATTTAGTGCCATTATTAGCCTGTAAGGTGACTGTTACTGTATATTGTCTCTGTACCTTTCTGATCTACTACTTTTAGGCTCTCTCTTTGCTTAGAGGACCCCTTTCAATATTTCCTGTAGAGCTGGTTTGGTGTTTGCAAATTCTTTCAGATTTTGTTTGTCCTGGAAGCTTTTGATCTCTCCTTCTATTTTCAATGATAGCCTAGCTGGATAGAGTATTCTTGGCTGCATGTTTTTCTCGTTGAGTGCTCTGAATATATCATGCCAGCTCTTTCTGGCCTCCCAGGTCTCTGTGGATAAGTCTGCCGCCAATCTAATATTTTTACCATTGTATGTTACAGACTTCTTTTCTCGGGCTGCTTTCAGGATTTTCTCTTTGTCACTAAGACTTGTCAATTTTACTATTAGGTGACGGGGTGTGGACCTAGTCTTGTTGACTTTGAGGGGGGTTCTCTGCATCTCCTGGATTTTAATGCTTGTTCCCTTTGCCATATTAGGGAAATTCTCTCCAATAATTCTCCCCAATAGACCTTCTGCTCCCCTCTCTGTTTCTTCTTCTTCTGGAATCCCAGTTATTCTAATGTTGTTTCGTCTTATGGTGTCACTTATCTCTCGAATTCTCCCCTCATGGTCCAGTAGCTGTTTGTCCCTCTTTTGCTCAGCTTCCTTATTCTCTGTCATTTGGTCTTCTATATCACTAATTCTTTCTTCTGCCTCATTGATCCTAGCAGTGAGAGCCTCCATTTTTGATTGCACCTCATTAATAGCTTTTTTGATTTCTACTTGGTTAGATTTTAGTTCTTTAATTTCTCCAGAAAGGGCTTTTATATCTCCAGAGAGGGTTTCTCTAATATCTTCCATGCCTTTTTCGAGCCCGGCTAGAATGTTCAGAATCGTCATTCTGAACTCTTGATCTGACATATTACCCATGTCTGTGTTGATTAGGTCCCTAGCCTTCGGTACTGTCTCTTGTTCTTTTGTTTGTGGTGATTTTTTCCGCCTTGTCATTTTGTCCAGATAAGAGGATATGAAGGAGCAAATAAACTACTAAAAGGGTGGCAAAGACCCCGGAAAAATGCGCTGTAACTAAAGCAGAAGAGACCCCAAATTGTGGGGGGGAGAAAGGGGATAAAAACAGGTTCCTTCAGAAAGTGGTTGATTTTCTGTTTCTAGAGTTGCTGTTCTTCTTCTCTTCGCTCTCCCGTTGGATTTGTAGGTGTTTGCAATGTTTAGATAAGCTATCGAGCTGATCTCCTGCTACCTGATGTAGTCTCAGGCTGCTACTTCTCCTCCATCTTGACTCCTCCCCCAATAGTTCATTTTTGCCCTTGCTTCCCTTGCCTTTGCCGTTGTTCCTAGGAAGATGTTGCTGCGGCTGAGGTCGAAGAGGTTGCTGCCTGCGTTCTCCTCAAGGATTTTGATGGATTCCTTTCTCACATTGAGGTCCTTCATCCATTTGGAGTCTATTTTCGTGTGTGGTGTAAGGAAGTGGTCCAATTTCATTTTTCTTCATGTGGGTGTCCAATTTTCCCAGCACCATTTATTGAAGAGGCTGTCTTTTTCCATTGGACATTCTTTCCTGCTTTGTCAAAGATTAGTTGACCATAGAGTTGAGGGTCTATTTCTGGGCTCTCTATTCTGTTCCATTGATCTATGTGTCTGTTTTTGTGCCAGTACCATACTGTTTTGATGATGACAGCTTTGTAATAGAGCTTGAAGTCTGGAATTGTGATGCCACCAACTTTGGCTTTCTTTTTCGATATTCTTTTGGCTATTCGAGGTGTTTTCTGGTTCCATATAAATTTTAGGATTATTTATTCCATTTCTTTGAAAAAAAAATGGATGGTATTTTTGTAGGGATTGTATTAAATGTGTAGATTGCTTTAGGTAGCATAGACATTTTCACAATATTTATTCTTCCCATCCAGGAGCATGGATCATTTTTCCATTTCTTTGTGTCTTCCTCAATTTCTTTCATGAGTACTTTATGGTTTTCTGCATATAGATTCTTAGCCTCTTTGGTTAGGTTTATTCCTAGGTATCTTATAGTTTTGGGTGCAATTGTAAATGGGATTGACTCCTTAATTTCTCTTTCTTCTGTCTTGTTGTTGGTGAACAGAAATGCAACTGATTTCTGTGCATTGATTTTATATCCTGACTCTTTACTGAATTCCTGTACAAGTTCTAGCAGTTTTGGAGTGGAGTCTTTTAGGTTCTCCACATATAGTATCATATCATCTGCAAAGAGTGATAGTTTGACTTCTTCTTTGACAATTTGGATGCCTTTGATTTCTTTTTGTTGTCTGATTGCTGAGGCTAGGACTTCTAGTACTATGTTGAATAGCAGTGGTGATAATGGACATCCCTGCCGTGTTCCTGACCTTAGTGGAAAAGCTTTCAGTTTTTCTCCATTGAGAATGATATTTGCGGTGGGTTTTTCATAGATGGCTTTGATAATATTGAGGTATGTGCCCTCTATCCCTACACTTTGAAGAGTTCAGATCAGGAAGGGATGCTGTACTTTGTCAAATGCTTTTTCAGCATCTATTGAGAGTAACATATGGTTCTTGTTCTTTCCTTTATTAATGTGTTCTATCACATTGATTGATTTGCGGATGTTGAACCAACCCTGCAGCCCTGGAATAAATCCCACTTGATCGTGGTGAATAATCCTTTTAATGTACTGTTGAATCCTATTGGCTAGTATTTTGGCGAGAATTTTTGCGTCTGTGTTCATCAAGGATATTGGTCTGTAGTTCTCTTTTTTGGTAGGATCCGTGTCTGGTTTTGGGATCAAGGTGATGCTGGCCTCATAAAATGAGTTTGGAAGTTTTCCTTCCATTTCTATTTTTTGGAACAGTTTCAGGAGAATAGGAATGAGTTCTTCTTTAAATGTTTGGTAGAATTCCCCTGGAAGCCGTCTGGCCCTGGGCTTTTGTTTCTTTGGAGATTTTTGATGACTGTTTCAATCTCCTTACTGGTTATGGGCCTCTTCAGGTTTTCTATTTCTTCCTGGTTCAGTTGTGGTAGTTTATATGTCTCTAGGAATGCATCCATTTCTTCCAGATTGTCCAATTTGTTGGCGTAGAGTTGCTCATAGTATGTTCTTATAATTGTCTGTATTTCCTTGGTGTTAGTTGTGACCTCTCCTCTTTCATTCATGATTTTATTGATTTGGGTCCTTTCTCTTTTCTTTTTGATGAGTTTGGCCAGGGGTTTATCAATATTATTGATTCTCTCAAAGAACCAGCTCCTAGTTTCATTGATTTTTTTCTATTGTTTATTTGGTTTCTATTTCATTGATTTCTGCTCTGATAGTTATGATTTCTCTTCTCCTGCTGGGTTTAGGGTTTCTTTCTTGATCTTTCTCCAGTTCCTTTACGTGTAGGATTAGGTTGTGTACTTGAGACCTTTCTTGTTTCCTGAGAAAGCCTTGTACCACTATATATTTTCCTCTCAGGACCGCCTTTGCTATGTCCCACAGATTTTGAACCGTTGTTTTTTCATTATCATTTGTTTCCATGAATTTTTTCAATTCTTCTTTAATTTCCTTGTTGACTCATTCATTCTTTAGAAGGATGCTGTTTAGTCTCCATGTATTTGGGTTCTTTCCATCTTTCCTCTTGTGATTGAGTTCTAGCTTCAGAGCATTGTGGTCTGAAAATATGCAGGGAATGATCTTAATCTTTTGATACCGGTTGAGACCTGATTTGTGACCCAGGATGTGATCTATTCTGGAGAAGGTTCCATGTGCACTAGAGAAGAATGTGTATTCTGTTGCTTTGGGATGAAATGTTATGAATATATCTGGGATGTCCATCTGGTCCAGTGTGTCATTTAAGGCCTTTATTTCCTTGCTTGGATGATCTGTCCATTTCAGTGAGGGGAGTGTTAAAGTCCCCTACTATTACTGTATTATTGTTGATGTGTTTCTTTGATTTTTGTTATTAATTGGTTTATATAGTTGGCTGCTCCCCCGTTAGGGGCATAGATATTTAAAATTGTTAGATCTTCTTGTTGGACAGACTCTTTGAGTAGGATATAGTGTCCTTCCTCATCTCTTATTATAGTCTTTGGCTTAAAATCTAATTGATCTGATATAAGGATTGCCACCCCAGCTTTCTTCTGATGCCCATTAGCATGGTAAATTGTTTCCCACCCCCTCACTTTAAATCTCGAGGTGTCTTTACGTCTAAAATGAGTTTCTTGTAGGCAGCATATTGATGGGTTTTGTTTTTTTATCCATTGTGATAACCTGTGTCGTTTGATTGGGGCATTTAGCCCATTGACATTCAGGGTAACTATTGAGAGATATGAATTTAGTGCCATTACTAGCCTGTAAGATGACTGTTACTGTATATTGTCTCTGTACCTTTCTGATCTACTACTTTTAGGCTCTCTCTTTGCTTAGAGGACCCCTTTCAATATTTCCTGTAGAGCTGGTTTGGTGTTTGCAAATTCTTTCAGTTTTGTCCTGGAAAGCTTTTTATCTCTCCTTCTATTTTCAATGATAGCCTAGCTGGATAGAGTATTCTTGGCTGCATGTTTTTCTCGTTGAGTGCTCTGAATATATCATGCCAGCTCTTTCTGGCCTCCCAGGTCTCTGTGGATAAGTCTGCTGCCAATCTAATATTTTTACCGTTGTATGTTATAGACTTCTTTTCTCGGGCTGCTTTCAGGATTTTCTCTTTGTCACTAAGACTTGTCAATTTTACTATTAGGTGACGGGGTGTGGACCTCTTCTTGTTGACTTTGAGGGGGGTTCTCTGCATCTCCTGGATTTTGATGCTTGTTCCCTTTGCCATATTAGGGAAATTCTCTCCAATAATTCTCTCCAATAGACCTTCTGCTCCCCTCTCTCTTTCTTCTTCTTCTGGAATCCCAATTATTCTAATGTTGTTTCATCTTATGGTGTCACTTATCTCTCGAATTCTCCCCTCGTGGTCTAGTAGCTGTTTGTCCCTCTTTTGCTCGGCTTCTTTATTCTCTGTCATTTGGTCCTCTATATCAGTAATTCTTTCTTCTGCCTCATTGATCCTAGCAGTGAGAGCCTCCATTTTTGATTGCACCTCATTAATAGCTTTTTTGATTTCTACTTGGTTAGATTTTAGTTCTTTAATTTCTCCAGAAAGGGCTTTTATATCTCCAGAGAGGGTTTCTCTAATATCTTCCATGCCTTTTTCGAGCCCGGCTAGAACATTCAGAATCGTCATTCTGAGCTCTTGATCTGACATATTACCAATGTCTGTGTTGATTACGTCCCTAGCCTTCAGTACTGCCTCTTGTTCTTTTGTTTGTGGTGATTTTTTCCGCCTTGTCATTTTGTCCAGCTAAGAGGATATGAAGGATCAAATAAAATACTAAAAGGGTGGCAAAGACCCCAGAAAAATGCGCTGTAACCAAATCAGAAGAGACCCCAAATTGTGGGGGGGAGAAAGGGGATAAAAAGAGGTTCAGGAAAAAAAAAGAAAAAATTTAAAAAATAAAACAAATAAAGAAAAAATATAAAAAAGAAGGATATATATATATTTAGATAAACTAGTCAAAAACGTTAAAAAGAAAAGGGTAAAAGTTTTAAAAAATTTAGCAGAAGAAGAAAAAAGAAAAAAAGAAAAAAAATTGAAAAAAGAAAAAAAAAATTGAATTAGCTGCAAGACTAAAGAATCATGGGGAGAAAGCCATGAGTTCCGTGCTTTGCTTTCTCCTCCTCTGGAATTGCACTGCTGTCTTAGGAATTGAACCTGCTTTCCTTGATAGATGAACTTCGTCCTGGCTGGATATTTTGTTGATCTTCTGGGGGAGGGGCCTGTTGTAGTGACTCTCAAGTGTCTTTGCCCGAGGCGGGTTTGCACCGCCCTTACCGGGGGGCCGGACTAAGTAATCGACTCGGGTTCGCTTTTGGGAGCTTCTGTTCCCTGAACGTTTTCCGTAGAGTTCCGTAGGACGGGAATGAAAATGGCGGCCTCCTAGTCTCTGGCCCGGAGGAGCCAAGAGCCCGGGGCCCCACTCCTCAGTGCGCCCCAAGAGGATAGCACCCAATCACTCGCGTATCCCCAGCCTCTAGCCGCGCTCCGAGCTCACCCAGCCTGCGACCAGTTCAAGGTAACCCCGAGCTGAGAGTTCAGTCCTCGGCTCTGTCTCTCCAGCCGGCTTCTCTGTTCTAATACCTGCAAGCTCTGCGACACTCCGACACCCCTGATCCTTCTGTGACCCTGCGGGACCTGGGACCACGCTGACACCGGGTGGGCTTCACCCTGGTTTAGCCTCTGGAGCAATGTCCCTCAGTGGAACAGACTTTTAAAAGTCCTGATTTTGTGCTCCGTTCCTCTGCTGCTTGCCGGGAGCCGGCCCCTCCCCCCGCGGTCTATCTTCCCGTCATTTTAGATTCACTTCTCCGCCAGTCCTACCTTTCAGAAAGTGGTTGATTTTCTGTTTCTAGAATTGCTGTTCTTTTTCTCTTAGATCTCCCATTGGATTTGTAGGTGTTTGCAATGTTTAGATAAGCTATCGAGCTGATCTCCTGCTACCTGATGTAGTCTCAGCCTGCTACTTCTCTGCCATCTTGACTCCTCCCTATATTCATGTATTATTTTTATGAAGTTAAATTGGTTTGCTTTTGCCTTCTGTGTCTTGTACAAAGTGCTGAGGCAGTGGATCTGAATGAAATAACAGTACAAATCCAAAGCTGTGAATTTTCTTTTGGACCAAATTAGTTCCTTGTCATGTGGTTTCTTCTTAAGAGGTGGCCAAGGCTTTATTGGGCGAAAATTATTTCTTTCCCCATCAGGAAGCACCTGAGAAGCCCAAATCTCACTGGCTTCTCCTCCTTAAAGCTGAGTGAATGACACCTTTGCAATGGGTCTGCTACTATTTATGCAAAGCCTATTTGATATTTCCTTACTTGGAATGAAACCCTATGAGTTACAGTTCACTAGTTCTACCTGACTCTAAGTCTGTTTGGTATCTTTTATTTTATTTTGTTTTGTAATTTTATTTCTATTTCAATTCCAGTTAGTTGACATACAGGCTAATACTAGTTTTAGGAATAGAATTTAGTGATTCATCACTTGCATACAACACTCAGTGCTCATCATAACAGGTGCCCCACTTAATACCCACCACCAGGCTCACCCATACCCCAACCCACCTCACCTTCAAATCCCTCTATTTGTTTCTCAGAGTCCACAGTCTCTTGTGGTTCATCCCCCCCTTCAATTTCCCCCAACTCCCTTCTCCTCTCCATCTCCCTATATCCTCCGTGTTATTCCTTATGCTCCACAAATAAATGAAACCACATAATAATTGACTCTCTCTGCTAGACTTATTTCACTCAGCATAATCTCTTCCAGTCCTGTCCATGTTGATACAAAAGTTGGGTATTCATCCTTTCTGATGGAGGCATAATATTCCATTGTATATATGAACCATATCTTCTTTATCCATTCGTCTGTTGAAGGGCATCTTGGTTGTTTCCACAGTTTGGCGACCATGGCCATTGCTGCAATAAACATTGGGGTACAGATGACCCTTCTTTTCACTACATCTGTATCTTTGGGGTAAATACCCAGTAGTGCAATTGCAGGGTCATAGGGAAGCTCTATTTTTAATTTCTTGAGGAATCTCTCCAAAGTGGCTGCACCAAGTTGTATTCCCACCAACAGTGTAACAGGATTCCCTTTTCTCCACATCCTCTCCAACACACGTTGTTTCCTGTCTTGCTAATTTTGGCCATTCTAACTGGTGTAAATTGGTATCTCAATGTGGTTTTGATTTGAATCTCCCTGATGGCTAGTGATGATGAGCATTTTTTCATGTGTCTGTTAGCCATTTGTATGTATTCATTGGGGAAGTGACTGTTCATGTCTTCTGCCCATTTTTGGAGGTGATCGTATCTCTGCACCTCCTACCTTTCATTATGTGGACTCTTCTCTCCCTCTAGTTGTGCAGTTTCTTCTGTTAGTCCTCAGATTGATTTCTTGGATGTTCAGAATGATTTTATATTTATTGAGCTGTGTTTGAGGGACAAGTCAAGCCCAGGGTCCTCTTATTCTGCCATCTCACTACCTCTCCCTATTTGGTATCTTGAGGAAGGGGACAAGTCTGTTCTTTCAGGGACCCCTGACCTCATGGGGGCTCCCTCCTGAGATGGAGAAACTGCTCCCAAACCCCATATTCTTGTCCCTAGAATATGGTGATCAGTTGGCTGCCACAGCCATGACTGCAGTGCTCTCTTGAAGACATGATTGTTGGCACCCACCCATAAAGCTTATTGCTTTATCCAACTGAGAAAGAAGTTCAGGTGAAGATTAGCACGACTTGGAAATAATTAGTTGAAAAATGAAATGAAAATTGGGAGAAAAGAAATGAGAAAATAATGTGTATGGAGGAGAAAGATGCAGAGAAAAAAAAGAGGAATGGATTACAGCTATTGAGCATATACTGTGTACTGACACTGTGCCAACCACTTCCTACTAGAACAATAGTTGAAAAGATTTTCTCAATACCTTAACTCACTACTGTAGAACCATTTGCTATAGGTTGAATTGCATCCTGCCAAAATTCATATGTTAAAGTCCTGGTCTCCAATACCTCAGAATATTACTGTATTTGGAGATGTAGTTTTAGGATGAAGTCACTAGGGTGGGCCCTAATCCATTCTGACTGATAAAAGAGAAGGAGAGTGGAGATATAGAAACTGCCCTACTCTGTCTGAACGGTTGTAACCAGATAACACACAAGTGGTGGCTTATAAAAGACAGAAATTTATTTCTCACAGTTCTGGAGCCTGGAAGTACAAGACCAAGAGATGAGAAGATTCGATGTCTGGTGAGAATTCTCTTCCAGGTTCATAGACAGTGATCTTGCTGTGTCTTCACACCATGGAATAGGTAGAGGAGCTCTCTGGACCTCTGTTATAAGGGCACTAATGCCATTCATGAGGGCTGTATCTTTTAAACGTCTCCACCTCCCAAAACCATTGCTTGAAGGTTAGGATTCTGCATATGAATATCGGAGTAGGGTGCACCAAGATCCAATCTATAGCAGACACATACAGAGAGGAAGGATGATGTGAAGACACAGGGAGAAGACAACCCAAGAGGGAAATCTCAGAAGAGAATGACCCTGATGATACCTAGGTCTCAAACTTCCAGCTTCCAAAGCTGTGAAAAATTATTTTTTATTGCTTAAGCCACCTTGTTCATGTTATTTTGTTGTTTTAGCTCAAACTGACTAATGTTTTCAGGACTTGGTGATCAGTTGACAGACAGTATGCCACAGAGAATAAGGGCACAGACTGGAAACTGACCATTTGGGTTAGAGTCCCTGTCCTGTTGCTGCTTTTTCTCTGTAAAATGTATGTGGTGATACAGCAACACTGGCCCACTTGAGTGGATGTGATCTCCTCAGGAGTTGAATCAGCAATGGGTTCCCCATAATTACCCCAAGGGCTTCCTTATGAAAGGCCTTCTATGCAGGATCCATTTTAATTTACTTCTTCTCTAGGGACTTTACTCATTTAACCATTTTTTAGCCTACCACTTCCCCAATGGGGACTTCACTTGCGTACACATTCCTTCCTCAAGCCCTGCCTCAGTTTACCACCTTTATATACCAGCATTTACTCTACCTCCTTTGTCCTCCTGTAAGGACCTATTTAGAAACTGTCCCTGCTCCCCGTCCCCCAGGGGATTTACTTGGAGACAAGTTCCAGAAACCAGCTCCAGGTAACAAAGCCCAGATACCAGGGTGGGTCAGACCAGGTGGAGACATCCGACCAGTGGGGGTTTGCATACTGTCTCCCTGGTTACCAAGGAGTAGGGACCCCCGCCCTCTGGGAGCTTTTGGCGCCAATCGTAATCAAGGTGTAATAGGCTGGTTCTAATGTCTACTAGGGTAAATTGAAATTCAATTGGTCACCTAGCATCACTGGAGTTTCCTGTGTGTGTTACAATTTCATTGGTCACTTCTGCATGGCCTTTGTCCTTAAAAGCTAGTCTGTGGAACAGAAGGGTCGCCCTCTCTTGTAACAGGTGCGGCCCCGAACGTTCGGTTAGATTCTTGATGCTTGGCACGAAATAAAGCTTTGCTTGACTTTCACCTTATATCAGTCTCGCTCCTTTAATCACGGACCCATTATTTGGGCATAACATATGGAGGCTCTGTCCAGGATTAAACAATGAGAACTGAGCCAGCATCAGAATTTCTGGGAAAAGCCTCGAGGTAAGATCTCACAGATTTTACTCTGTGGGATCCGCTGATCTCCAGGTGCTCTGTGAGATCAGTTGGTCTGTCTGGGTGGAGCTCCGGGTATAGTCCACCAGGGTGAAGCTGGATGCGGCCATGCTCCCCAGGGCTGGAGAGGATACGGGGATGCTCCTTCCCTCCACTGGTAGATCGCCAGTGTTTTGAGTCCCCCTAGACAGTCAGGGGGTTCGAGTCCCCCTAGGCAGTCAGGAGGTTCAAGTTCCCCTAGGCAGCCAGGGGGTTCGAGCCCCCCACGTGGTCACCAGGGGTTCTAGTCCCCCTGGACGGCCAGAAGATAAAAAATTCCCCACCAGTGGTAGGTTCTGGGTAAGAACTGCTGGGCCTGCGGTTGTCTTTGTCTTGTCTTTTTGTTGTTTGCTGTGCTTTTTGTTGTGTTTAAAGGAATGGGGCAAGCAGAGAGTAAGGGAACTCTGACTCTTAATGGCTATATAACTGGAGCCAACTGGGGGTAGTCTAACTCGAGACAGAGACTTTAAGGAATATTCCCAAGCAGCTGCCAAAACAACTTTGTTTCGGGGCATTCCTTGCCCTCTCTGGCCTGACAGAGACTGCCTAGCCCTTCCTCCTTGCTGGCGGGAAAGCATGGCGTGTGCTCCTCTCTTGGAGCTGATGAGCCCTAGAATTGGGAACCCTTTCTCTGCATTCTGGTGGCACTTTGTTCTGTTCTTCACTGTCAGGAAACAAGAAGAGCACCCCCTGGACCTAACACCTCCCACTCTGGATCTTCCCATGCGGGTCTTGGGTAAACACATTTGAAGTGGAGTGGGCCCAGGTGGGACGTAAATCAGTATTTGAGCTAAGTTAAGTTTTTTGGGTTAATTAAGATAAACGTCTTTTGAGTTAACAGTAGTAAATGTGAAACTTCAGAGATTTTACTTAAGGTCAAAAAAAAATCTGTTTAAATCTATTAGCAAAGAGATAACTAAACTGATGGGTAATTGGCTGTCTCAGGGTTTTAATGGGTAATTGTTAAAGTAGCTTTCAAAATCTTTGGTAACCTGAAACTTTAAACCAAATGGGATAAAATGCTAGAGCGCTGGTTGCTGGAACTAGGTTTGTATTTTTGAAATCTGTTGGTAAACATGTTTTGTGCTTAACTGATTGATAAATTAGCCACCTAAAGAACTCTGTTGTAACAGTTCACAATTGGTTAATACTTAGTCTTCAGTAGAGGTTAAGGTATTCCTAAGAGTACAAAATTCTGCTAAGTATAATTAAGACTGATGGAAATAAGGAAAACAGCTCTGTATGTAAAAGAGTAGGAGACATGTAAAAGGAAAATACCAGATGCCTGATTCTGTTTGAATAAGAAAGAAAAACGGGCCCAGGGCCACTGTCTGAGCTAGATGCATTCGTAAAGAATGGAAGGGGAGACCCGATGGGGGGAGATGTCCAACCTGTTTGAATCTGAAGAGTGCCTGACTGTGTGAATGTATCTGTATGGCTCCACCGCTTCGGCTATGGAGTCTGCGTGGGCTGCACCCTGAGTCTTGTGGGGCGTCATAGGCATAACGGTCATTTACTCGACGGAGTAGCCTGGTCCGGGGTTTATACAGACAGACCTTAGCTAAGATGCTCCTAAGTTCCCGCGAGGGACACAAGCAGGACAGCATCTGAAAGATCCCCCTCCCCTTGTCTGCGACATCATTCATGATGGAATGGGAAACATTCCATGGGAAATATTCCAAATGGAGGGAAGCACAGAAATCTCGTATCTTAAGACTGCACGCTTAAAAATTAAAAAAAAAAAAAAAAAAGGAAAGACACTGGTATAGAAAAGCTGGTTTCTATTCAAAAGGGCAAATGGGGGGGAGTCAAGATGGCGGGGAAGTAGGAGGAGGCACCATTTCAACCTGTTCCCTAAAGTGAGCTGATTACCTACCAAAGAACTCCGACCACCCATGAAATCAGCCTGAGATCAGAATTATACATGTCTGGATCTCTACTGGAGCAGAAGACGCCAGTGGCAGGTAAAGCAGACTGGGAGCATCGGACTGATATCGGAAGATAAACAAAAGGGGGAGGGAGCCACCAGAGGTGACCGATCGGAAAGTAACACCCCAACACGAGAGTGCTCTGCATCTGGGGACCAGCATTAACTTGGAGTCTGGTTGAAAGCACTCAAAAACCAAACAGCAAAGGATCGCGGGGGGTAATAGTGGGAATCTGGGCTATTAGGGTCAGGGACCTAAGTCCCCGGACCCAGGACAGCCTCCCCTGGCGCGGAGCCAGAGAGAGTGTAGCGGAGAAATCAGGTCTCCGTCCCTGAGCCGCCAGTGCGCCTGAACGCCAGCGCGCCTGAGAACGAGTGGGGTCTGGCTCCCGTGAGGGGCTGGGAGCCTGGCCAGACGGCAATCCTGAAACGCGCGCGTCCCACACCCTCCCTTGGGATAGGTGCTCATAGGCACTAGCCTGGAGCTCTGGCATCCAGAAAAACCAGACATTCCCAGCCCGGGACAGCGGGAAAATCTCAGTGTGCGATCTCTGCTCGGAACCTCTCTGGTGGTCTGGAGCTGCCTAGACAGCCACCGCTGCCCTGGTTTTGGGTAAAACGAGGAGCTCCTGCATCCCCAGGGACA
The DNA here is from genome assembly GCF_922984935.1 of Meles meles. Lineage (NCBI taxonomy): Eukaryota > Metazoa > Chordata > Mammalia > Carnivora > Mustelidae > Meles > Meles meles. The sequence goes on from NW_025721198.1 coordinate 26,799, forward strand.
GTGACTCAGAACCGACTCTGCCAGCAGCTTTTGCAAAACAGTCTGAGGCTTCTCTCTGAGAGGGAGGTTGGGGTGTTGTTTGCTCTCCTCTAAACCTCCAAAAACCATCAAAAGCTGTCAAGGCGAGAGAAAGCAGATGAAAGAACATAAAAACCCCCAGAGAACAAAAGGCTGAAAAAAACAGTTTCCTGAAAACAAAAGAGCTCACCCCCTTGAGGGGAGCGGGAGGACCTAACTCAGGGAACATCATTGTCTGAAAACCCATGTGGCAGGCCACTCCCCCAGAAAACCAACCAGGAAGGAAGAAAAAAAAAAAAAGACTACAAGAGAACAACCACCACTACTTCATAAATACAACTTTTATTTTTACCTCTTTACCAATATTCTGGTTCTTTTTTTTTTATACATACAGATAATTTTTAACCTATTTACCATCACACTGAGATGTCGAGTACATCAAATTCTTTAATAACCTTCTAACCTGAACTTTTTGATACATACACCCGTGTTTTTCTTTTGCTTTTCTATTTTTTTAATTCTTTTTTAATTTTAACTTAGTTTAGTCTAGTTTATTCTTTTTTAATTTTTATTTTCTACTATACATATAGAGTTAAACTTCAAGGTAATCCCCTTTCCCCAATCAATGCTACCCCTATAGGCAAACCAGTTTCCAATCCCCCTGTAACTTAGGAAAGTTGAGTCACTTAACAAAAACATCAAGATACCTTCAGGAAGAATCAAAATAACCTTCCTCACCCACACTGAGAATCTATAACCACTCTCCCAATTTTTCCTTCTGTCAGTGTTTCTGTGAATTTGTGTTTGTCCTGATAATATATAAGTCTTATACATGGGGTTCTTTCTGATGAGGTTCTTCCCTTTTTTTCCTTATTATACATATTTTTTCTCTTGTCATATATTTTATCACTCTTTTTGTTTGTCTGTTTTTGTTTGTATACTCCACAAATCTTACCTTGTGGCCCATTTGGGCTGAGCCTTCTCTTTTATCTTCCTTTTTTTTCCTATCTCTCTCTCTCTCTCTCTTTTTTTTTCCTTTTTCCTTTCCCTTTTTTTTTCTTTCTGCTTCTCTATTTCTTTTTCTTTTCTTTTTTCTCTCATTTGGGTGGGGAATCCTGATTGCACAGAAGCGTTCCAGGGTGCACATGGACTGCACCACAATCGATAAGTCCAGCTGCATCTGTTCAATCACCTCTTACCAAAATGACTAGGAGGAGGAATACCCAACAGAAGAAAAATACAGAGGATGGGCCTTCTGCAACAGAGCTAATGGCTGTCGACATAGGCAATATGTCAGAAAAGGAATTCAGACTAACAATTATCCAGGCAATAGCTAGGTTGGAGAAAGCCATGGATGACCAAACAGAATTGATTAGGGCAGAACTGAAAGCCACCAGGGATGATGTTCACAATGTTAGGGCAGAACTGAAAGCCACCAGGGATGATGTTCAAAATGCTCTCAGTGAGTTCCAATCCAATCTAAATTCTCTAAAAGCTAGGGTAACTGAGACAAAAGATAGAATTAGTGATCTGGAGGACAAACAGATAGAGAGAAAGGATCAGGAGGAAGCCTGGAACAAACAGCTCAGAAGCCACGAAAACAGAATCAGGGAAATAAACGATGCCATGAAACGTTCCAACGTCAAAATTATTGGAATCCCTGAAGGGGAAGAAAAAGAAAGAAGTCTAGAAGATAGAGTGGAAGAAGTTGTCTATGAAAATTTTCCCAATCTCACGAATGGAAACAACGTTCATGTACTAGAGGCAGAAATATTTCCTCCCAAGATTTTAGATTCTCGAAAGTCCTCACGGCACCTTATAGTTAGAATGGGGAATTATGTTTCAAGAGAGACCCTCTTAAAAGCAGCTAGGACAAAGAAGCTTCTTACATACAGAGGAAAGCCCATTAGAATAACGTCAGACCTTTCCACAGAGACCTGGAAAGCCAGGAAGGGCTGGCAAAATATATTCAGAGTACGAAATGAGAAGAACATGCAACCAAGAATACTCTATCCAGCAAGACTGACATTTAAAATAGATGGAGAGATAAAGAGTTTCCAAGACCGGCAAGGCTTAAAAAACTATGCAACCACCAAGCCGACACTGCAGGAAATATTAAGGGGGGCCTATAAAAGAGAAAAAATCCTAAGAATATCATTGAACAGAAATATAGAAAGAAAACAGACAGAAAGACTTCAAAGGCAACACAATGTCAATAAAAACCTAACTCTCAATAATCACTCTCAATGTGTATGGCCTAAATGCACTCATAAAATGACACAGGGTTGCAGATTGCATAAAATGACAGGACCCATCCATATGTTGTCTACAAGAGAACCATTTTGAACCTAAGGATACACCCAGACTGAAAGTGAAGGGATGGAGAAGCATCTTTCATGCCAATGGGCCTCAAAAGAAGGCTGGGGTAGCGATTCTCATATCACATAAATTAGATTTTAAACTAAAGACTGTAGTCAGAGATACAGAAGGACACTACATAATTCTTAAAGGGACTATCCGCCAAGACGATCTAACAATTGTGAATATCTATGCCCCCAATATGGGAGCACCCAATTACATAAGAAAACTATTAATCAAGGTAAAGAGTCATATTGATACGAATACAATAATAGTAGGAGATCTTAATACGCCTCTCTCAGAAATAGACAGATCATCGAAGCAGAAAATTAATAAAGAAATAAGAGCATTGAATGAAACATTGGACCAGATGGACCTCATAGATATATACAGAACATTCCACCCGAAAACAAAAGAATATTCATTCTTCTCAAGTGCACATGGAACCTTCTCCAGAATAGACCACATACTGGGTCACAAAGCAGGACTCAACCGATACCAAAAGACTGACATTATTCCCTGCATATTCTCCCATCACAATGCGTTGAAACTGGAGCTCAATCACAAGGAAAAGTTCAGAAGGAACTCAAACACCTGGAAGCTAAAGACCCCCTTGCTTAAGAATGCTTGGATCAACCAGGAGATCAAAGATGAACTTAAACAATTCATGGAAACCAATGAGAATGAAGACACCTCGGTCCAAAACCTATGGGATACAGCAAAGGCGGTTCTAAGGGGGAAACACATAGCCATCCAAGCCTCCCACAAAAACACTGAAAAATCCAGAATACACCATCTGTCGCTACACCTTAAAGAACTGGAGAATCAACAACAAATCAAACCAACTCCACATGCAAGAAGGGAAATAATCAAGATTAGAGCAGGGATCAATGAGGTAGAAACGAGAGATACAGTAGAACGTATCAATGAAATTAGAAGCTGGTTTTTTGAAAGAATCAATAAGATCGATAAACCATTGGCCACACGAATCCAAAAGAAAAGAGAGAAAGCCCAAATTAATAAAATTATGAATGAAAAGGGAGAGATCACAACTAACACCAAGGAAATAGAAACAATCATCAGAAATTATTACCAACAGTTATATGCCAATAAGCTAAGCAACCTAGATGAAATGGATGCATTCCTGGAAAGCTACAAACTCCCAAAATGGAACCAGGAAGAAATGGACAACCTGAATAGACCGATATCTAGTAATGAGATTGAAGCAGTGATCAAAAAACTCCCAAAAACAAGAGCCCAGGACCTGACGGATTCCCTGGGGAATTCTACCAAACTTTCAAAGAAATAACACCAATTCTCCTGAAGCTGTTCCAAAAAATTGAAGCAGAAGGAAAATTTCCAGACTCTTTTTATGAAGCCAGCATTACCCTGATCCCCAAACCAGGCAAAGACCCTACCAAAAAGGAGAATTTCAAACAAATATCACTGATGAATATGGATGCAAAGATTCTCAACAAGATCCTAGCAAACAGGATCCAGGAGCACATTCAAAAGATTATCCACCATGACCAGGTGGGATTCATCCCTGGGTTGCAAGGTTGGTTCAACATTCGCAAATCAATCCGTGTGATAGAACACATAATAAGAGAAGAGAGAAGAACCACATGGTCCTCTCAATTAATGCAGAAAAAGCATTTGACAAAATGCAGCATCCGTTCCTGATGAAAACGCTTCAAAGTATAGGGATAGAGGGAACATTCCTGAACTTCATAAAATCTATCTATGAAAGTCACACAGCAAATATCATCCTCAATGGGAAAAAGCTTGCAGCCTTTCCGTTGAGATCAGGAACACGACAAGGATGCCCACTCTCACCACTCTTGTTCAACATAGTATTAGAAGTCCTAGCAACGGCAATCAGACAACAAAGAGAAATAAGAGGTATCCAAATTGGCAAGGAAGAAGTCAAACTCTCTCTCTTCGCAGATGACATGATTCTTTATATGGAAAACCCCAAAGACTCCACCCCCAAACTACTAGAACTCATACAGCAATTCAGTAACATGGCAGGATACAAAGTCAATGTACAGAAAGCAGTGGCTTTCTTATACACTAACAACGAAAATAGAGAAAGGGAAATTAGAGAATCGATTCCATTTACTATAGCACCAAGAACCATAAGATACCTGGGCATAAACCTAACCAAAGAAGTAAAGGACCTGTACTCGAGGAACTACAGAACACTCATGAAAGAAATTGAAGAAGACACAAAAAGATGGAAGACTGTTCCATGCTCTTGGATTGGAAGAATAAACATTGTTAAAATGTCTATACTGCCTAGAGCAATCTATACTTTTAATGCCATTCCGTTCAAAATTCCACCAGTATTTTTCAAAGAGCTGGAGCAAATAATCCTAAAATTTGTATGGAGTCAGAAGAGACCTTGAATTGGTAAGGAAAGGTTGAAAAACAAAAACAAAACTGGCGGCATCACGTTACCCGATTTCAAGCTTTACTACAAAGCTGTGATCACCAAGACAGCGTGGTACTGGCATAAAAACAGACACATAGACCAGTGGAACAGAGTGGAGAGCCCAGATATGGACCCTCAACTCTATGGTCAAATAATCTTCGACAAAACAGGAAAAAATATTCAATGGAAAAGACAGTCTCTTCAATAAATGGTGCTGGGAAAACTGGACAGCGATAGGTAGAAGAATGAAACTCGACCGTTCTCTTACACCGTACACAAAGATAAACTCGAAATGGATAAAAGACCTCAACGTGAGACAGGAATCTATCAGAATCCTAGAGGAGAACATAGGCAGTAACCTCTTCGATATCAGCCACAGCAACTTCTTTCAAGATATGTCTCCAAAGGCCAAGGAAACAGAAGCAAAAATGAACTTTTGGGATTTCATCAAGATCAAAAGCTTCTGCACAGCAAAGGAAACAGTCAACAAAAGAAAGAGGCAACCCACAGAATGGGAGAAGATATTTGCAAATGACAGTACAGACAAAAGGTTGATATCCAGGATCTATAAAGAACTTCTCAAACTCAACACACACAAAACAGATAATCATATCAAACATGGGCAGAAGATATGAACAGACCCTTCTCCAACGAAGACATACAAATGGCTATCAGACACATGAAGAAATGCTCATCATCACTAGCCATCAGGGAGATTCAAATTAAAACAACATTGAGATATCACCTGACACCAGTTAGAATAGCCAAAATTAGCAAGACAGGAAACAACGTGTGTTGGAGAGGATGTGGAGAAAGGGGAACCCTCTTACACTGTTGGTGGGAATGCAAGTTAGTGCAGCCACTTTGGAGAACAGTGTGGAGACTCCTGAAGAAATTAAGAATAGAGCTTCCCTATGACCCTGCAATTGCACTGCTGGGTATTTACCCCAAAGATACAGATGTAGTGAAAAGAAGGGCCATCTGTACCCCAATGTTTATTGTAGCAATGGCTACGGTCGCCAAACTGTGGAAAGAACCAAGATGCCCTTCAGCGGATGAATGGATAAAGAAGATGTGGTCCATATACACAATGGAGTATTATGCCTCCTTCAGAAAGGACGAATACCCAACTTTGTAGCAACATGGACGGGACTGGAAGAGATTATGCTGAGCGAAGTAAGTCAAGCAGAGAGAGTCAAGTATCATATTGTCTCACTTATTTGTGGAGCATAACAAATAACCTGGAGGACATGGGGAGATGGAGAGGAGAGGGAGTTGAGGGAAACTGGAAGGGGAGATGAACCATGAGAGACTATGGACTCTGAAAAACAACCAGAGGGTTATGAAGGGGCGGCGGGGGAGGGGGTGGTGGGAGGTTGAGTAACAAGGTGGTAGGTAATAGGAAGGGCACGTACTGCCTGGAGCACTGGGTGTGATGCCAAAACAATGAACACTGTTATGCTGTAAATAAACAAATTTAAAAAAAAAACTGAGGAAGGGGGCGCTTGGGTGGCTCAGTGGTTTAAAGTCTCTGCCTTTGGCTCAGGTCATCATCACAGGGTCCTGGGATCGAGCCCAACATTGGGCTCTCCGCTCAGTGGGAGCCTGCTTCTCCCTCTTCCTCTGCCTGCCTCTCTGGCTACTTGTGATCTCCGTCTGTCAAATAAATAAATAAAATCTTTAAAAAATGAGGAAGTACTGGTAAAAATTGTAAATGGGTTTGAAGTATCTGCCTTGGGTGTCAAGAGGCATAGGTTGTGGGACCATCAATTTATCCTATGGTCTGTTGATGCAATGTCCATGCATTCTTGGAATAATATCCTTAAGTCATAAAAAAGTTATTTCACTTAGTAATTTACATGTTCTCAATCTATTGCGGATGTTCATCTCCTAATCTACTGGGAAATACCTACATCAGGGTTCTGGGTTTATGTGAAGGAGTTTATTTTCAATTATTGGGTGGTCACTGTCAACTTGCAGAGGAAAAACTGGGAAAGCTTGTTGTGTTTATAGTTAAAGAGGTACTGCATCTGACACGGAAGTCACTTTAGATATTGAGTATCTGGTTCCAAACTCTAATGTGAAGAATTATATTTTCATGTAAAAATAATTAGATTATTTCTCCGTTATTTTAATTTTACCCAATGGCATTATGGAAGCCAGTCTATTTACTTTGCAAAAGATTTGCATCAGCTTCAGTCATTGAAACTTCACTCAAAATTTTGGGTGTGGCCTCAGCATTACTGTCAATAGGGAGTGGAGTAAAAGGGAAAGAGATGGTTTCTTAGTCAGTTGGAGAATGAAGGCTTGAACCTGAAGAAGGTCCATACATGGCAGAGAGGATAGGACTATACACTTCTATTGACCATCTCCTCAGGGTGGAACCTACCATATGTGAGATTGATGCCAGGAATTTATTTTATTTATTCCTGACCAAAGTCTCTTCAGTTTGATACAACCATCAATATGAATACAGAGAGTTGCTGATGATAAATCAAGTTTCAGAAATTTAAGGGAATTCATTGGATTTCCTGTCTTAACACAGATAGTAAAGAGATGCAGGTATTTATATATTAAATTTGTATTTAAAAATAATCCTATCTTAGCACTAAATATTTTAGGCAACAATTATGAAATAAAATTGGTCGTTTTTAACTGCTGAAAACTAAATAGAAATTAAAAGAAAAGTATTAAACCTGTTAATTAAACATGTACCAGAGATGAAACAGAGTCAAGAATTTATACAAGTTATCTATGCCTCAATAAATTGCTTTGTTTCTTCTATATTGTCATTTCAAGATATTTCTTGTTTCCTATCTATTTCAGTCTTAATCTTATTTTCTCTTGTTCCCTGCAATAATACAGCTTTCGTCAATGGTGTAGAGAATACACACATCACTTCCAGATCCTCTCAATGAACTCTAATCCATGTCCTGCCCCAATACCAAAGTTGCCCTACGTGGTTGTGCTTACAAAGATCAACCTCCTCTTCATTATCTCCCCTGTAAATTGCTATGTAAATGTATATATTCAGTTTATTCCTACTTCACAATGAGAAAAGTCCTCAAAATAATGTAACTTATACATAATTTGCATATTACCATTTTGAATTTAGCTTAATATAATTTAATAAGCATTGTCAATATTACAGATATTCTTTTTCCTAGGATTCGAATGTTCCTATTCAATTGCAAATAAGACTTGAAAAACCTCTCACTTTATTGATTCACATATTTACAGAATAAAGTGATTTTTCAAATATAGGATCATTATAAAGATTAAATGTGTATCCCATGTGATGAGAATTAATTTAGTTCAAACTATATATGATCCATTGGCAAATCTGGAAATGTGTTCTCTAGATACTGGACAATGTAGAATTTTATTCAGAAGCAAATGAATCTCAAAAAAAGATCATTCAGATCACTAAATAAGTCTGGTCACAATCCATTTTGTCTGATTATTGCATAGTTGCAACAAGAATGTGCATTTAACAAAGAATTTCTATCATTTTCCCTAAAATTTTATAAGAAATATCAGACTAAATTTTAATAAGCATCTGAATTTAAAAAACAAAAATCACCAATTTTCATATAAATTTGGGTTATTTCTTCTCTTTTCAAGAACTCTGTCATACTTTTGTGTGAACTTTATCAAAATAAACTTCTTTACCTACCTATGGGGGAAGAGTTCTCTAAAAGACCTAGCAGACTTTTTCCACAGGACCACCATGAACCTACTGGCTGCTCTAAGCATACCTCAGTTCTTTGAAAAATTTGTACATACTTGTATCTGCATGCCCATAGATATTAATTATTTTGCATTGCTATCTGTTATCTAGATTTCATGGTATTATGAAATGACTTCCCTAGAATGTATCAGGTTGCCGAGAGGACAATCCTCTGGAGTCCAGCCAAGCACAGTTCCCTGCAGATCATACATGAAATTTTTCATGCCTTCTAATGTTTCCACAACAGTTTCTGTTAAAAAGAAAACAACTTATTTGTGAAGCATAACAAAGAACATGGAGGACATGGGGAGATGGAGAGGAGAAGGGAGTTGAGGGAAATTGGAAGGGGAGATGAACCATGAGAGACTATGGACTCTGAAAAACAACCTGAGGGTTTTGAAGGGGCGGGAGGGGGTGGGAGGTTGGGGAACCAGGTAGTGGGTAATAGGGAGGGCACATATTGCATGGAGCACTGGGTGTGGTGCAAGAACAATGAACACTGTTACGCTGATAGGAAATTTAAAAAAAGAAAAAGAAAGCAAGAAGACAAACAGCAAAGTTCAGAAAGCTTTCATGCCTTAGGGATTAAGACTCATTTAAAATAGTTAACCAATGTGTATTTTTCATTTGTTTTGATGGTTATAAAGCTTGTGAGCCTAAGGATTTTATTGTACACAGAGATCTAAAATGTATAGTATTCATATGTGCCTATATCTGTGTGTTTCTGTATATATATCTTCATGAAATATCACATCAGAGAATCAGTACTGATAAATAGGTAAGTAGGTAGAGAGATATATGGAGAGATATCTGATTTATCAGCATATACTTTGTCTTTAGATTCAGACTGAAGAGAAATTTATTTTGCTTTATTGTAAAACATGCTGCAGATTTTTGGAGCCAATGTTAGATCTAATGTTAGCTGTCACTTACTAGAAATGTAAACATGGATTAATGAATTCAACTCTTTGAGCCTTTAACTCATCAGGAGAGCAGATCAGAATCATGAGATACGATCTCACATTTCTTGGAATGATTGTTATCAATAATTGAACAAAATGATGTCTGTTGGAGTGGATGCGGATAAAAAACAACACTTGAGCACTATTGATGGGAATATAAATTAATGCAGCCATTATGGAAAATAGTACAGAAGTTTTTCAAACAGTTGAAAGTAAAACTATCCTAAGTTCCAACAATCCCACTTCTGGATATCTATGCAAAGGAAATAAAATGATATGAAATCAAATTTGAAGCTATACTTTACTCGTGTAATCATTATTGCAGTGTGACTCACAATAGCTAAAATGTGGAAATTAATTTGACATATTCATTGACAAATGAATGGAAAAATGAAATAAAAGTATCATGGATGCTTTTTCTGCATCAATTGAGAGGACCATGTGGTTCTTCTCTCTTCTCTTATTGATTTGTTCTATCACATTGATTGACAAAATCCAGCATCCGTTCCTGAGGAAAACGCTTCAAAGTATAGGGATAGAGGGAATATTCCTGAACTTCATAAAATCTATCTATGAAAGACCCACAGCAAATATCATCCTCAATGGGAAAAAGCTTGCAGCCTTTCCGTTGAGATCAGGAACACGACCAGAATGCCCACTCTCACCACTCTTGTTCAACATAGTATTAGAAGTCCTAGCAACGGCAATCAGACAACAAAGAGAAATAAGAGGTATCCAAATTGGCAAGGAAGAAGTCAAACTCTCTCTCTTCGCAGATGACATGATTCTTTATATGGAAAACCCCAAAGACTCCACCCCCAAACTACTAGAACTCATACAGCAATTCAGTAACATGGCAGGATACAAAGTCAATGTACAGAAAGCAGTGGCTTTCTTATACACTAACAACGAAAATAGAGAAAGGGAAATTAGAGAATCGATTCCATTTACTATAGCACCAAGAACCATAAGATACCTGGGCATAAACCTAACCAAAGAAGTAAAGGACCTGTACTCGAGGAACTACAGAACACTCATGAAAGAAATTGAAGAAGACACAAAAAGATGGAAGACTGTTCCATGCTCTTGGATTGGAAGAATAAACATTGTTAAAATGTCTATACTGCCTAGAGCAATCTATACTTTTAATGCCATTCCGATAAAAATTCCACCAGTATTTTTCAAAGAGCTGGAGCAAATAATCCTAAAATTTGTATGGAATCAGAAGAGACCCCGAATTGGTAAGGAAAGGTTGAAAAACAAAAACAAAACTGGCGGCATCACGTTACCCGATTTCAAGCTTTACTACAAAGCTGTGATCACCAAGACAGCGTGGTACTGGCATAAAAACAGACACATAGACCAGTGGAACAGAGTGGAGAGCCCAGATGTGGACCCTCAACTATATGGTGAAATAATCTTCGACAAAACAGGAAAAAATATTCAATGGAAAAGACAGTCTCTTCAATAAATGGTGCTGGGAAAACTGGACAGCGATAGGTAGAAGAATGAAACTCGACCATTCTCTTACACTGTACACAAAGATAAACTCGAAATGGATAAAAGACCTCAATGTGAGACAGGAATCTATCAGAATCCTGGAGGAGAACATAGGCAGTAACCTCTTCAATATCAGCCACAGCAGCTTCTTTCAAGATATGTCTCCAAAGGCCGAGGAAACAAAAGCAAAAATGAACTTTTGGGACTTCATCAAGATCACAAGCTTCTGCACAGCAAAGGAAACAGTCAACAAAACAAAAATGCAACCCACGGAATGGGAGAAGATATTTACAATTGACAGTACAGACAAAAGGTTGATATCCAGGATCTATAAAGAACTTCTCAAACTCAACACACACAAAACAGATAATCATATCAAACATGGGCAGAAGATAGGAACAGACACTTCTCCAACGAAGACATACAAATGGCTATCAGACACATGAAAAAATGTTCATCATCACTAGCCATCAGGGAGATTCAAATTAAAACCACATTGAGATACCACCTGACACCAGTTAGAATGGCCAAAATTAGCAAGACAGGAAACAACATGTGTTGGAGAGGATGTGGAGAAAGGGGAACCCTCTTACACTGTTGGTGGGAATGCAAGTTAGTGCAGCCACTTTGGAGAACCGTGTGGAGACTCCTGAAGAAATTAAGAATAGAGATTCCCTATGACCCTGCAATTGCACTGCTGGGTATTTACCCCAAAGATACAGAGGTAGTGAAAAGATGGGCCATCTGTACCCCAATGTTTATTGCAGCAATGGCTACGGTCGCCAAACTGTGGAAAGAACCAAGATGCCCTTCAATGGATGAATGGATAAGGAAGATGTGGTCCATATACACAATGGAGTATTATGCCTCCATCAGAAAGGATGAATACCCAACTTTTGTAGCAACAAGGACGGGACTGGAAGAGATTATGCTGCGTGAAATAAGTCAAGCAGAGAGAGTCAAGTATCATATGGTCTCACTTATTTGTGGAGCATAACAAAGAACATGGAGGACATGGGGAGATGGAGAGGAGAGGGAGTTGAGGGAAACTGGAAGGGGAGATGAACCATGAGAGACTATGGACTCTGAAAAAAACCAGAGGGTTATGAAGGGGCGTGGGGGTGGTGAGAGGTTGAGGAACAAGGTGGTTGGTAATAGGGAGGGCACGTACTGCATGGAGCACTGGGTGTGATGCCAAAACAATGAACACTGTTATGCTGTAAATAAACAAATAAACGAATAAAAAAAAAAAGAAAGAAAACTATGCCAGTGAGAGAAGCCAAAAAAAAAGTATCATGGATGAACCTGGAGGGCATTGAGAGAAGTGAAATAAGCCAAATATAGAAAGACAAACACTTTATAATTACAATTGTAAATGAAATCTAAAAGTCAATCTTTAGAAGAGTAGAATGGCAATTGTCAGTGACTAAAGGCAGGGAAAATGGGGAAGATGTGGGTCAAATGCTAAATTTTCAGTATACATGTTGAATAAGTTATATTTACAGCAATTTATATATAGTTAACAACATGGTATATTGGAAATTTCCTGTTACTGGAGATCTCCCCAGTTGGTATTCTTACACACACACACACACACACACACACACACACTCACACCCCACATACACAAGCTAAGTGAATTGGTGGATATGCACTATGTAGTTATTAGGAAGCATAATTCTTTTTTTAAAATATTTTATTTATTTAATATTTTATTTATAAATATTTAATATTTAATATTTTATTTATTTAATATTTATTTATTTAATAATTCATTTATTTAAATATTTATTTAATATTTATTTAATAAATATAAATATTTATTTATTTAATATTTTATTTATTATTTTTTAATATTTATTTATTTATTTGACAGAGAGAAATCACAACTAGGCAGAGAGGCAGGCAGAGAGAGAGGAGGAAGCAGGCTCCCAGCCTGATGTGGGCCTCAATCCCAGTACTCTGGGATCATGACCTGAGCCGAAGGCAGAGGCTTTAACCCACTGAGCCACCCAGGTGCCCCAGGAAGTGTAATTCTTAAATGAAACTGTGTACCTTATATATATGGAATATTTGTCAATTATACCTAAATAAATCTGAAGAAAAGGCAAAAAAATCGACAAGACTAAATGGGATAGTTTATACCGGATGTGTCAAATCTGAGTGGCATGAGTGACCCATGCACAGTAGCTGTGATATTTTTTTTACCATCTTCACCATTGCCACTAAAATCAGCATAGTAACCATCATACATTTTTTATCCATACACATGTCATCCTTGCATTTCTCAGGGACTTTGTTCCCGAAAAATTTCAGTACACTCATTGGTTTTAACAAAGTATCCAACTTTGCTCTATTACTATTGCTGTCACTATGACTGCACTGGAAAATTAGTGCCAGGCAAAAAACATTATATTTCATTTTCTTATTTTCACTTATTTTTAAAATTAACTTAAAAAAAAGAAAAAGATTGTCTTTGTTTCACAGAAAGCACAAGCAAAGTGAGCAGGAGAGGGGTAAGCAGGCACCGCACCAACCAGGAAGCCAGATGCAGGGCTATCAGGACCCTGGGATCATGAGCTGAGCCTAAGGCAGAAGTTTAACCAACTTAGCCACCCAGGGCCCCAAGGACATTTTTTTTTAATATTCTAGCTAAGTACAGAAAGTAGTACAACTAGGTAAATTTTCTAAGAAATCATCCTATCACTTTGGGCACACCCATCTCCTTCATATACAGGCATGTCCATAGATTGACAAAGTTTATATTTTAGAACAAAGATGCAAAATATGCAAAAAAATTAATAATGATTCAAAATTTAAAAACAAAAAAGAATCACAGCAGAGGAAGGTGTTTAAGATCTCCTGGACCTGTTGGAATGGGGTAACAGTGTGATTTAGGATGGGATCTGTGGGGAAGGAGGGGGAACCAAATTGGCTGGGCCTCCTGTGTGTGCGGCTGTGCAGGCTGACCAGGATCACCTGACTCTACCCGCCTTTTGGGGCTGGAACTCCTGTGGGTCACCCCCACAGCCCTCTTTCTGCACAGCCCACCCCATGCCCAGCACCAATGCCAGCTCCCCCAGGCCAGACCCATATCTGAAGCAGATGGAGCAGTGCCTCTGGAGATCAGGTCCACACCACGCTTCCCAGATCTGCTGCCACCTGTTCCCAGAGGCAGTGCCCATCTCTGTGGAGGCTGGAGCGGTGCCCCTGGAGGTCTGGTCCTCAGAGGCTCTGGCCTCACCGGTGGCTCCCCCTCCCCGGCCCCTTTCCCGAAGTCTCCCTGCTCTGCCTGAAGGAGAAGCTGCTCCCCTGGAAAGACTCCTGGAAGGAAAAGCACTTCTTCCAATTTCTCGGGGTCTTACTGCTGGGTGAGCCCCAATCCATTCCACAGCCTTGTGGGGAGACTTCGAGGAAGCGGCTCAGGTGGTCTCCCCATCAGCGGCACAGCCTAGCCCGTCTTGCTGGCCTCACCCTGGGGCATCACAATGCCTTCTTGTGATGTCACCACCATGCCCTGGTGAATCACCCAGGCACTCACAAATTGGTCTCATTCAGGTGGCCAGTCACCACGTAGCTCAGCTGGCCAATGACCAAGGGCTTTTTCAGTGACCCTTCTGACATCATCGAATGGAAAACAGGTTAACTTTCTTTCAGGATGAAAAATTCATCTTTGGGATGTATTTATAGTGAAGTTCATGGTGAGGCCGAAAGACTCAACCAGTATAAAGCAAAATGTGTCACTCAGCGTCACCATTCCCTGAAATGCTATCGCCAGTATTCATGAAGACAAGGACCATTAAATCCCATGAACTGTCACACTTCATGGGTAAGTTCATAATATGATGCTACTTTCCACTCCTCCATTAAAGCTTAAATATAAATGTAGAAAATTGTAGCTATTATGTTTCCTATGTCTTCCCAAAATGAACTTAAACCAAGAAAGGATGATGCTGTGTCCCAAGTCATTACCTTCTGCCAAAACAATATTTAGCTCTCATAGACGGGGGAGAACAAAATCCAGCCTGTCAGCAGGTTCACTGTCTTCATGTCTAGCTTCCAACACAAAGCAGTGGGAGGAGGACTTAAGTTTGTCTCCTCCCTCAAATACAAGTCAATATTTATCAGGTCATTCAGAACACACAATAAATGAATCAGAGATCTGAGAAAAAAAAATGCTGCAGGTCTACAAGTAGAAAAGGGCCCACCATTCGGAAGGGAGGTGGTGTTCAGATTTGAATCTGGTGTTATATAGCTTAGGGGTGGGAACCTGCCTGGGGCAGCTACCACAAAGTCTTCTTAGCAGCAGATCAGAAAATGGTAACATTTAGAAGTCTGCTGCTGTGGGGGTGTCCCTGGCTTAAAAATGCTCAGGTAGGGAAGCCAGGTGGAATCCTGAGTGTGACAAGATTGGTCTCAGGATCCCTGGGGTGACATGAAAATGGGTGCTGCCTGAGTATGGCAGAGTTCCCAGACTTCAGAAAGTTGAAAACAAACAAACAAAAACAAAACAGAAAAACAAAACAAAACAAAAAACAAAACAACCCAAAACAACAACAACAAAAAAACCCTACCTTACCACCGAGCTTTAGGAGCAGGAAACCTGCCTTAGAACAGAATGTCTAGATGCCAGTTTTCTGCTCTGTGTTGACATAAACTGCTTGCTACTGCATGGTTGTAGGATTGTTTTCCAGGGATAGGGAGGCAAAAGGCAGAAGCATAGGAGATCTGCTATGAGAGGAACCACACATTTCCATGCTAAACATTTGGACATCGGTGGTGAGAGTGGACAAACCTGGTGTGTTCCCGAATGTAGGGGAAAATCAGTCTTTCTCTGTTGAGGATTATATCTATTGTGGGTCTTTCCTATATGGTCTTTATGATGTTGAGTTATATTCCCTCTCTTTCTACGTGGTAGCGAGTTTTTTCAAAGAAGATGCAGCATTTTGTGAAATGCTTTTTCTGCATCTATGGAGAATGTCATATGGTTCTTGCGTTTGTTTTTTATTTTATTTTTTGTCCATTTTTTAATGTGGTCTATCCCCTTGATTGACTTGATGAGGTTGAGTCACTTTTCAGTGCAGGAATAAATCCCTCATGGTCATGTTGAATAATCCTTTAAATGTACCATTGGATCCTGTTGGCTAGTATCTTGGTGAGACTATATGCATCCTTGTTCATCAGGGATACTGGTCTGTAATTCTTTTTAGGGGGCATCCTTCTGTGGTTTTGGCCTCAAGGCAATGCTGGTCTCATAGAAGGAGTTTGCTGTTTTCCTTTTTTCTGTTTTTTTTTTTTTTTATATATACTTTCAGAAATATGGGCATTAATTCTTATTTTATTACTTGGCAGAATTCCCCTGGGAAGCCATTTGTCTCTGGATACTTTTTGGGAAACTTGGTAACTAATTCAGTTTTTTCCCCTTTTTGCTGGTTTTGGGTCTGCTTAGGTTTTCTGTTTCTTCCTCATTGAATTTTGGTAGATTATGTTTCAAGGACTGTATCCATTTATTTCAGCTTGCCCAGCTTTTTGGCATGTATTCGCTCATAATATTTCCATATGATTGTTGCATTTATTGGGTTTTGCTGTGTTTTCTCCTCTCTTGTTTATGCTTTTATTTATCTGGGTCCTTTCTCTTTTATTTTTGGTAAACCTGATTAGAGGTTTAACAATTGTATTAATTCTTTCAAAGAACCAGTTCCTAGTCACATTTCTCTGTTCTTTTCTTTAATTTCTGTTTCTTTGCTTTCTGCTCAAATCTTTTTTTTTTAGGTTTAATTTATTTATTTGACAGAGATCACAAGTAGGCAGAGAGGCAGGCAGAGAGAGAGGAAGGGAAGAAGACTCCCTTCTGAGCAGAGAGCCCGATGTAGGACTCAGTACTAGTACCCTGGGATCATGACCTGAGCTGAAGGCAGAGGCTTTAATCCACTGAGCCATCCAGGTGCCCCTTTGCTCTAATCTTTATTATTTCTTATCTCCCACTGGATTTATGGTTTATGTCCTTTTTATCTCCAGTATCTTTAGGTATAAGATTAGGTTGTGCATTTGATACTTTTCTTGTCTCTTGCGGGGGGAGCTTGTATTGCTACATACTTACCTCTTAGAACTGCCATTGCTGCTTCCCAGTGGTTCACAACTGTCGTGTATTCAGTTTCATTTGCTTCCATGAATTTTTAAAGTTCTTCTTTTTCTGGTTGACCCATTCATTCTGAAATAGGATTCCTTTTAACCTCCATGCATTTGTGGTCCTTCTATGTTTTCATATGTTAGATTTCAAGTTTCATAGCATTGTGGTCTGAAAATATGTATGGCATGATCTCAATCTTTTTCAAAAAGTTGAGTTCTGATTTATGATCTAGTATGTATTCCGTTCTGGAAAACTTTCCATGTGCACAGAAGAAGAATGTATTTCTGAATGCTTTAGGATGAAATGCTCTGACTATCTGTTAAGTCCAGCTGGTCCAGTGTGTCAAAGCCCTTGTTTCCTTGGTTATCTTCTGCTTAGACGATTTGTCCATTGCTATGATTAGGGTGTTAAAGCCCACCATTATTGTAGTATTTTCAATGAAATCCTTTAAGTTTATTATTAATTAATTTATACATTTGACTACTCCTATATTATGGGCATAAATATTTACATTTGTTAGATCTTCCTTTTATATAGACCCCTTTATAATCATATACTGGCATTCTTCATCTCTTATTGTCATCTTTGGTCTAATATTTATTTTCTCTGGCAAAAGGATGGTTACTCCAACTTTCTTTTGATGTCCATTAGTATGATAAATCATTCTCTACACCTTCATTTGAAATCTGGAGGTGTCTTTCTGTCTGAAATGAATCTCCTGTAGGCAGTGTACTGATGAGTCTTTTTTAAAATTTTTAAATCAATTATGTTATCCTTTGTCTTTTAATTGGAACATTTTATCCATTTACATTTAGAGAATTATTAAAATATAAGTTTAGTGCCATTTTATTACATGTAAGGTTGCCATATCTGTGGATTATCTCTGTTCCTTTATGGCTTTTGTTACTTTTGGGATCTCTTTTTGCTTTATGTGTCCCTTTAATATTTCTTGCAAGGCTGGGTTAGTGTTCATGAATTCCTTTATTTATTTATTTGGTCTGAATGACAGCCTAGCTGGATATAGTGTTCTTGGCTACATATTTTTCCAACTTAGCATATTGAATATGCCAGTCTTTTCTGGCCTGCCAGGTCTCTGTGAACAGGTCAGCTGCCAGCCTTATGTGCCTACATGGGTAGGTAAGTACATCTTGTCTCAGGGTGATTTTAGGGTGTTCTCCTTATCTTTGAAATTTCACTTTGAATTTTCACTCTAGTATGTCGTGGTGTTGACTTATTTCTGTTGATTTGGGGGGAGTTCTCTGTGCCTCTTGTACCTGAATACCTGTTTCCTTTTTTGGTTTAGGTAAGTTCTCAACTATAATTTGTTCAACTAAACCTGCTGCTTTTTTTCTACTCTTCTTCTGAGACTCCTACAATACAGATATTCTTTCACTAATGGAATGCTGAATTCCCTAAGTCTACCTTCATTATCTAAGAGTCGTCTATCTTTCCTCTGACCAGCTTCATTATTTTCCATAACTTTGTCTTCTATATCACTAAATTCCTCTTCTATTTCGTTCATCCTCACTTATATGGTCTGCACTTGGGACTGCACCTCAGTGATAGCATTTTTAATTTCAGCATGTCTATATTGTAGTCCTTGTATGTCTATAGTGATGGATTTTTCTAGTACCTTCTATGTATTTGTTTTTCAAACAAAGCTAGTATGTTTATAATCTTTGCTTTAAATTATAGTTCAGACTTCTTACTTGTAACTGTATGATTAAATCTGTGGCTATGAGAACCACTTCCTTACTCTTGTGATAAATTTCTCCATCTCGTTATTTTTTTTTCAAGATGAGAAAAGAATAAGGAAGAAAAAAACACAAGAAAAACAACAACCAAAACAAGAAACTAGATATCTTTGTGTCCTCATCTGCTTGTTTAGAGAAACTAAATCCCAACATGTTAAAAAAAATAAGAATTAAAATATAATAAAAGCAAAAATAATAAAACATATATAAAAATTAAAATTAGAAAATTGTTCTGATTTTATGCTCCACTACTTCTAGTATTTGCAATAGTATCTCTAGGAGGTCTTCTTTCCATCTCCTGTATCATTAGCTGTATCACACCATTTTCAAGTCTCTGTGCCTTCTACATTCCAAAAGGAGGTCACTTTCCTACCTGTAGCCCTGCAGCATTTCTTTTCTCAGATCTCTACTTGATTTATGAGGTTTCAGAATGATTTGATAGGTATCTAACTCTATTCAAGAAATGAGAAAAACTTAGAATCCCTTCTCCTCTGCCCTCCTGTCTCCTATTTATCCTTTTCTTGAAGAGAAAGTGTGTTCACTTTGGTTTCTAGTGAAGAAATTTTGAGAATTTGTGTTCTTAGCTGAATCTCAGAATGCAATTGCTGTAGTAAAACATTGCTCTATAATCACCTGATATTAATGATTTTATAAGGTGGGGCACCTGGGTGGCTCAGAGGGTTACGCTGCTGCCTTCGGCTCAGGTCAGGATCCAGGGTCCTGGGATCAAGTCCTGCATTGGGCTCTCTGTTCAGTGGGGAGCCTGCTTTCCTTTCTTTCTGCCTTATTCTCTGCTTACTTGTAATGTCTGACTGTCAAATAAATAAAAATAAACTTATATGGACTTATTGAGGTTTGTTCCCTCTAAACTTACTTTATTGAGGCTTTTTGTCATAACTGGATGCTGTCCCTTTTCCAAATATATTGTTTTCATTTAATCAAATGATCATACAATCCTTATCCTTTCTTTTATTATGTGCTATATCAAATTGATTGATTTGTGAATACTAAACAATCATTACAACACAGGAATAAATCCCACTTACTTATGGTAAATGTTTTAAGGATTTTATTTATTTATTTGATAGAAAGACTGTGAGAGAGATCATGAGTAGCTGAAGAGGCAGATGGAGAGGGAGATGAAGACTTCCCTGTTAAGCAGGGAGCCCAAAGTGGGGCTTGATCCCAGGTCCCCGAGATCATGACCTAAGCTAAAGGCAGAGGCTTTACCCACTGAGCCACCCAGTGCCCCTAAATCAACAATTTTAAGGATACTAGCTGGGCTTAAATAATGCTAATAAGATCTAAACAATGCCTTACTGAAGAGACCAATGAACTAAGTACCAGTCATGCTAAAATGAAAAAGAATTTCATAATTAAGACACAAAACCAACTGTATGTAATGACACTGTGGATGGATGAAACAGGAATGAATCACTGACATGAAGATAACGTTATGGAAAATAAGAAGCTGAAAAGAAGAGGGAAAGTAAAGTATTGGCTCACCAATGTGGACTTAGGAAACGCAGGTAATTCACAAAACACAATAACATTCATTTCGTAGGAATCCAAGAATATGAAGAAAGGGACAGAAGGTTTATTTGATCAAAGGGTAGCTGGAAACATTCTCAAATTTAGTAAGACATAAACATCAAAATCCGAGTGGCACAAATAAGGAAGGAATCCTGAAAGTAGCAAGTGGAAACAAACAAACAAAAATTCTACAAGGACAACCAAACCAGGTCTATAGAAGAGATGTCCCCAGAAATATGATAGGCCAGAAGAAAGTGACATGATATATCAAAATGCAGAATAGTAACACTATTCAGCCAAGAATACTTTATCCAGCAAAGCTGTCATGTAAAATAGGACTGACAAAAAAGTCCCAGAAAACAAAATTAAAGAAGTTCATGAGTACTCCAGTCCTGTAAGAAATAATATGGGGGACTCTTTGAGTGGGGAAGACCAAGAACATCAAAGACTAGAAAAGGAAGAGAGAAAATCCCCAGAAACACTAAATTAGAGGCAATGCAATGGCACTAATTTCTTTTATTTTTAAATTTTATTAATTTATTTGAGACAGAGAGAGCAGGAAGAAGGGGAGGGGATAGAGAAAGGAAGAAGCAGACTCTGTGCTGAACAGAGAGTCCAACGTGGGGCTCAATCTCAGGACCGTGAAATCATGACCTGAACTAAAGTCAGACACTTAACTGACTGAGCCACCCAGGGGCTCTTTGGTGACATGAAATTCTTATCAAATATTCCTCTGAATGTAAATGGAATAAATGTTATAATAAAAAGGCACTGGTATCAGAATGGATTTAAAAAAAAGATCTATATACTTCTTATAAGAGACTCATTTTAGATATAAAGATAGCACCAGATTGAAAGTGACTGGATAGAGAAAATCTACCATGATAATGAATGTGAAAAGAAAATCAGAGTAACCATATTTATATCAGAATAACTAGATTTTAAACCCAGGATTTTAATGAAAGATGAATGAGGACACTAATTCCTGATTAAGGAGTCTCTCCAACAAGAAGATCTGACAACTGTACATATTTTTGCTACAAACATGTAGACAACCAGATATATAAGCAATAAGTCACATAAAGAAACTGATTGAAACCAATATGATAAGAGTGACTGTCTTAGAAGAGTGAGGTGTGAGGTGACTGGATGATGGACAGTGTGGAAGGTGTATGCTATGGAGAGTGCTGTGAATTGTGTAAGACTGATGAATCAAAGACCTATACTCCTGAAACAAATAATACATTATCGTTAATAAAAATATAAATTAAATAAAAACCCCTCAACAATGTTGTTATAGAAAGAATATAAACCAACATGATAAAAGTCATATGTAAAGACCCATAGTCAATATAATCTTCAAAGCAGAAAAACTGCTTCACCGTTACAGTTAGGAATAAGACTCTGTCATAAATGTTATTTAACATAGTACAGGAAGTCCCAGACTTAGCAGTTAGGTAACAAAAAGAAAAGAAAAAGCACAAACATCCAAAATGACAAGGACCAAGTCCAACCTTCAGTGTATGCAGATGACATGATACTCTATGGAGAAAACATAAAAGACTCAGTGCTGCAGGATATAAAATCAGTATACAGACATCTGTTGCATTTCCAACAATGAAGCAGCAGAAAGGAAAATCAAGGAGTCAGTCTCATTCACAATGGAACCAGATACAAGATACCTAAGAATAAACCTGATGAAAGAGGTAAATGTCTCTACATTGAAAACTATAGAACACGTAAAGAAGTTGTAGAGTATACACAAAGAAATGGAAAAACACTCCATGCTAATGGATGGGAAGAATAAATATTGTTAAAATGTCTATTCTACCAAAACCAATCTACCCATTTAATGCAGTCCATATAAAAAAACACCAGCACTTTGAGCAGAACTAGATCCTAAACTTTCTAAAGAACTACAAAAGACTCTGATAGTCAAAATAACTCTCAAATTCCATAAAGAATTTATCAAACTCAGCATGCCAAAATTTAATATTCCATTTAAGAAATGTGCAGAAGATATGAACAGACATTTGTTTGTTTTTCCCAAGGAAGACATGCAGAAGACAGACAGAGGAAAATATTCTCAACATCATTCAACATCATGTAAATACAAATAAACACCAGGATAAGATACTACCTCACAAATATCAAAATGCTAAAATTAACAAAACAGAAAATGACAAATTTCAGTGATGATGTGGAGCTACAAGAAGCCTCTGTCATGTTTTGTGGTTATGCAAACTTGTACAGTCACTCTGGAAAAGTGTATGGAGGTTTGACCGCAGTTAAAAATTGAACTACCCAAAGACACAGCAATCACAGTGCTAGGTATTTACCTGAAGGACAGAAAATTACTGGTTCATAGGGGTACATACATCTCAATGTTTATAGTAGCATTATCAACAGTAGTGAAATTATAGAAAAAGACATATGTGTGTGTAATATAAACACACACACAAACACACACACACACACACATATTACATACCCACCCAAAAGAATGAAATCTTGCCATTTCCCATGACATTGACACAGCAAGTGTTTGTTATGATAATGAAATGTTGTAGTCACAGAAAAGCAAATACCATATGATGTCACTCATATATGGAATTTAAAAACAAGACAGATAAAAATAGGGATATTAAACACCACCAACAACAACAAAAGGGAAGCAAGCCATAAGGAACTCCAAAATGTAGAAAGAGAGACTGAGGGTTGATGGAGGAAGTTTGAGGGGGATGTGTTATGTGGGTAATGTGTATTAAGGAATATATGTGCTGTGATGAGCTCTGGGTGATATGTGTAAGTGATAAATCATTAAATTCTACACCTGAAATCAATTTCACCATATATATTACCTAACTAGAATTTAAATAAATATCTGGAATAATAATTTTAAAAATCTGCATAATGAACATGTATAGACATATTCCAATATCATCAACTCATATATTATTTCATACTTATATGGATTATACACCAAAATAGGTCACATTCTGAGCTGTGAAATACACCTTTACAAATGTTAATAGAAGTCATATTATGTCTGTTCTCAGAATATAGTGCAATGCAACTAGAAAGGGAGTACTGGGTGTGGTGCATAAACAATGAATTCACTGAAAAGAAATTTAAAAAAAATAAATGAAAAGGTAAAAAAAGAAATCAATGTTGAAACCTAAAGTAAACATTTCAACATGTAAGGATTAAACAACATACATTTAAATAACACAGGCAAACACATAAATCTCAAGAAAATTGTATTTTTTAAAGTTTATTACTTATAATCTCTACAACCAGATGAGGGATTGAACTCATGACCCCAATGTCAAAAGCCACATGTTCTTCTAAGTGAGCCACCCAGTTTCCCCTCAACTGTTGCAACACATAAAAAAGAAAAAAAAAACTTAGTGAATTTTATTGAATGCGGAGACATACAGCTTACATGGAAATGTGTTATGTTGAATGCATATATTAAGAAAGAAAAGTCTAATATCAATAATTTACACTCATTTCTAAGGAATTATAAATACTAGATCAATAAATACAATTCAACAAAAACTAAAGACAATGTAACAAAAAAGAAAAAGAAATGATAGGAATAATAAATACTAGAGCAAAATCAGTTAAATCAATAGAGAAAAATCAAGAAAAGGAAAAAAATAATTCAAAATTAGGTGATTTCATTAAAAAATGCACTTTTTTGGTGATGAGCACTAGGTGATGTATAAAAGTATTGAATCACTGTATTATACACCTGAAACTAATATTATGCTGTATCTTAACTAAGTGGAATTTAAATAAATCCTTATAAAATGATTAATGAAATTGATAAAACTCTAATCAGGCTAATGAAATAATAAGAGATGGAGAAGACACAATTGATTAATATCACAAATGAAAGAGGGGAACATGAATACTGATCCCACTGAAATTAAATGAATATAAAAGGATACTATAAATAACTCAAAGGTGACAGGTTTGATAACTTAGTGGAAATCGAGAAATTTTTGAAAGACACAGTTTGCTAAAACTCATTAAGAAGAAAGAGACAACATGAATAGGACTTTATCTATTGAATAAATTGAATAATCATTAATAACCTTCCAAAACAGAAACTACAGGCCCAGGTGGGTTCACTGGTGAATTTAATTAAACATTGAAAGAACAGATTAAATTAATTACCTACAATTACTTTCAGGGCATAAAAGCAATTGGAATACTTCTGATTCCTTCGACGGTATCATCATTACCCTATTATAATTAAAACAATGCTATAAAAAAGACACATCAGATTCTCTTATGAACATAGTTACAAACATCCTCAAAAATGCTACAAATTGATTACATAATGTATAAAAGAATTATATATCACAAGTAGATATATTGCAATTATGTGAGATTGAACATTCAAAATCACTTAACGCAGTTCATTATATCAAAAGAATAAATAAGAAAATAATCACCTCCCATATAAATAAATACTTAAAGAGCATTGTACAATATATGACACCCACTCACAATTAAACCTCTTAATATACTAGAAATAGAGGTAACAGTTCATCGTGACAAAAAATATCTACAAGAAACCTACTGTGAAATTTATAGTTAATAGTGGGAAACTAGAAACTTTCACCCTAAGATCGGGAACAATGCAAGTATGTTCCCTTTCAATTAGTCCTTTTCAACATTGTGCAGAAAGTGTTAGGAAATTCAATTAGAAAAGCAAAAGAAATGGAATATATATAAATTGAAAAGGAAAAATTAAAAACACTTTTGTTCATACATGATCTATTTATTGGGTAGAAAATCTAAGAGTAGACAAAAGCTCTCATGAAATAATAAGAAATTTAGCAAATTTGCAAGGCAAAATTTTAATATAGAAACTGCAACCTTGCCCTATGCCATATGGCATCAATGAACAAGTGTAATAGGAAATATTAAAAACAATATCATTTACCTTAGCACCAGGAAAGAAAGAAGAATGAAAGAGAAGAAAAGAGGGAATGAAAGAGAAAAACATTGTTAGGTACAAATAAAATAAAATAAAATATGTATCATACCTCTAAGGAATATGCCACAAAATTCTGATGAATACAGTTAGAACTAAATAAATGTTTAGATGATCCAGTTTCATGGATAGGAAGATTTAAAGTTGTGAACGTACTGATTTTACTAATTTAGATTTATAGATTTAATGAAATCCAAATCAAAATTATATCAAGTTATTTGTGGACATTGACAAATTGATTATAAACTTTATGTGAGAGGAAAAAATAAGCCTAGAATAGCCAACATTATATTGAAAAGGAAGAAAGTAGAAAGACGGATGATGTCCAAATTGAAGAATTTATACAAAGTTGGAGAAATCATGACTGGTAGTTTGGTGTGAGACTAGATGAAGATATCAACGGAAAAAAAAGAAGACTAGAAGAAACCCAACATAAGTATAGTTAACTGAATTTTGTCAAAAACAAAGACAACATGATGAAGCAAACACTGTCTTTTAAAAATGATGCTGGAACAACAGTGTCCTGTTGCAAATAAAAAATCTAGAAAAACACATAAACTGAAAAAGCATTGTAGAACTAACTGCAAAACTACAATGTTTGTAGGCAATAACACAGGAGAAACCTAGATGATGTCGAGTGTGAAAATGATCATTTGATACAATGCCAACACATAACTTATTTTTTTCAAGAAATCTCTACACCCAAAATGGGGCTCAACCTTAAAACCCTGAAATCAAGTGCCATGCACTACACTGATTGAGATAGCATAGATCACAAGGCATAATTTATTTTTTAAAAATCAATATACTGCATTTACTAAAAATAAATAAAAAATAAAATAAAAATAAATATTTACTAAAAATAAATCTTATGTTCTATGAAAGAAAGAATTAAAAACAAACAGGACACCCCAGATTCAGATAATTTTGAAAGAATAGCTTCCTAAAACATATATGTGATAATTTTTTTTGTAAATATACAGAAAACTCTTGGAATCAGCAATGGAGAAAATAGCTTGATTAAGAAAACAGGGGGTACCTGGTTGGCTCAGCAGGTTAAGCCTCTGCCTTCAGCTCAGGTCATGATCTCGGGGTCCTGGGATCGAGTCCTGCATCGGGCTCTCTACTCAGCAGGGAGCCTGCTTCCCCTTCTCTCTCTGCCTGCCTCTCTGCCTACTTGTGATCTCTCTCTCTCTCTCTCTCTGTCAAATAAATAAATAAAATCTTTTAAAAAAAGAAAACAGAGGAGTCCCAACGACCCGTCACTAAAGAAGATAGATGGCAAATAAGCAGAGCATACAATGTTTCACATTACATGTCATCTGTTTTATGCAAATTAAAACATAAATAAGATATTACTACATATCTATTGAGTGGCCAAAGTCCAGGCAACAACAAGACTAAATGCTGATGATGATGTGGCAAAGCAGAAGTGATATTTTTACTGACAGGATTGCAAAATGACACAACCACTTTGGAAGATAGTTTGACAGTTTCTTTTTTTTTTTTAAAGATTTTATTTATTTATTTGACAGAGAGAGATCACAAGTAGACAGAGAGGCAGGCAGAGAGAGAGGGAAGTAGGCTCCCTGCTGAGCAAAGAGCCCGATGCGGGACTCGATCCCAGGACCCCGAGATCATGACCTGAGCTGAGGCAGCAGCTTAACCCACTGAGCCACCCAGGCACCCCTAGTTTGACAGTTTCTTAATAAAATAAACTTATCTTAACCAGCAATCCAGCAGTCCACAACACATGAAAACATATCCACATAAAAACTACACTTCAGGATGCCTGGGTCCTCAGAAGTTAGGTATCTGACTTTTGATCCAGTAATGGTCCCAGAATCCTGGAATCCAATCCAGCTTCTTGAACAGTGGAGAACCTGCTTCTCCCTCCAACAGCATCTCTCCCTGCTTGAGATCTCCCTCTCTCTGACAAATAAAATATTTAAAAAAAATCATTACATAGATATTTATCATAGTTTTATTTATAATTGCAAAACTTGGAAGCTAACAAGATGTTAGCTTATCAGTCCATGTTAAGGCATGGAGGAACTTCATACACATATTTTTAAGTGAAGGAAGCCAATCTGAAAACCCTATATACTGTCTAATTCCAGCTACAACATATTCTGGAATGAGCAGAACTATGAAGACACTGGAAGTTCAGTAGCTCTCAGGATCATGTGTTGGGGAGAAATAAATTGGCAGAGCACAGAGGAGTTTGAAGGCAGTAAAACTACTTGTATGGCTCTATGATAATGGACATAAGTCTGCAAAAAATGGGAGAGAAGGCAATTTTTTTTATTTCCAATGCCTATTTTTTGGCCAGTAGCAACAACAACAAAATCACAAGGATCACAAAGAAGTAGGAAAACCTAGTCCTTATTTTGAAACAACCTATATTGATAGAAACTGTCCTTTAGGAAACACAAAGATGAGAATTGCTAGATCAAAAAAAAAAAATGAATACAATCAAATGAGTAAATAAAAAAAACACAGAAAAATAACTAAAGGAATTCTGTTTCAAATATCAGGTAAATAAAATGAGAATATCACCAAAGAGCTATGAATTCTAAAACAAAACAAAACAACAACAACAACAACAAAAAGAAAGCAATCAGAAATTCTAAAGTTGAAAACTACAAAACCTACAGTAAAAAAGTTACTAGGGAGATTCAATGGGACATTTGAACAGTCAGAAAAAAAATCACTATCATATGATCTCCCTGATATGAGGACATGGAGAAGCAACATGGGGGGTTAGGCGGATAGGAGAAGAATAAATGAAACAAGATGGGATTGGGAGGGAGACAAACCATAAATGACTCTTAATCTCACAAAACAAACTGGGGATTGCTGGGGGGAGGTGGGATTGGGAGAGGGGGAGGGGGCTATGGACATTGGGGAGGGGAGGCGAACCATAAGAGACTATGGACTCTGAAAAACAACCTGAGTGTTTTGAAGGGTCAGGGGTGGGAGGTTGGGGGAACAGGTGGTGGGTAATGGGGAGGGCACGTTTTGCATGGAGCACTGGGTATTGTGCAAAAACAATGAATACTGTTATGCTGAAAAAAATAAATAAAATGGGAAAAAATCACTAATGAAAATGAAGGCAGGCCCATATTTGTAGATTCTGATGAGCAAAAACTTAAAAAAGCAAAAGAGCAAAAGACAAAAAAGACAAGGGAGATGTGAAGATAGCCAGTGGTATAACTGGATCATCATGAAGTAGAACAATATATGTGTTATAGGCATCCCAGAAGAATATTAAAGTGAAAGAGGCAGAGAGATCATCTATATGAAAAAACTGGCTAAATTTCAAAATTGATGATAGATATAATTATACAATCCAAAAAACTTAACAAAATCCAAGTTGGATACCCTTAGAAAGATCCACAAAAAGACACAAAGTATCAAAATATGAAATAAGATATTGCAAGGAGCAAGAAAAATGCAACTTGTCATGTAAAAGAGAACATCAGTAAAATTATCTTCTGAGTTCTCAGCAGAAATTGAGAACTGAGCACAGGGAAAAATATATTCAAAGTGATGGCAGAATAAAAACTGTTAACTGAAAATATTGTGACTGTAAAGTTATCCTTCAAAAGAAAAGAAAAGAAAAGAAAGAAACTAAGACATACATACAATCAGTGAAAGGTTTTTATTACAAGGCCTTTCTTACAGGAAGTGTGAAAGGAACACTTTATTTCAGGTTGAAATAAAATGATGTAATATGGATTTGTAAACTTAATTTAAATTTCCTAAAGAGATTAGAAGACATACATATGAGATTATTATTAGTCTGTACATGAAAAATGAGGAATTAGTTTGTGAGGAAGAAATTAATACCTAAAGTGAGGAGAAATTAGGTATGCTAATAGAGTTTATAGATGTGATTAAATTTAAGAAACAAACCAGATGCATATAGGGGAAGGTAAGAAAGAGAGAGATGGAAGCAAACAAAGCATAAAAGATTCTTAAATATAGTTAATCAACTGAGGGTTAATGGAGAAGTGGGTTGGGGTTGGGCTCAATGAGTGACAGGAAGTAAGAAGGGCACTTGTGATCATCATTAGCTGTTATATATAAGAGATGAATCAGTAAATTTACTCCTGAAACCAAAATTGCCCAATATGTTAACGAACTAGAATTCAAATAAATAATTGAAACAAAATTTAAGTATCAATTAAATTAAAATTTTTTATATTTTATTTATTTGACAGAGAAATCACAACTAGGCAGGCAGAGAGAGAGGAGGAAGCAGGCTCCCCGCGGAGCAGAGAGCCCGATGTGGGGCTCGATCCCAGGACTCTGGGATCATGACCTGAGCCGAAGGCAGAGGCTTTAACCCACTGAGCCACCCAGGTGCCCCTAAAATTCAAATTTTAAATCTGTAGTATGTTATATGTAATCCCCATTATAACTTTAAAGAACATATCTTTTCTTAATTCTTATTTTGTTATTATCATGTTCAATTAGCCAACATTTGGTACCTCATTAGTTTTTGATGTAGTGTTCCAAGATTCATCAGTTGAGTATATCACCCTGTGCTCATCACATCATGCACCCTCTTTAAGGTCCATCACCCAGTTACCCCATCTCTACTATGTATTTTATAAAACACTACCTCTGAAACAAATACTACACTATATCTTAATTAAATTTAATTTAAATTAAAAATACAATATATTATAAATATAATGATTACCAATATGGTATATATTTTGTTCACCATTTTAAGATTTTATTTATTTGGCAGAGAGACCCTGAGAGAGGGACACAACAGGGGGAGTGGGATAGGGAGAAGCAGGCTTCCCACTGAGCAGGGAGCATTATGAGGGGCTCAATCCCAGGACTATCTCAGATCATGACCTGAGCTGAAGGCAGACGCTTAGTGACTGAGCCACCCAGGTGCTGCTGTTTTATTCATTCTCTGTGCTTTACTTAATAAGACCATTTCTACTTCAAGGTCATAAACACATTTCCCTTTTATATAAGAAGGAAAAGAAAGGGAATTTGACCATGCCATTACAAAATAAAATCAACTGCACACACACACACACACAAAATTCTGGGGAAGTTAAGAAACAAATTATATGACATGCAGAAAACAAATGGCAAAATAGCAAAATATATTCCATATTTATCAGAAATTACCTTAAGTGTAAGTTGGCTAAATATCCTAGTTACACCATACGTTGTCAGAATGGAATAGATATAGATGATATAGATATAGATATATATACACACACTATAAGACATTCAGTGTACATTGATGAAGTTTCAATACTGTGAAAAATAAAAGGATATGAATAAAAGATAACCTATGCAAAGAATAGTCAGAAAATATGAAGTTGTAGTAATATGAGAGAAAGTGGACTACAAGTCAAAAATTATTCATAAGAGTTGAGTATTCAAATTTTCTGATAAGGGCGCCTGGGTGGCTCAGTGGTTTAAGCCGCTGCCTTCGGCTCAGGTCATGATCTCAGGGTCCTGGGATCGAGTCCCGCATCAGGCTCCCTGCAGGGAGCCTGCTTCCCTCTCACTCTCTCTGCCTCTCTGCCTACTTGTATCTCTCTCTGTCAAGTAAATAAATAAAATCTTTAAAAAAAAAAACAAATTTTCTGATAAAGATGTAGGAGTCCATTATACATATGGACCATATCTTCTTTATCCATGCATCTGTTGAAGGGCCTCTTGGATCTTTCCACAGTTTCGTGATTGTGACCATTGCTGTTATGAACATCTTATTTTATTCTTATGTATTTTTAAGTTAACTTTTTAAAAAATATCATATTTATGTATTTGGCAGAAAGCACAAGCAAAGGGAGCAGGAGTGGGGTAAGCAGGCACCCCACGAGCCAGGGAGCCAGATGCAGGGCTATCAGGACCCTGGGATCATGAGCTGAGCCTAGGGCAGAAATTTAACCAACTTAGTCACCCAGGAGTCCCAAAGACATTTTTTTTAATACTATAGTGAAATACAGAAAGCAGTACAACTAGGTAAAACTTGTGTTAAGAAATAATCCTATCACTTTGGGCCCACCCAACTCCTTCATATATGGGTATGTCCATAAGTTGACAAAGTTTATATTTTTGAATAAAGATGCAAAGTATGCAAAAACCATTAATACTGATAAAAAAAAACAAAAACAAAAGAGAACTACAGGCGAGGAAGGTGTTTAAGCTCCACTGGACCAGTTGGAATGGGGTAACAGTGATTTAGGATGGGATCTGTGGGGAAGGAAAGGGAACCAAAATTGTTGCTTACAAAAGAGAAAAAAAAAAAAAGGAAAAAAAAAAGACATCTTTGAAATCAATCCCTGGATCCCTGGTTGTAGACAAGTTTTCCAAAGCCAGTATCTGGTACCCCTGCAACAAACTTGGAGAAAATTTTTGGATTATCTCAGCAATTGGGCCCTTTTCCTTGCTGCCTCCGCCAGGGGCTTCCGGACTGCACTTGGCCTGGCCCCCCGCGTGGGGGCTGTGCAGGCTGACCAGGCTGACCTGGAGCTGGGCCTGCTGTGGGTCGCCCCCGCAGCCCCTCCTCCCGCGCCACCCCTTCCTCCCAGGAGGCCTCCTCCCCGCCCAGCCCAATGCCTGCTCCCTCGAGGCAGCGCCCATCTCTGCAGAGTCTGGAGTGGTGCCCCTGGAGGCCCGGTCATCCCGGCCTTCAGGGGAGGCTCCAGGCTCGCCCGCGGCCTCTCGCCGCTCTCCCGCGGCCTCAGCCTCCCCGCTCTTGCTGAAGGAGAAGCCGCTCCCCAGGCAAGACTTCCGGAAGGAAAAGCGCTTCTTCCTGTTTCTCCTGGTCTCGCTGCTGGGCCAGCACATGGCCGGGTCCTGTCCGCGGCCTTCTGGGGAGATGGGGAGGAGGCCTCCGAGGCGGCCTACCCGTCAGGGGTCAGGGCCCAGCCCGTCTTGGCGGCCTCGCTGCCCTGGGGGCCTCTGTCTCTGCGGGGCGCCAGGCCTCCAGGAGGGCAGCAGCGGCTCTTCCTTCTGGGCCCCAGTGGGTGGAGCGGTTCGACGCCCAGCTCCAGGCAGCTGCGGGCTCCTCTGGTCCCCGCCAGGGCGCTGCCCTTGGCCTCCAGCTCCTCTTTGGAGCCAGGCTGGGAGGCCTCCGGAGAGGGGGTGCCTTTACCTGATGGTGATGAGACCTGTGGGGAAAGCAAGGGGTGCGTGACCGCTCCAAGAATAATGCACCAGGGGAGGCTTAGTCTTTTTTATTTTATTTTATTTTATTTTTAAGAAAAGTTATTATGATGTATTTTGTGAGGGAGATTTACAACAGTATGGGTCTTAATTAAGAAGGAAAGAGGGGGAAAATGCGTATCACCAAACCCAATTTTTAAAAAGATCATGATCTCAGGAGTTAATTTAACTTATAGGAAATTGTCACTTGCCTCCTATTAGCTGTACCAGTCAGGGATAATCTGTCTGTTTTGAAATGAATTGTTTTTCTAATTATCTCTGGGTTCAGACAAATTCTCATATTTGCAGTTTCATTTGATTTATTTTATTTACTACCTATTTTATCAGAGAGAATTATTGGTATTTTAAAGTGATCAGATTTACATGAATATAGTATCATTTAGTGTAGACCTTAGTTTGATTTACCATAAATTAAGAAAATAAGTACATTGATGCTTGTATATATCACCGTTGATCCAAAAACCACTTTCAGCACATTTACTACCATTTCATAAGAGATAAGAAGGTACAACACGCATTCTTTCAAGAATTCTATCATGATTTGTTTTAAATTTAGAGAGCTTCGTGTTTTTTTTTTTTTTAAAGCACACAGGTATGTAAGTAATTGACTTACTCTTTAACATTTGATTATGTATCTATATGAAAGTTGAAATATATAAAATATACCCTTAAATTGACTTTGACAAATAAGAGTTTCCTTTGGACTTCCGTAGTTAATTAAATACTGGAATGTACCAATGGTTAATTCTAATACTTCATTAGAACAGTTTTTTATTAATACTAGTTAAATTCTTCTTAAGGATTTGGAGAAATATATCAACCTTAAACAATAAATAAAACTAAAAATACCACAAGACATATACCATTTATAATCTTGCATATTAACAAACGTATTGGTTTGGAGAGCTGACATTGGTGCTCCTACCATCCTATGAGCTCATTTTTCTGAATAGGCTTCTTTGAATATTTTTCTGCCAGTGCATATACTTTTCTCTCATCCCTGACCTTTTTAGATAACTCCATAAAAACCTAACAGCCGTCATGAATTCAAGACATCTTTGTGGATTAAGGAGAATACCTGTTGTTTTATGTGTGTACTCACTTGAGAATGTCCACAGAGACATGAATAACGTGAAAATACCAATTGCTCAGCATGTCCCTAGGACAAAGTTTAGAAATGAGTTCTGATACTTTGTGGAGCTGTTTTCATAGTGGAGTTAAAGGTTAATTCATTGGGCAAACAGATATATTTATTCAGACTTTTTGAATATTATGTCTCTTGTATATAAGCTGTTTCTATATCTTGGACATTAATCCCTTATTGGATATATCATTTGCAAACATCTTCTCCCAAACAGAAGTTCTATTGATTGGTCCCAGTGCTGTGCAGATGATTTTTATCTTGAGAAAGAGTAGTTCATTTTTGCTTTTGTTTCCCTTGCCTTTAGAGACACGTGTTTCAAGAAGTTGCTGTGGCTGAGGTTGAAGAGGTTGCTGCCTGGGTCTCTAGGATTTTGAAGGATTCCTGTCTCACACTGAAGGATTTAATCCATTTTGAATGCATCATTGCAGATGGTGTAAGAGAAGGTCCAGTGTCATCCTTCCGTATGTGATTCCAATTTTCCCAGCACCACTTATTGAAGACACTGTCCTTTTTTCCATTGCATATTCTTTCCTGCTTTGTCAAAGAATAGTTCTCCATAGACATGAGGGTCCATTTATGCGGTCTCTAATTTGTTGCATTGAGCGATGGGTGTGTTTTTATGCCAGAACCAGGCCGTCCTGATGATCACAGCTTTATTAACTGGCTTGAAGTCAGGCATTGTGATGTCCCCAGCTTTGGTTTTCTTATGCAACAATGCCCTGGCTATTTGGGATCCTTTATGGCTACATGAAGATTTTAGGATTGTTTGTTTTAGGGCTGTGAATAATTTTGAGGGTATTTTGATAGGGATTGCATTGAATGTGTAGATTGCTCTGGACAGCATATGCATTTTTACAATGTTAATTCTTCCAATCCAGGAGCATTGAATGACTTTCCATCTTTTTGCATCTTCCTCAGTGTTTTGTAGTTTATACTGTGGAGATCATTTACCTCTTTGATTAAGTTTATTCCTAGGTATCTTATGGGTTTGGGTGCTATGGTTAAGGGGATTGACACCTGAATTTCTCTTTCTCCATTCCCATTATTAGAGGATAGTAAAGCAAGAGAATCTTGTGCTTTGATTTTGGAATCCTGCACATTGCTGAATTCATGTATGAGTTCAAACAATTTAGGGATGGAGTCTTTTGTGTTTTCATATAAAGTATATCGTCATATGCAAAGAGAGATGATTTAACTAGTTCTATGACAACTTGAATTCCTTTTACATGTTATTGTCCAAATGCTGAGGCTAGGACTTCTAATGCTGTGTTCAATAAAGTGGTACGAGTGGGCTTCCCTGTCATGCTCCTGACCTTAAGGGAAGAGCTGTCAGTTTTTCCCCATTGAGAATGAAATTTGCTATGGGCTCTTCATAGATGGTTTTTATAATATGAGATATGGTCCCTCTATCCCTCTATTTTGAGGAGTTTTAATAATTAATAATAATAATAATAATATATATAATATAATATATAATAATAATATTAATAATAATAATAATAATAATAATGAGAGGAGTGTTGTATTTTGCCAAATGCCTTTTATGCATCAAATGAGAGGATGTTATGGTCCTTGTCTTTCTTTTGTTTATATGACTAATCACATCACTTGATTTGTGAATATTGAACCTCCCTTATATCCCAGAAATGAAACTCACCTGGTGGTGGTGAATAACCCTTTTAATGTACCTTGGAATCCTACCAGCTTTTATCTTGTTGAATATTTTTGTATTAGGGCTCACTAGGGTTATTCATCTATAATTCTTTTTCACAGGGTCTTTGTCTGCTTATGCATCAATGTAATGCTCTGCTAGAGAAAATGAGTGTGGAAGCTTTCCATTTATTTCCATTTTTTGGAAGCAGCTTCTATAGAATAGGTAGGGCTTATTCTTAAAATCTTTGGTAGAATTCCACTGGGAAGGTATCTGGTCCTGGACTCTTGTTTTTCTGGGGGAGGTTTTTGATTCCTGATTCAATTTCCTTGCTGGTTATTAGTCTCTTCAGATTGTTTATTTCTTCCTGTTTCAGACTTGGTACATTACAAGTTTCCAGGAATGCATCTATTTCTTCCAGATGGCCGAATTTTTTGGCATATAGTTGTTGATAATATGTTCTAACATGTCCCTGTTTATTTTGCATTGGTCATGATCTCTCCCCTTTCTTTCCTGGTTTTGTTAACTTAAGTCTTTTATCTTTACTTTCGGCTAAATCTGGCCAGAGGTTTATTGATCTCATTAATTTGTTCTGAGAAACAGCTTCTAGTTTGTTGGTGGGTTCTGCTATTCTACTAGTTTCTGTTTCATTGATTTCTGCTCTCATCTTTATTCCTTCTTTTCTCCTGCTTGGTTTCAGCTCTATGTGCTGTTCTTTTTTCCAGGTGTAAGGTTAGCATGTGCATTTGGATTTTTCTAATTTTTTGAGACAGTCTTGGATGGCTAAGCAATTCCTTCTAAAGACCAACTTTCCAGTATCACATAGATTCTGAACCAATGTGTTTTCATTTTCATTAGTTGCATTGAATTGTTTAAGTTCTTTAATTTCCTGGTTGTCCCAACCATTTCTTGTCAGGATGCTCTTTGACCTCCAAATGTTTGAATTCCTTCCAAAATTCCTCTTCTGATTCAGTTCCACTTTCAAAGCACTATTGTCTGAAAAAATGCAGGGGAAAATCTCAGAAATGTGGTATTGTTTGAGACCTGATTGGTGACTCAGTATGTAATCCTTTTTTTTTTTTTTAATTTTTGAGTATGTAATGTTAGTCACCCAAACTATGAACTATGTTCATAACTACTAACTATGAACTATGAGTTCATAGACTCATGGTTTAAGTATAACAACCAGTGTTTCATTCAGTACATGCCCTCCTTAATAACCACCACCAGCCTCACCAATCTCCCTAACCTCTTCCCCTCTAAAACCCTCTGTTTCTTCGAGTTTACATTCTCTTGTGGTTGATCTCTCCCTCCAATTCCCCCAGCTTCACTTTTCCCTTCCTTCCCCTAATGTGGTCTCTGTTATTCTTTATTTTCCCAAGTAAGTGAAACCGTGTGATAATTGACTTTCTCTGCTTGACACCTTACAATCATTATAATTTCCGGCAATCCCTTCCATGTTGATGCAAAAGTGGGGTATTCCTCCTTTCTGATGGCTGAGTATTATTCCATTGTATATATGGACCACATCTTCTTTATCCATTCGTCTGTTGATGGGCACCTTGACTCTTTCCACAGTTTGGCTTTTGTGGCCATAGCTGCTATGAACACTGAGCTTCATATGACGCTTCATTTCAATATATCTGTAGCTTTGTTGTAAATAACCAGTAGTGCAATTGCAGGGTCAGAGGGTAGCTCTATTTTTAATATTTGGAGGACTCTCCACACTGTTTTCCAAGGTGACTATACCAACTGGCATTCCCACCAACAGTGTAAGAGGGTTCCCCTTCCTCCACATCCTCTCCGGTACTTAGGGTTTCTGGCCTTATAATTGTCATTCTAACTGGTAAAATGTGGTTTTGATTGGAATTTCCGTGATGGCTAATGATGATGAACATGTTCTCATGTGTCTGTTAGCCATTTCTATGTCTTCTTTGGAGAAGTCTCTGTTCATGTCTTCTTCCCATTTTGTGACTTGATTATCTGCTTTCTTGGTGTGGAGTTTGAGAAGTTCTTTATAGATCTTGGATACCAGTCTTTTGTCTGTAGTGTCATTTGGGAATATCTTCACCCAATCCATGGGTTGTCTCTTTGTTCTGTTGACAGTTTCCTTTGCAGTGTAGAAGCTTTTTGTCTTAATGATGACCCAAATGTTCATATTTTACTTTTCTTTCCCTTGCCTATGGAGATGTGCCTTGAGAGAAGTTGCTGTGGCTGATGTCGAAGTGCTTACTGCCTATGTTCTCCTCCAAGATCTTGATGGATTCCTGTCTCACACTGAGGTCATTTATCAATTTACAGTTTATATTTGTGTCTGATGAAAGAGATTGGTGGACTGTCATTCTTCTGAACATAGCTGCCCAGTTTTCCCATCAGCATTAATTGAGGAGACAGTTTTTTCCACTGGATATTTTTTTCCTGCTTTGTTAAATTTTAGTTGACTGTAGATTTGACCGTCTGTATCTGGGCTCTCCATACTCTTCCATTGGTATATGTGTCTGTTTTCATGCCAGTACCATGCTGTCTTAGTGATCACAGTTTGTTATACCTTGGAAGAAACCTAACCAAAGAGGTAAAGGATACATACTTGTGGAAGCACCTAACACTCAAGAAAGAAAATAAAAAAGACACATAAAATGGAAAAACCATTCATGCTCTTGGATCAGAAGAATAAACATTGATAAAATCTCCATGCTGCCCAGAGAAATCTATACTTTCACCCGCATCCTGATCAAAATATCATC
Source organism: Meles meles (assembly GCF_922984935.1). Taxonomy (NCBI): domain Eukaryota; kingdom Metazoa; phylum Chordata; class Mammalia; order Carnivora; family Mustelidae; genus Meles; species Meles meles. The sequence goes on from NW_025721198.1 coordinate 64,980, forward strand.
AGCATTTTCCAAAGTGTTGAAACAGGCAATCCTAAAATGTGCATGGAACAAGAAAAGACCCTGAACTACCAACAAAATGTGGAAAAAGAAAACAAAGCTCAGGGCATTTCATTGCCTGATTTCAAGGTTAATGACAAAGCTCTGATCAACCAGTATGTAATCTATTTTGGAGGAAGTTATGTTTGTACTCGACAACAATGGCATTCTCTGGTTTTAGGACTGAATGTTCTGTTTTTATCTTTGAAGTCTAGCTGTTCCAGGGGTCCTTCAAAGCTATTGTTTCTTTTTGAACAGTCTTCTACTTAGGTGATCTATTTATGTGTGTGGGATGTTGTGGTCTCTGCCTATTCATGTGTTATTATATGAATAGGATTCTTTATTTTGTTTAATATTTGGATGATGTAGTTGGCTACTCCCATGTAGGGGCCAGAGATATTTAAAGTTGCTAGATTTTCATGTTGGATAGACCCTTGAAATATGATATTGTATCCCTCTACACCTCTTATTACAGTCTTTGGTTTAAAATCTAACTTGTCTGATATGAGAATTGCTACCCCAGATTTCTCTTGATTCTTTGGAATGAAGAATAGGTCTCAGTCCCCTCTATTTCAGTCTGGAGGTAACTTTAGGTTCAAAATGAGTGTTTCTATATAACATGTGGATGGGTCCAGTCTTTTTCTTCAAATCAGAAACCCTACTATGTTTCATGGAACCATATAGCCTGTTCATGTTTTCAGTAACTATTGGGAGATAGGACCTTCTTGCCCTCATGTTGCCTGTGATGTCCCAGTTTCTATAGATTGATTCTGTAAGTGTCTTCTCCATATTACTCTTGGGGTCTTTCATCTTTCAAAGAAACCCCCTTAATCATTCTTGCAGGGCTGGCTTGGTTTTCACGTATTCATTCACTTTCTATGAGTCCTGCAAGGCCCTTGTCTCTCCATCCATTCTGAATGGCAGCCTTGATGGATAACATATTTTTAGTTAACATGTCTCCTATAGTACCCTGAATATGCCTTGTCAGCTCTTTCTGGCTTGTCAGGTCTCTGTGGATGGGTCTCATGTTATTCTAATGCTCCTCCCACTGTGTGTAATACATCTCTTCTCTGTAGCAACTTTCAAGGTAGCCTCTTTGGCTCTAAGATTTGCAAGTTTAATTATTATATGCCAGGACTTTGGCCTATTTTTATTGATCTTTGGATGGGTCCTCTCTGCTTTATGGAGAGGAAGGCTTGTTTTCTTCCCCAACTTAGGGAAGTTCCCTGCTATGATTTACTCAAATATATCTTCTACTGTCTCCCTTCATTCCCACATGGATCCCAATAATTCTGACACTGGGCCAAATTTATGGTGTCATTGTTCTCTCTATGTCTGTTCTCATGAGCTTCTAACTGTTTGTCCCCCTCCTCCTCAGTTTCCTTTCTTTCTATCAGTTTACCTTCTAGCTCACTAATTCGTTCTTCTGCCTCTTTTACCCTGGCTGTTTGAGTTTCCAGTTTAGACTGCGACTCATTCATAGCATTTTAATGTCATCCGGATTAGATCTCATTCTGCCCTTGTAGATTTTATGTTGTCTCGGATGCTTTTCTCAAGCCTGGCTGTGGACTTTGTGATTGCTCCTCTGAAGTCCATCTCTGATATCTTGCTTATAACCATAGCCATTAGATCTGTGGCAGGGACCAGTGTCTCTGGATCTTTTCATGACTGGGCGTTCTTTCCCCTTGTCATTCTGCTAAGGGCTGGTTGAGGGAATATACAGAGTCCAAAATATCAATCACAGCCCAAGCAAAGTGCACCTATGAAAAAATCCAAAGAGGTCAATATTATGTTGAATGAACGTGGTGAGATTGAACATTCTTGTCTTCTTCCTCTTCTTAGGGTAAAAGCTCTTAGTTGTTCACCATTGAGTATAATGTTTCCTGTAGGTTTTTCATAGATAGACTTTATTATGTTGATGTATGTTCCCTCTAAACCTACTTTGTTGAGGGATTTTTGTCATGAGTTGATGCTATACTTTGTCAAAAGCTTTTCCTGCACTATTGACATGATCATATGGTTGATGTGATATATCATGTAAAATATGTACTCTTGAAACACCCTTGCATTGCAGGAATATATCCCACTTGATTGTGGTGAATGATATTTAAAAAAATATACATTGTTAGATTCAGTTTGCTAACATTTTTGTTCAGGAGTCTCCATCTATGTTTGTCAGAGATACTGGCCTCTAATTCTATTTCTTTTTCTTTCTTTCTTTTCCCCATAATGTCTTTATCTGGGTGTGGTTTTGTTGTTGTTGTTGTTGTTGTTTCTTTGTTTTTGTATTTTTGTTTCTTTGCTTGTTTGCTTGCTTTTGGCATCTGCATAATTTTGGCATCATGGAATGAATTTGGAAGCTTTCCTTCTTCTACTATTTTTTTGGAATAGTTTCAGAATAATCGGTGTTCAGTCTTCTATCATATGTGGTGGAATTCGCCTGTGAAGACATCTGGTTCTGGTTTTCTGTTTGGGAGTTTTTTGATTATTGATTCAATTTCATTTTTGCTAATGGGTCTGTTCAAATTTTCTATTTCTTCTGGATTCAGTTTTGGGAAATGATATGTCTCTGGGAATTTATCCATTGTTTTTAAAGTTGTCCAACTTGTTGGCATATAATTTTTCATGATAATCTCTTATAATCCTTTGCATTTCTCTGGTGTAAATTGTTATTCTTCCTCTCTCATTTCTAATTTTGCTTGTGTCTTCTCTCTCTCTCTCACTCTTTCTCTCTCTTGCTCACTCTCTCTGGCTAAAGGTTTTTAGTCTGCAACTGGCTAAAATTTATCATTTTTTTTTATTTTTTCAGAGAAACAGCTCCTGGTTTCATTGATGTTCTCAACTGGTTTTTGTTTGTTTTGTTTTTTAGTTTCTGTTCCATTTATTTCTGCTCTAATCTTTATTATTTCCTTCTTTCTACTGGTTTGGGGTTTTGTTTGTTCTTTCTCTAGCTCCTTTTGGTGTAAAGTTAGGTTGTTTAATTGAGATTTTTCTAGCATCTTAAGGTACGTGTGTATAGTTATTAAATTACCTTTTAGAATGCCATTTGTTGCATCTCTAAAATTTTGGAGCATTGTGTTTTCATTTTCATTTGTCTCTATGTCTTTTTTTATTTTCTTCTTGATTTCTTGATCCATTTGTTGTTTGGTAGCATATTATTTAACCTCCTCATATTTCTGTTCTTTCCAGATTTTTTTCTTTGTGGTTAATTTCTACTTTCACAGCTTTGTGGTGGGAAAAGATGCATAGTATGACTTCAATCTTTTTGAATTGTTGAGACTTGTTTTATAGCCTAAGGTGTGATCTAATCACTAAAATGTTCCATGCGTACTTGAAATGGATGTGTATTTTGCTGTTTTAGGATGGAATGTTCTGACTATATCTTCTGGCTCCATCTTGTCCAATGTGTTATTCAAAGCCACACTTTCCTTGTTGAACTTCTGATTGGATGACCTATCCATTGATGTCAGTGTGGTGTTAAAATCTCCTACTATTATTGTATTATTTCTTTTATGTTTACTATGGGTTACTTAATGTATTTGAGTGCTCCCAGATTGTGTGCATAAATATTTACAATCATTATATCTTCTTTTTGGATTGTTACCTTTATGATTATATAGTGTCTTCTTTGTCTCTTATTACAGTCTTTGTTTTAAAGTCTATTACTTCCAATGTAAGTTTTGCTGCCTCAGCCTTTTAACTTCCATTTTTATGACAAATGTATTTCCATCCCTTCATTTTCAATTCACATGTATTTTTAGATCTGAAGTGAATCTCCTGTAGGCAGCATGTAAATAGGTCTTGCTTTTTTATCCATTCCTTGTTACTTATGTCTTTTGATTTGGAGTATTTAACTCATTTCCATTCAGCGTAATTACTGAGAGGTATATACTTATTGCCATTTTGTTACTTGTTCTCTGGTTGTTTTTGTAGTTGTTCTCTGTTCATTTATTCTCTTGCTCTCTTTTCTCGCAGTTTTCTGGCTTTCTTTAGTGATACCCTTGATTCCTTTCTCTTTATTTTTTGCGTGTCTATTATGGCTTTTTGATTTGTGGCTACCATTCAGTTTATATATATCTTAGGCATATGGCAGTCTATATGAAGTTGATGGTTGCTTAAGTTTGAACTCATGCTTTACCCCTATCCCTTCCCACATTAAAAAATATTATTTATTTGTTTGACTGAAAGAGGGAGAGAGAGACAGAACAAGTAGGGGGAACAACAGAGGGAGAGGGAGAAGCAGACTCTCTAGTGAGCAAGAAGCCCAATGGGACTTGATCCCAGGGGATCATGACCGAAGCTGAAGTCCGACGCCAAATCAACTGAGGCACCCATGTGCCCCCCTTTCTTCATATTTTAAAATATGGCATCATACTATACATCCTTTTCTTTTGTGAATCCCTTGACATATTTTTTATAGACATGCTTAATTTTAATGCCTTTGTGTTTTCTACTTTACTTACACCTGCTTATGATTTTCCCTTTCTATTCAGAGTTTTTCTCTGAATCTTAATCTTAATCTTTCTTATAAGGTGATTTAGTGGTGATAAATTCCTTTAAGTCTTCTTTGTCTGGGAAACTTTATATCTCCTTCTACTCTGAATGATAGACTTTCTGGATAGAGTATTCTTGGTTGCAGGTTTTACTCTTTCAGCACTAGAATATTACCATGCCACTCTCTTCTGGTCTGCAAAGTTTCTGCTAAGAAACAGCTGGTAGCCTTTGGGGTTTCCCTTGAAGGTAACTGTTTTCATTTCTCTGGCTCCTTTTAAAATTTTCTATCACTACTTTTGCCATTTGAATTACATTATGTCTTCGTGTGAACCTCAGGTTGATTTTGCTGTGGACTCTCTGTGCCTACTGGATCTGGACTTCTGTTTCCTTCCCCACATTTGGAAGTTTTTGAGCTATTATTTTTTTTTATTTGACAGAGAGAGAGAGGTCACAAGTAGGCAGGGAGGCAGGCAGAGAGAGAGGGAGAAACAGTCTCCCCATTGAGCATAGAGCCTGATGCAGGGCTCAATCCCAGGACCCTGAGATCATGACCTGAGCCGAAGGCAGAGACTTAAATCACTGAGCCACCCAGGCGCCCGAGCTATTATTTTTTTTTTTAAATATATTTTCTGCCTCCCCTTTTCCCTCTCCTCTTTCTTGTGTCCATATAATGTGAATGTTATTATTCTTGACTGTGTCACTGAGGTCCCTTCATATATGTATATATATTTTTTCTTTCTTCCACCTTGTATTCTGTTCAGCTTGACAGTTTTAATTACTCTGTCATCAACATTAATCCATTCTTCTTCTCTCTATTGTCTACTATTTATTTCATCCAGTGTATTTTTAATTGCAATTTTTAAGTTCCTCACCTCTGATTGGTTCCTTTTTATGTTTTCTACCTCTTTGTTGATGGTCTCCCTGAAGTCCTCCACTCTTTGCTTAGTCCAGTGAGTGTCTTTATGACCATTACTTTAAATTCTATGTCAGGTGTATTATTTCTTTCTGTTGCATTCAGTTCTTGTCCTGTTCTTGCATTTGGGGCAGGTTCCTCTGTCTCCCCATTTTGTCTAATTCTGTGTTGTTTTTCTGTGTCAGGAAAGTAGGCTATGTCTCCTTTTCTCAAATGTAGGGGCCTTATGAAGAGGTCCCATAGTGTCCTGCAGTGTAATGTCCCCTGTGCACCAGAATCTGGTGCCTCATACGGTCCCCTGTGTATGTTGTGTTGGCCCCACTATTGTGGCTGAGCTGAATTTGCCTTCAATCCAGACATCTGCAATGGTCTCCTGTGCCTACTGTGGTCCTAGTTGGGACCATGTGTTATTAGTGGGCCAGTGTGTAGCCTCTCTGGGCTTGAAAGATAGGGCTGTTGTTTGCCTGAATGCCGTATCACCAAGCAGCAGAGTGTTTTCCCTGTGTTCTTCCCTGAGAAGCTTTACTTGGTGGACATGTCCTGCAGTGATACCTGATGTCTGCCCCTCCCCCATTGCTAGAGTTGCAGTTGGACTCTGTGTGTGTGTGTGTGTGTGTGTGTGTGTGTGTGTGTGTGTTTATCTTCCCCTCTCTCCAGAGAAGGAGTCATTTTGAAGTGGTGCTGGTCCCTTTTGGGACTGCTTGTACACTGCTAGTTTGTGGCTCTGTTTTGGGTGGACTCTGGCCAAGGGCACTATTGAAGGGGCTAATCTGCAGGAGAATGCAGGTACAGGGTACACAGGGCCAGCAAGATTCATGCTGATCTTCTGTTGGAGGAGGCGGGCAGCAGCCCAAGAAAATGCCTACTTAGGATGGCCAAGTTGGGAGGGGCAGATCTCCTGAAGCTCACCAAGGTGGGGTATGTTTTTCCCAACCTGGGTGGAAAGCTGGTTCCTGCAAGTGTCCCTGGACCTAGGCTGGGTGTATCTCTGGAGGTATCTGGGGATCTAGGTTCCCCTGTCTCTGTAGGGGCTGCTTGTGATACTGTCTCTTTAAGGGTGGAAACTCATTTTTCTCTTGATCTCCAGTTCTCCCAAAGCCAAGCACCAACTGAATTTTAAAGTTCCAGTTGCAAAATACCACTGATTGTAAGAACTCAGATAGCCAGGCCCCTCCAGTTCTCAAAGCCAAATGTTATGGGGATTTGTTTTCCCCGTGTGGGTACCCTACATCTGCGAGCTACATGTGGGGATCTGTACCTCCCCCTCTCTGTACCATCATGTCCTGCCCTTACATGAACAGTCCTATGGGTCTGTTTGGCTCCCAGCTGTGTCCCCACACCTCATAACCTCGTTTACATGGCCTATTCTCTACATTTACCTGTGGAGATTGTGTTCTTCTAGTCTTCCAGTCATTTTCTAGGTTTTTTACACTAATGTGGCTGTAATCTAGTTGTGTGCATGGGAGAAGGTGAGCTTAGGATCCTCCTACTCTGTCATCTCCCACAGAAGTTCCTCAATGATGATTTACATTAATCAACTCAATAAATTTTATCCACTCTTGCATTTTGAGGTTAAGGTGACTGCTTGTTGTATAGTGTTCTTTTAATATTTTCTTAAGGATTTTGCATTGACATTCATGAATTATATTTCCTTTATTAATGTAATCTTTGTTGTTGTTGTGAATCAATGTTACATTAGTTTAAAGCAGAGGACTGAAAGTCTTCTTTGTCCATCCCTGATGTAGAATAGTTTGACAGAACAGTGGCATTATCTGTTTCTTAAAGATTGATAGAATTCTCTTGTCAAATCATCTAATTTCACTGATTTGGGGAGCTGTCAACTTTAACAATTTTTTTTTGTATTTCCTCTAGAGTAAATGATTTTTGAATTTCCATTCTTATATAAGTTTTGGCAATTTATATTTTGAAGAAAATGATCTCTTCAGATTTTTAGAGTCACATTAAATTCAGGATTAGGATTCCTAAAGTTTCTCCCCTTATAATTTCTTAGATTGTTTATTTGTGCTTTCTTGTTTGTTGAAATTAGACTAGGTAATAGTAGGTGTCTGTATGTCTGTATGTATGTACTGAAATTCTTGGACTTATCATTACTATCATTTTCATTTTTCTCTTTGTTTTCAGTTTATGCTTACTAATTCTCCCATTACTCTTGGTTTTCTTTTCTTATCTATTTTCCATTAATTTTTCTATAATTTCTATTTTCAACCATTTGATAATCTACATGTAAAATCTGCATGTAATGAAAGATGGTCAACATGTAAAAATACATGTATTTTTATCTTTTCTGTTTATCATATACATATAAGACTATGCATTTTTCCTTGAGCTCTGAATTAGATGTAACCCATAGGTTCTTCTAGGCATCCTTTTAATTACTGCTGTTTTGTAGTTATAGCAAAAATTTAGTTTTTATTTATTCTTTGACTATGAATTGAATCTTTAAGATTCCAAGTGGTAGAGACTTTGTAAGTTTTTTTTTATGTTTTGGTTTCATTATTAATTTCTTTGTTCATTGTGATCAAGGCATTTTGTCTTATTATTTCTACTTTTGGGAATTACTTGAGGTTATCTTCGTGGCCTGGTATTTTGGTATGTGTCTATTTCTTTCAATATTTCCCAAGATTTGTATTTTTGTTCTCATGTTCTTTTATAGAATATACTTACTTCTTTCTTTTTTCAGTATGCCTATTGCCTCTGTCAGTTTTTCCTGAGACATGTCTTTTGATTCTGCAGATTAAAATCTTCTATTTCTGGAACGTTTTCTTAGTATATTTATCTAAATATATGTATTTGAGGGGCACCTCGGTGGCTCAGAGTGTTAAGTCTCTGCCTTCGACTCAGGTCATGGTCCCAGGGTCCTGGGATCAAGCCCCGCATCAGGCTCTCCACTCATTGGGGAGCCTGCTTCTCCCTCTCTATCTCTGCCTGCTGCTCTGCCTACTTGTGATCTCTCTCTGTCAAATAAATAAATAAAATCTTTAAAAATAAATAAATAAATAAATAAATAAATAAATAAATAAATAAATGTATTTGACCCTGTTCCCCCTTGGCAAACAGTTAGGCATATGTTGGATCTCTTGTTTTGTCTTACATTTCTTTCTAGTCCTTGTTAATTCTTCACTTATTTTCACTTTATTTTGATTGTTTACAATCTTGATCATTATGTCTTTTGTAGGTTTTAAGCATTTTCTTTACACCTCAGAGCTTGTCCATTTAATTGCAAAATAACACAGTGAAAGTCAGGGCCATGGAATTATTAGTAGGAATTCTTCATAAGACACAGGGACTTGGATTTAAGAATACTTGCCCCAGAGTTTATTTTCCATGTCATCTGAAATGTCTACTGTTCTTTTTTGAAACAATATGCTTTTTGGCCCCTCTAGGATTTTTTTTTAATGGAATTTAGTACAGCTGTGTGTAGACCTAGTCCTTCATCTCAGTTACTTCCCCATTGCACACCCCTTTTAATTTTGTCTTTGGTATTTATATTTTGATCAATTACATTTTATGTTAATGATAATTGTAGGTTTTGCTTTTTTAAAAAATATATTCATTTATTTGAGAGAGTGAGAGAGAGAGAGCATGAGAGGGGAGAAAGTCAGAAGGAGAAGGAGACTCCCCATGGAGCTGGGAGCCCGATGCAGGGCTCGATTCCAGGACTCCAGGATCACGACCTGAGCCAAAGGCAGTCGATTAACCACATGAGCCACCCAGGCACACTAGGTTTTGCTTCTTAAATAAGTAACATTGGTTTGGCTTTGATTCTTTGATATAACAAAGCTATGGGGGAGGGGGAGGCAACCTACCAAAAGATTCATTGGTATCTACAGATCACTTAATGTTGGATTTTTCAGTTTTGCATTTTCTTTTTACTTAGAAGAAATTCTAAGTATTCCCTGTGTATTGCAATCTCATTGGCTGCCGGTGTGTGGGGCGGGCTCGACGGCCTCTATAAAGGTTGGTCTGTGCGGCTGGGAGGAGTCCGCGTCCAGACCGTCCTGAGCGTCGGGAGCTTGGTGGTCTTCAGGAGAAGCATCGTGGACCAGTGGGGCAGCGTCGCCGGGGAACAGCCTCGTCGTCTGGGAGCAGCCTGTCTTCGGGAGTGGCGTCGTCGTCGGGAGCGGCAGCGTCGTCCGGAGCTGCTTAGTCGCTGGGGAGCAGCCTCGTCATCGGGAGCGGCCTCTTCCTCCGGAGCGGCCTCGTGGTCAGGAGCGGTGGCGTAGCTGGGGAGCGGCCGCATCAGAGAGCAGCGCCACCGGGAAGGGTCTTCGTCAGGTAGGGTAGTCATCGGGGCCAGCGTCGTCATCGGGAACGGGCCTTGCCACGGGGGAATCAGTCTTGCCCCGAGGAGCGGCCTCGCCACCTCGGAGGGTCGTAGCCGCCGGGAAGGAGCGGCGCCCCCAGGGAGCGGGCTCCCTCGGTAGGGTTGTCGCTCGCAGCCGGGGAGGGTTGTCGCCCGCCGCCATGGAGGGTCTTCGCCCGCCGCGGGGGAGGGTCGTCGCCTCCGGCGAGATGCCTCGCGGTCGGGAAGGGGCCTCGCCCAGTGTCACGAAAGAGCTTGGGGTGGGGGGTGCGGGCGACGCCCGGAGCGGCCTCGCCCGTCGTCGGGAAGGGAGGGGCCTTGCTCGCCATCAGGAACGTGTCTCTCTGCGGGGACGTGTCTTGCTGGGTAGGATCGTCGCTCTCTGTGGGGTAGGGTCGTTGGTTTGGCTTTGATTCTTTGATGTAACAAAGCTATGGGGGAGGGGGAGGCAACCTACCAAAAGATTCGTTGGTATCTACAGATCACTTAATGTTGGATTTTTCAGTTTTGCATTTTCTTTTTACTTAGAAGAAATTCTCCAAGGGAATAATGGGTATTTTTATTGAGCATCTTTATAGACTCTATTGAACGATAAAGATAAATAAGCATATGTCAGTAACGTCAAACAAAGGAAACTATGTGCTCTTTGTGGTGAAGTTTGGTTCTTGACAGTTTGGTTCTCTAAAGCAAATAGAATTGGGAAAATCTATTCTGTATTGTATGGTTCACAGTGAAAATCCTGGGGTAAAAAACAGAAACCTCAACAACTTCAAAACTTCAAAATTAGAGACAAATCTCAACCCTGAAGTCAAAATGGATTCAGTTAAATGTGCATCCAACAGGATTATAATTATAAGCTGATTAAAGCAGCATTGAGGGAGCAAATGGGGGAAGTTCCACAGAATTATCATGGATAGAATTAGCAAAGGAAAGCTTAATTCTTATGGGGTATTGGCAGTGACCGCTATTGGAAGGTATTTTATTTCTTTATTATTTCTTTATTCATTTTTAAAGATGTTATTTATTTGACAGAGAGACAGCGAGAGCAGGAACACAAGCAGGGGGAGTGTGAGAGAAAAAGTAGGCTTCTCGCTAAGCAAGGAACGAGATGTGGGGCTCCATCCCAGGACCCTGGGATCATGACCTGAGCCAAAAGCAGATGCTTAATGACTGAGCCACCCAGGAGCCCCTGGAAGGTATTAAAAAAAAAAAAAAGTCAAATTAGGTAGTTCTTATCTTTGAGGCATGTATAGTAAAATCTACATAAACCACCTAAAAATGTTTGTAGTACATCTTATAGTCAGGGCTATAAAAATGGTAACAGGTATTGTTCTGAATTAAAGATAGTCTGAAGGGCATCTGGGTGGCTCAGTAGGTTAGGCAGCTGCCTTCAGTTCGGGTCATGATCTCACCGTCCTGGGATCAAACCCCGTGTCGGGCTCCCTGTTCACTGTGGAGCCTGCGTCCTCCTCTCCCTCTATCTGCAGCTCTCGCTGCTTTCTTCCTCTCTCTAATAAATAAATAAAATCTTAAAAAAAATAACCTTAAAAAAGTTTGGTCATCCCTGGCCTAAACCTGACATGCTTTGAGCAACCCTCATGCTGGATTGGTTTGAGCTTTTACTAGATTTCCTCCTGAAGTCCCTGATGATACCGGAATCAGACTACATTTTGCTGAGGGTGATAGCATTAAAAAAGATAACGCAAATGCTCCACAGTTTATGTTCCGTATGCTTTTAGTTTACATTTTTAAGAGCTAAAGACTACCAGTTTTTGACATAGTCTTCATTATTTAAAACTTCATAGATTTAATTTTATTTTAGTAAACTTAATCATTTGCCTTTTTGTTGTTGTTCCGAGCGAAGCATCGGCTCATAAATTAAATAGTTCATTAATTTTTATGTCAGCCTTGATGCGATTTACGTGCATACAAATGAAACTAAACTACCGGAGGGAACTTGTAGAGGGTCAGTTTCAAATCCATGAATTAATGCAAATGGTAAGGTTACATCATTTGGGAAAAGCTATAAGCTTTGGAGAATGGGGAACAAGCAATCAAGGTAAAACAGCCCTGGTGCTTGCATTATTCATGAAAATGAGATCCTGTCATCTCTATTCCAAGGTGCTGTTGCAGGAGATAGAGCAGGGGCCCTATAAAGGTCAGTGTGTGTCTAGGACCAGCCTGATGTATGGGCAGAGAAACTTACTTGCAAACCCCCATACAGTGGTGGGCCAGGCGGATGGGGACATCCAATCAGTGGGACGTGCATATATTTACTATGGTAAATTGAAATTCAATTGGCCAGCCGTATTGCCCATCTAGCATGACTGTGCAGTTTTCCCTGTGTATTGCAATCTCATTGGCTGCCGGTGTGTGGGGCGGGCTCGACCGCCTCTATAAAAGTTAGTCTGTGCGGCTGGGAGGAGTCTGCGTCCAGAGCGTCCTGAGCGTCGGGCACGTGGTGGTCTTCAGGAGAAGCGTCGTGGACCGGAGGGGCAGCGTCGCGGAGGAGCAGCCTCATTGTCTGGAAGGGCAGCGTCGCTGGGGAGCGGCAGCATCGCCGGGCAGTGGCCTCCTCATCTGGGAGCGGCCTGTCTTCGGGAGTGGCGTGGTCGTCGGGAGCGGCAGCGTCGTCGGGAGCTGCTTAGTCGCTGGGGAGCGGCCTCGTCATCGGGAGCGGCCTCTTCCTCCCGAGTGGCCTCGTGGTCAGGAGCAGTGGCGTAGCTGGGGAGTGGCCGCATCAGAGAGCAGCGCCACCGGGAAGGGTCTTCGTCAGGTAGGGTAGTCATCGGGGCCAGCGTCGTCGTCGGGAATGGGCCTTGCTGCCGGGATCAGTCTCGCCCAGAGGAGCGGCCTCGCCACTGCGGAGGGTCGTGGCCACCAGGGGAGGGTCGTAGCCACCGGGAAGGAGCGGCGCCCCCAGGGAGCGGGCTCCCCCGGTAGGGTCGTCATTCGCGGCCGGGGAGGGTTGTCGCCTGCCGCCATGGAGGGTCTTCGCCCGCCGCCTGGGGAGGGTCGTCGCCGCGGGCGAGATGCCTCGCGGTCCGGAAGGGGCCTCGCCCGGTGTCACGAAAGAGCTGGGGGGGGAGGGGAGGGAGCGGGTAGCTCCCGGAGCCGCGTAGCCGGTGGTCGGGAAGGGAGGGGCCTCACTCGCCATCAGGAACGTGTCTCGCCTCGGGGACCTGCCTCACTGGGTAGGATCGTTGCTCTCTGTCGGGTATGGTCGTTGCTGTTGAGACGCGACCTCGCCGCCAGGAATGGGCCGCTCTGCTGGTGATTGTCCTTGCCGGGTAGGGTGGTCGCTGGTAGCCGTGGAATAGGGGCTTTGCCCGCAGCCTGGAAGGGGCCTCACAGTCAGGAAGCGGCGCTGCAGGGGAGCAGCAGTGCCTCCATGGAGCGGCCTCGCAGGGGAAGGTCGTCACCACCGGGGAGGGTCCTTGCCAGGAAGGGGCCACGCTGCTGGGGAACGGCCTCACCGGGTAGGGTCGTTGCTTGCTGCCGGGGAGGGTCGCCGCCTGTCTCCGGGAGGGGGCCGCGCCGGGAGCGGCCTTGTCTGGTAGGGTGGTCGCTACTAATCGGGAAGGGGCCTCCCCTGCCCTGGGGTAGGGGCCTTGCCTGCTGTCCAGAAGGGGCCTCGCCATCCGGAAGCGGCGCCACAGGGGAGCAGCAGCGCCACCAGGGAGAGGCCTAGCTGGGGAGGGTCATCGCCGCGTGGAAGGAGCAGAGTCCTCAGGGAGTGGCCTCGCCATGTAGGGTGGTCGCCCGCCACCAGGAAGGGGCCTCACCAGGCTTCGGGAAGGGGCCTCGCTGCTGGGGAGCGGTCCGTGCCTGGGAGCAGCCTCCCGGCTTAGGGACCTCGCCCGCCATGGGGAACGGGCCTCGCCCACCATCGGGAATGGGCTCTCTGGGTAGGGTCTTCGCTGGTAGTCGGGAAGGGGCCTAGCTTGCCGCCAGGAAGGGGTCTCGCTGCAGGGGAGCCGCCTGTCTGGGTAGCATCTTCACTGGTGTCGGGTCATCGCCTTCCTAGAGTGGTCTCACTGCCAGGAAGCGGCCTCGCTGCAGGCAAAGGGCCTCTCTGCCTGCAAGGGTTCGCGCCTCCAGGGAGTGGCCTCGCTGGGTAGGGTCATAGCTTGTAGTTGGGAAGGGGCCTCCCCCGCAGTCGCGAAGGGGCCTTGCTTGTGGTGGGGAAGGGGCCTCACAGCTGGGAAGTGGCGCTGCAGGGGAGCAGCGGCGCCGCAGGGGAGGGTCGTCGCCCTCCGCCGTGAAGCAGCTTTGCTAGGTAGGGTAATGGCTCCTAGTTGGGAAGGGGCCTCGCCGCTGGGAAGGGCCTTGCCTTCTGTTGGGTAGGATTATTGCTCGCTGTCAGGTAGGGTCATCGCTGTCTGGAAGGGGCCTCTCAGTTGGGAAGCGGCGTCTCAACCGAGCAGCAGCTCCCCCAGGAAGCGGCCTCACAGGGGAGTGTCACCACCGCCGCCGCCAGGGAGGGCCATCACTCGCCTTTGGGTAGGGTCGTCACCGCCCTGTAGGGGCTTCACCGCCTTGAAGGGGCCACACCACAGGGAAGGGGCCGCTCCGCCAGGGAGCAGCCTCGCCAGTAGGGTCGTCGTACGCCCTCAGGTAGGGCCGTCACCCGCCCTCGGGAAGGGGGTCTCACTGCCTGGGAGTGGCCTCGCTGGGTAGGATCCTCACTCGCAGTCCTGTAGGGTCGTCGTCCTCGTAAAGTGGTCTCGCTGCCCCGGGAAGCGGCCTCACTGCAGGAAAAAGGCCTCGCTGCCTGGAAGGGGCCACGCCTCCGGGGAGTGGCCTCACCTGGGAAGGTCATCGCTGGCCATCGGGTAGGGTCGTCGCCATCTGGAGTGGCCTTGCCATCGGGGAGCGGCACTGCCGGGTAGGGTCCTCATTGGATAGGAGTATTGTCCAGAGCGTTGTGGTTGGGTAGCGGAGTTGGGAGCGGCGTTGTCCAGAGCAGCGGCGTTTTGCTCGGTGTTCTCATTGCCTCTTTGTAAGAGAGGGCCCCAACTGGTTGGTTTGATTTTCGATGCTTGGCGTGAAATAAAGCTTTTCTCGACTTTGGCTTTGCATCAGTCTTTGATCACGGACCCTAACACTACTAAAGGAGATAGATGTTCAATAATTGGAAACTGGGTCAAGCTTTAAATCTTCTGTTTGTCATTCTGAAAAGTAATCCTTATAAATGGCTGCTTTGGCAAGACAGCACATTAAAACTGACACTTGAGTGGCCAGATCAGGTAGGCCTCTTAAGGCAGTACACGTGAACAATAGCACAGTTGATCCTTAGACCGGACCCTTTGAGGGCATAACCAATAGTAGTAACTACTAGTAAATGGGTACATTGGCGTGTTGCCTTTTGCCGTGGCTATTCTTGGAGGAAAGGTGATAAACATGTCATGAGATCGGGGCATGTGCTTTAAGATGGTTTTCCATGTTTCTGCATAGGAAAGAGATTTTTACATTAAAATTAAAAAGAAAACCAATTACTAGGCTCTCCTTGATCTATCAAAACTAATAATGATTGTCACAAATTTGCCCTGTGCTGTGTTCCTGAAATAAGAAGCTTAGTTCTTTCCATTCTCTGGTTTAATTGGAGGTGCCTAATGCTCATATTGACTCTCTTCGGTGGCTTGTCTCTTTTCCCTGTCTCTCACCTCCATCTGCCTGCCTGTCTATGTGCCTGGTTTCCAAGCTTCTCTGCAGCTCCTGGGTCAAATTGAAAAGCTGCATCGGTATTTGGAGGGCAGGGAGAGGTGGAAGAAGCCCGTGCTTCAGATCAGTAGTTGACAGGTTTAATAAGCAAGGAACTTACATAGGAGGCTTGTCTTGCATGGCTATAAAATGAGTCGATCTCCACGCCAGCCTGCCAGAATCTTAAAAATTTATGCAGAGACCTTAACTGGATTTAGTCATGTCTATTAATGGTCTAGGTCCTCTCAGCACCACATCATTATCTCAAGGCTTGTGTCTGTGAGACAGCCTCTGGGAGTGGAGAAGGCAGATGGGAATACACATTCCAAGGACCAGGGGGATCCAAGTCATGGGCCATCTGGTGGCCACATCCTCGTAATGACCTCCTCAAACACTGTTTCTCTTCTCTCTGTGTGTCTCTCTGAAGACTGCCCAATCCACTTACTCGTCCAGCTCTTTAGACAGCTCTGATTTCAGATTGATAGGGAGAATTTGTTTTGTATACATACGTGGTAAGCAGTCATCAGAGCTAGTTTTTTGGCCTGAGTCTTGAGCAGCCTGCTTTGTTGCTTACCCTACCAAGAATGTGGCATTCCCTTTACAAATGTGCCCAAATAGTGCTGGGCGGCAGCTTGAGAAGGTGGGCTGTCCTTGGCATCTACACCTGGCAATGTCCTGTCCCTGTCAGCATTGAGAACTGCAGATTGTTCTCTGCCAAATAGGTGCTTCTGACTTTCATTGTTTATATTTCTACACTTATCTTTTGTTTGTAACTCTGAAAAGAGAAGTTATCTTACAATGAGGTGTAGTCACTTCATGTGCAGACTTTTCTAATTACAGTTAATTGCTTTCTTAATAAGGCAAATAGGAACACTGTGAATGAATTTGAGCAACACACAGTACTGAGTAGCCTTGAAAAAGTTTTCCCAGTGGTTTCTGGAAAGTGTCCATTTGGTTGTCTGGAGTGTTGATGTGTGTCTCACACACCCACAGGTAGAGCATTTGCCCATAAATCTTCTACTTGGTTTGCATTGCTAACAGTTAGTGTCCTAAGAAATAAATGCTGATAATTTAAAAGGGGAATGGATGGCGTGTCTTTTATATCCTTTCTCCATACTCAGGAATTTAAGCTCAGATTCATAATATCAGTAGTACTTTAAATGTAAATGCATATACTTGGTGTGACTGTCTGCTGGCCGTTCTCAAAGTATGATTTGTGGACCTTTCAGAGTTTCAGAAAGGTTGAACTATTTCCCTAATAATGGGAGACATTATTTACCTTGTTCATTTTATTGATATTTGCACTGATGCAAACATATTATTACCCACTTCTGCATGAATCAAGGCATTAGCATAGACCTGTTCTTGTCTAGGTGTTTTTGCTGCAGTGCACTCAGAGTGCGCTTAAAAAACCAAGGGCAAGTTTCCCTTAAAATCCTCACTGAAGCAGTAAAAATTATGAATTTTGTGAATTGCCAACCCCTGAATAATTAACCTTTTGCTCTTCTGTGACAAAGTGGAAAGCATGCATGAGGCAGCTTTGCTCTATACTCAAGTACGATTGTATGTCTGTGGGGGAAAGCACTGGGGCAGTTGCTTGAGTTGTGACTTGAGCTGGTTGGTTTCTTCTGTGTTAACACCAATTTTACTTGGAAAAGAACTGACGAGTGTATACTTGGGTGGTATTTCCATACGTTCTCTGAAACAGACAAGGTAAGTTTGTCACTTTATGATACAGTTGACAGGGACACCTGGCTGGCCCAGTAGGTGGAGCAAATAACTCCTGATCTTGGGGTTGTGAGTTCGAACCCCCACATGGGGAGTAGAGGTGACTTAAGAAAATAGAAATTAAGAAAGGCAGTTGACTGTGTGTGTTAATGACAAAATTTGAGTGAGTGTTGTTTTGAATTTTGGAAAACTTGTATTTTCTGTATTATTTTCCGTATTAAGTTTGACAGCTTCCCAGGACTTCAAGCCTTTTCTGATGAGATGGATGGTAACATTAATAATGAATATGACCTCTATATACTGTTTAACAAAAAGAATCAACATTTGGGAAATAGGCCTAATTGAAATTATTTTCAAATTATTAATCTAGGATATTACAAAATTAGTCATGGACAAAAAAAAATCCATCCAAAGTGCAAGATACACCAATTTTAATGTAACAAAATTGTATTGATACAGTTTTAGATCCATGTTGCAACTTAAAAGCAAACAATACCTTTCAACTTTTGGTGTAGTATCAAAGAATACTGAAAGGCTATTATAATACCCCTCTCTTTTCCAACTACAAACTTGTGAGAAACTAGGTTTTCTACATACTATTTAATCAAAATATTTTATGGAACAGAGAACCAAATGGGAGACTCAGACTTTCTGTAAAGCCTCTAATTCTAAAATATACTATATATATAATATATATATACTATATATATAGTATATATATATTATTTTATATGTATATGTGTGTGCATATATATATGTAAATGTATATGTAACTTGTCATTTTTTATAAAGACTTCATATATAATGGGTTTATTTTTATTTTAAAGTGTTTGAATTTTGGGCACCTGGGTGCCTCAGTCGTTATGCATCTGCCTTCAGCTCAGGTCCTGATCCCGGGGTCCTGGAATCGAGCCCCACATGGGCCTCCCTGCTAAGTGAGAAGCCTGCGTCTCCCTTTTCCCCTGCTTGTGTTCCCTTGCTCGCTGTCACTCTCCCTGTCAAATAAATAAATAAAATCGTTAAAAAATAAAATGTTTACATTTTTCTAGTCTTTGTTTTGGTAAATATCAATACCTTATAACTTGCGTAACTTTTGGATCCTCAGTAACTTTACACTGTACATGCATTTTGAGACCAAGTGATTTTAAAAATAGCTGGTCTAATATATGCATATTGAAGTAAACAATTTTTTTAAATAACAGAATTGTAAGCATCATAATGGAGGTCACTTAATAAAAGAAGTTAAGTTGACTTTACAAGAATACCTATCGAAAGTAATATCTTACCATGGTCTATGTGAAATCTCTTAAACAGTTCTGTTCTCAACCAAGGTAGGGCATCTGTCTCTTAATACTACTTCCCTTTTAATTCCAAAGTCCAAATGCATCAAAGAATCAAGACTGGCATGAAAAAGATACCATGGTCTTGATTTTAAATGAATATCCCAAGTTAAGATTTTTTTCTCTTACACGGCCCCAACTACAAAACCCATTCCTCTTGAAATGTCAAGGAAGTACACTTTCTTTGAAAGCCAGACATTTCCTTCTGAGAAGAGTGGACCACTCCTACTTCTTCTTGTTTTAAGATTTTATTTATTTATTTGACAGACAGAGATCACAAGTAGGCAGAGAGGCAGGTAGAGAGAGAGGAGGAAGCAGGCTCCCCGCTGAGCAGAGAGCAGAGAACCTGATGCAGGGCTCAATCCCAGGACCCTGGGATCATGACCTGAGCTGAAGGCAGAGACTTTAACCCACTGAGCCACCCAGGGGCCCTTTTGTACGGTTTAATCTTCAATAGATATAATCGCTTCTGTAATCGTCATCCACTTACTGATAAATTTTTAAGGATTAATCCTAATCACTATCTCTACTTTTTCTCCCCTTTACTCAAATTCATTGGTTTAAACACTTTTTGACCAGATTTTATTAACAAGGTTTTGTGACAACTGCTCTCACAAAGGTCTTTAATGACTACCTATATGCTGAATCTAAAAACGACGTGGACTTTGAGTTACAATCAGTTGGCTTTCGAGGGCCCCATTGTTGAGTACCTCTTTCTACATTGGTTCTCCTTTTTCTCTCTGGTCCTCCTTCTCAGTGTTGGATGGAGTCTTTCTCCAGGTACACATCAGCCTTGAGGTTATTTTCCGGAGGCCTAACTGAAGTCATCTTTTCTTCCTGTTTTATATACTCTACATATGTGAGACTGCCAAACCTTTCTCTGTTAAATGATCACAGTAAAACTATTTATTCCCTAATCTGTATTTCCCTTTTAAAGCTCTAGACTTACATTTCCAGAGGAACCATTATATCTTTTTATGTACAATTTTTCTGGAGTATTTTCATAAATATAAACTTATAAGTATTAAAAGGCAAATTTATATATATATATATTTTTAATAATTACAGAATACTGAAAATAGTGTTAGTGTCCAGTGCTAGAAGTCTTGTTGGGGAAAGCTGAAGTATGCGTGTTGACGTAGAAAGATCACAACATACTACTGACTGAAAGAATAGGTTATAACATATGACTGATTGGAAGAGGAGTACAATACTGTGCATTTATTTATTTATTTATTTATTTGACACGGAGAGAGAGATCACAAGTAGGCAGAGAGGGAGGTGGAGGGGGGAGAAGCAGTCTCCCCACTGAGCAGAGCACCCTGAGATCATAACCTGAGCCAAAGGCAGAGGCTTAACCACTGAGCCACCCAGGCACCCTTAATTAAATGGATATTATCAGACTTTTCAAGGAAATTTTAATTTGGCTCATGACTAGCAGAACATTAAGGACATATGCTGCCAGGCTTCCTGCCTACAATTGCTTCTATTTTCTTGCCTCTGGAGTAGATATTATGTTTGGGTTACTCCAGCTTCAGGAAGGGGATACTTTCTTGAGGGTAAATTCTGATGAGTAAAGCCAACTGTATTTAATTCTCTTCCCTTTGTCCGTGAATGTTCTAGGGATGGCACCATGACATCTTTAAGTTTTTGGAGGGGGCGGTGGCATCTGGGTGGCTCAGTGTGTTAGGCCTCTGCCTTCAGTTCAGGTCATAGTCTCAGGGTCCTGGGATCGAGCCCCGCTTCAGGCTACCTGCTGTGCGGGGAGCCTGTTTCCTCCCTGCCCCCTCTGCCTGCCTGTCTACTTGTGATCTCTCTCTCTGTGAAATAAATAAATAAAATATTTATTTTTTTCTTTGCTCTTAAAGAGAAATGGTGAACTTTTCCTTCCCTCCCCAAATTATATTTATCAATATTTGATTATTTTTATAGAGTTTAAGTTTTAATTTCTTATTCCTTTAAATTTTCAAGTCGAACCCTGCCTTTTTAAATCCCATCACCATGAAGTTACGCAGTGTGTGTCATGCTTGAGAGCCTCTTATTGGATCATTTCATAGCTCATTAAAAGAACCATATTTTGAATGGTTCAGCTGAGAATAAAATCCACAATGAGTTGCTACAAAGCTGTTCTGTAAGTTTTGCATAACTCCTCAGGCCTCTGATTTCAGCTATAAAATCATTAGCTGTGATTGATTCCTTAGTAACGATAGCATCTCCTTTGATAACATACATCAGTCCAAAGAAGTTTGGTCCATTTTATTTTAGGCATCTCCCATAACAATCAGTATTTACGAGCTCTTCTCTTGATGTACCATTCCAGATGTGGTTTTAGTTCTCCCCTAAGTGCTCTGGGGGATGCTGTACCTTCTACAGTGACCAGTGCTAGGGATGGATGTGATTACTGGATTTCTGTTTTGGAATACACCTTGCAGACTTCCCCTTTCTTTCTTCCTCTCCCTCTCTCACTCTTTCTCTCTCTACCACCAACCCTTACTATGCAATCAGTGTACACTGCTGAAGTTCTTCTAAACCACATTTTGTATCTTTCTAGTTTATATATATACATTTTTTCTTTCTAGATATTTTCCAATTTTGATCTGTGGATTCAGAGATTTATAGAATACCTTGCAAATTTTAGAAAGTGTGAAAACTATTTGGCTCTTTTCCAATTTTTGCATTTAAACATTTAAAACTTAGATTTTAAGGTCACAGCTTGGGGAATATTACTTACCAGTTACATGTAAATATAATAAAAACTGCCAGTGTAAGATCTCTCCTGGCAAAGATTATGTGTGCAAAGGAAACCAAATATTCCCTTCTAATGATTAATGAAAGGCTAAGGAATTGGGCCAGGTTTTGTTGTAAAATTTGCAGAATTAAAAACTCTTTTTTTAAAATTTATTTATTTATTTATTTGACAGAGAGAGAGATCATAAACAGGCAGAGAGAGAGTGAGAGGGAAGCAGACTCCTCGCGGAGCAGAGAGCCCGATGCGGGACTTGATCCCAGGACCCTGAGATCATGACCTGAGCCGAAGGCAGTGGCCCAAACCACTGAGCCACCCAGGCGCCCCAGAATTAAAAACTCTTAAGGAAGTTTGTTCAAGCCTCAACAAATCATACTGTCCAGATCTAGTGAATCATAAACATAATAATCTGAATTGCTGGAATTTTTTTTAAATTACATTTTTATATAATGCATGATATACCTTGGTTAACTGGGCAGTTTAGTGCAGTCTTTCCCTGAAAGCAATGATCAGTTTTTACTCAACATAAATTGAACTGTTGTACGAATTCATGCCACAGTCCACAACAATTTTAATCAGTTTTGAAGA
This sequence comes from Meles meles, assembly GCF_922984935.1. NCBI lineage: Eukaryota > Metazoa > Chordata > Mammalia > Carnivora > Mustelidae > Meles > Meles meles. Next base: position 86,852 of record NW_025721198.1, read on the forward strand.
AGCTGAAATTACCTGTTAAACGTGGCTTTGAAATTGTCTTTGCTTAACTTTCTCCCTCAAACAATGTCACTGTTTCTGAGGCATTTTCCTGAGACTGTTCCTGGCATTTTCTGAGGCCTCGACTGTGAACATAACTTAGGCACCCTAACAAGAACAACCACCGTCTTTCAACTTTGGGGATGACTTAGGGGGTTTCTGTTTTGTTGCAGGTACAGATTTTCCACCTGTTCCCCCAACCTCCCACCCCTGACCCTTCAAAACCCTCAGGTTGCCCCAACCTCCCACCCCTGACCCTTCAAAACCCTCAGGTTGTTTTTCAGAGTCCATAGTCTCTTATGATTCGCCTCCCATCCCCAATGTCCATAGCCCGCTCCCCCTCTCTCAATCCCACCTCCCCCAGCAACCCCCAGTTTGTTTTGTAAGATTAAGAGTCATTTATGTTTTGTCTCCCTCCCAATCCCATCTTGTTTCATTTATTCTTCTCCTATCCCCCTACCCCCCCATGTTGCTTCTCCATGTCCTCATATCAGGGAGATCATATGATAGTTGTCTTTCTCCGATTGACTTATTTCACTAAGCATGATACGCTCTAGTTCCATCCACGTCGTCGCAAATGGCAAGATTTCATTTCTTTTGATGGCTGCATAGTATTCCATTGTGTATATATACCACATCTTCTTGATCCATTCATCTGTTGATGGACATCTAGGTTCTTTCCATAGTCTGGCTATTGTAGACATTGCTGCTATAAACATTCGGGTACACGTGCCCCTTCGGATCACTATGTTTGTATCTTTAGGGTAAATACCCAGTAGTGCAATTGCTGGGTCATAGGGTAGTTCTATTTTCAACATTTTGAGGAACCTCCATGCTGTTTTCCAGAGTGGTTGCACCAGCTTGCATTCCCACCAACAGTGGAGGAGGGTTCCCCTTTCTCCACATCCTCTCCAGCATCTGTCATTTCCTGACTTGTTAATTTTAGCCATTCTGACTGGTGTGAGGTGATATCTCATTGTGGTTTTGATTTGTATTTCCCTGATGCCGAGTGACGTGGAGCACTTTTTCATGTGTCTGTTGGCCATCTGGATGTCTTCTTTGCAGAAATGTCTGTTCATGTCCTCTGCCCATTTCTTGATTGGATTGTTTGTTCTTTGGGTGTTGAATTTGCTAAGTTCCTTATAGATTTTGGATACTAGCCCTTTATCTGATATGTCGTTTGCAAATATCTTCTCCCATTCTGTCAGCTGTCTTTTGGTTTTGTTAACTGTTTCCTTTGCTGTGCAAAAGCTTTTGATCTTGATGAAATCCCAATAGTTCATTTTTGCCCTTGCTTCCCTTGCCTTTGCCGTTGTTCCTAGGAAGATGTTGCTGCCGCTGAGGTCGAAGAGGTTGCTGCCTGCATTCTCCTCAAGGATTTTGATGGATTCCTTTCTCACATTGAGGTCCTTCATCCATTTGGAGTCTATTTTCGTGTGTGGTGTAAGGAAGTGGTCCAATTTCATTTTTCTGCATGTGGCTGTCCAATTTTCCCAGCACCATTTATTGAAGAGGCTGTCTTTTTTCCATTGGACATTCTTTCCTGCTTTGTCAAAGATGAGTTGGCCAAAGAGTTGAGGGTCGATTTCTGGGCTCTCTATTCTGTTCCACTGATCTATGTGTCTGTTTTTGTGCCAGTACCATGCTGTCTTGATGATGACAGCTTTGTAATAGAGCTTGACGTCTGGAATTGTGATGCCACCAACTTTGGCTTTGTTCTTCAATATTCCTTTGGCTATTCGAGGTCTTTTCTGGTTCCATATAAATTTTAGGATTATTTGTTCCATTTCTTTGAAAAAAATGGATGGTATTTTGATAGGGATTGCATTAAGTGTGTAGATTGCTTTAGGTAGCATAGACATTTTCACAATATTTATTCTTCCAATCCAGGAGCATGGAACATTTTTCCATTTTTTGGTGTCTTCCTCAATTTCTTTCATGAGTACTTTATAATTTTCTGTGTATAGATTCTTAGTCTCTTTGGTTAGGTTTATTCCTAGGTATCTTATAGTTTTGGGTACAATTGTAAATGGGATTGACTCCTTAATTTCTCTTTCTTCAGTCTTGTTGTTGGTGTACAGAAATGCAACTGATTTCTGTGCATTGATTTTATATCCTGACACTTTACTGAATTCCTGTACAAGTTCTAGCAGTTTTGGAGTGGAGTCTTTGGGTTTTCCACATATAGTATCATATCATCTGTGAAGAGTGATAGTTTGACTTCTTCTTTACCAGTTTGGATGCCTTTAATTTCTTTTTGTTGTCTGATTGCTGAGGCTAGGACTTCTAGTACTATGTTGAATAGCAGTGGTGATAATGGACATCCCTGCCGTTTTCCTGACCTTAACGGAAAAGCTTTCAGTTTTTCTCCATTGAGAATGATATTTGCGGTGGGTTTTTCATAGATGGCTTTGATAATATTAAGGTATGTCCCCTCTATCCCCACACTTTGAAGAGTTTTGATCAGGAAGGGATGCTGTACTTTGTCAAATGCTTTTTCAGCATCTATTGAGAGTATCATATGGTTCTTGTTCTTTCTTTTATTAATGTGTTCTATCACATTGATTGATTTGCGGATGTTGAACCAACCCTGCAGCCCTGGAATAAATCCCACTTGATCGTGGTGAATAATCCTTTTAATGTACTGTTGAATCCTATTGGCTAGTATTTTGGCGAGAATTTTTGCGTCTGTGTTCATCAAGGATATTGGTCTGTAGTTCTCTTTTTTGGTGGGATCCTTGTCTGGTTTTGGGATCAAGGTGATGCGGGCCTCATAAAATGAGTTTGGAAGTTTTCCTTCCGTTTCTATTTTTTGGAACAGTTTCAGGAGAATAGGAATTAGTTCTTCTTTAAATGTTTGGTAGAATTCCCCTGGGAAGCCGTCTGGCCCTGGGCTTTTGTTTGTTTGGAGATTTTTGATGACTGTTTCAATCTACTTACTGGTTATGGGCCTGTTCAGGTTTTCTATTTCTTCCTGGTTCAGTTGTGGTAGTTTATATGTCTCTAGGAATGCATCCATTTCTTCCAGATTGTCCAATTTGTTGGCGTAGAGTTGCTCATACTATGTTCTTATAATTGTCTGTATTTCTTTGGTGTTAGTTGTGATCTCTCCTCTTTCATTCATGATTTTATTTATTTGGCTCCTTTCTCTTTTCTTTTTGATGAGTCTGGCCAGGGGTTTATCAATCTTATTGATTCTCTCAAAGAACCAGCTCCTAGTTTCATTGATTTTTTCTATTGTTTATTTGGTTTCTATTTCATTGATTTCTGCTCTGATAGTTATGATTTCTCTTCTCCTGCTGGGTTTAGGGTTTCTTTCTTGTTCTTTCTCCAGCTCCTTTATGCGTAGGGTTAGGTTGTGTACTTGAGACCTTTCTTGTTTCTTGAGAAAGGCTTGTACCACTATATATTTTCCTCTCAGGACTGCCTTTGCTGTGTCCCACAGATTTTGAACTGTTGTGTTTTCATTATCATTTGTTTCCATGAATTTTTTCAATTCTTCTTTAATTTCCTGGTTAACCCATTCATTCTTTAGAAGGATGCTGTTTAGTCTCCATGTATTTGGGTTCTTTCCAGCTTTCCTCTTGTGATTGAGTTCTAGCTTCAGAGCACTGTGGTCTGAAAATATGCAGGGAATAATCCTAATCTTTTGATACCGGTTGAGACCTGATTTGTGACCCAGGATGTGATCTATTCTGGAGAAGGTTCCATGTGCACTAGAGAAGAATGTGTATTCTGTTGCTTTGGGATGAAATGTTCTGAATAGATCTGTGATGTCCATCTGGTCCAGTGTGTCATTTAAGGCCTTTATTTCCTTGTTGATCTTTTGCTTGGATGATCTGTCCATTTCAGTGAGGGGGAGTGTTCACGTCCCCTACTATTATTGTATTATTATTGATGTGTTTCTTTGATTTTGTTATTAATTGGTTGATATAGTTGGCTGCTCCCACCTTAGGGGCATAGATATTTAAAATTGTTAGATCTTCTTGTTGGACGGACCCTTTGAGTAGGATATAGTGTCCTTCCTCATCTCTTATTATAGTCTTTGGCTTAAAATCTAATTGATCTGATATAAGGATTGCCACCCCAGCTTTCTTCTGATGCCCATTAGCATGGTAAATTGTTTTCCACCCCCTCACTTTAAATCTGGAGGTGTCTTCGCGTCTAAAATGAGTTTCTTGTAGGCAACATACTGATGGGTTTTGTTTTTTTATCCATTCTGATACCCTGTGTCTTTTGATTGGGGCATTTAGCCCATTAACATTCAGGGTAACTATTGAGAGATATCAATTTAGTGCCATTATTAGCCTGTAGGGTGACTGTTACTGTATATTGTCTCTGTACCTTTCTGATCTACTCCTTTTAGGCTCTCTCTTTGCTTAGAGGACCCCTTTCAATATTTCCTGTAGAGCTGGTTTGTTGTTTGCAAATTCTTTCAGTTTTTGTTTGTCCTGGAAGCTTTTGATCTCTCCTTCTATTTTCAATGATAGCCTTGCTGGATAGAGTATTCTTGGCTGCATGTTTTTCTCGTTGAGTGCTCTGAATATATCATGCCAGCTCTTTCTGGCCTGCCAGGTCTCTGTGGATAAGTCTGCCGCCAATCTAATATTTTTACCATTGTATGTTACAGACTTCTTTTCTCGGGCTGCTTTCAGGATTTTCTCTTTGTCACTAAGACTTGTCAATTTTACTATTAGGTGACGGGGTGTGGACCTATTCTTGTTGACTTTGAGGGGGGTTCTCTGCATCTCCTGGATTTTAATGCTTGTTCCCTTTGCCATATTAGGGAAATTCTCTCCAATGATTCTCTCCAATAGACCTTCTGCTCCCCTCTCTGTTTCTTCTTCTTCTGGAATCCCAATTATTCTAATGTTGTTTCATCTTATGGTGTCACTTATCTCTCGAATTCTCCCCTCATGGTCCAGTAGCTGTTTGTCCCTCTTTTGCTCGGCTTCCTTATTCTCTGTCATTTGGTCTTCTATATCACTAATTCTTTCTTCTGCCTCATTTATCCTAGCAGTGAGAGCCTCCATTTTTGATTGCACCTCATTAATAGCTTTTTTGATTTCTACTTGGTTAGATTTTAGTTCTTTAATTTCTCCAGAAAGGGCTTTTATATCTCCAGAGAGGGTTTCTCTAATATCTTCCATGCCTTTTTCGAGCCCGGCTAGAATGTTCAGAATCGTCATTCTGAACTCTTGATCTGACATATTACCCATGTCTGTGTTGATTAGATCCCTAGCCTTCGGTACTGTCTCTTGTTCTTCTGTTTGTGGTGATTTTTTCCGCCTTGTCATTTTGTCCAGATAAGAGGATATGAAGGAGCAAATAAACTACTAAAAGCGTGGCAAAGACCCCAGAAAAATGCGCTGTAACCAAATCAGAAGAGACCCCAAATTGTGGGGGGGAGAAAGGGGATAAAAACAGCTTCTGAAAAAAAAAGAAAGAAAAAAATTTAAAAAATAAAACAAATAAAAACTATAAAAAAGAAAGAAAAAATATATATATTTAGATGAACTAGTCAAAAAATGTTAAAAAAGAAAAGGGTAAAAGTTTAAAAAAAATTTAGGAGAAGAAGAAAAAAGAAAAAAGAAAAAAAAATTGAAAAAAGAAAAAAAAATTGAAGTAGCTGCAAGACTAAAGAATCATGGGGAGAAAGCCATGAGTTCCGTGCTTTGCTTTCTCCTCCTCTGGAATTGCTCTGCTGTCTTAGGAATTGAATCTGCCTTCTCCTTGATAGATGAACTTCGTCTTGGCTGGATATTTTGTTGATCTTCTGGGGGAGGGGCCTGTTGTAGTGACTCTCAAGTGTCTTTGCCCGAGGCGGGATTGCACCGCCCTTACCGGCGGCCGGACTAAGTAAGCGACTCGGGTTCGCTTTTGGGAGCTTCTGTTCCCTGAATGCTTTCCGTAGAGTTACGGAGGACGGGAATGAAAATGGCGGCCTCCCAGTCTCCGGCCCGGAGGAGCTGAGAGCCTGGGGCCCCACTCCTCAGTGCGCCCCCAGAGGACAGCACCCAATCACTCCCGTATCCCCAGCCTCTAGCCGCGCTCCGAGCTCACCCAGCCCGCGACCAGTTCAAGGTAACCCCGAGCTGAGAGTTCAGTCCTTGGCTCTGTCTCTCCAGCCGGCTTCTCCATTCTAATACCTGCGAGCTCTCCGACACTCCGACACCCCCGATCCTTCTGTGACCCTGCGGGGCCTGGGGCCACGCTGGCCCCGCGTGGGCTTCACCCCGGTTTAGCCCCTGGAGCAATGTCCCTCAGTGGAACAGACTTTTAAAAGTCCTGATTTTGTGCTCCGTTCCTCCGCCGCTTGCCGGGAGCCGGCCCCTCCCCCCGCGGTCTATCTTCCCGTCGTTTTTGATTCACTTCTCCGCCAGTCCTACCTTTCAGAAAGTGGTTGATTTTCTGTTTCTAGAGTTGCTGTTCTTCTTCTCTTCACTCTCCCGTTGGATTTGTAGGTGTTTGCAATGTTTAGATAAGCTATCGAGCTGATCTCCTGCTACCTGATGTAGTCTCAGGCTGCTACTTCTCCGCCATCTTGACTCCTCCCCCCTAATGTCATTATTTTTGTATCTTAGCAAAAACTTAGTAAATATCTTAGATCATCTTATAGAAAGGATAAATGTTTTAGAGCACTTTAAATATAAGAGTGTCTATTTGGAGGGAACTGTTCATCTCTGGTCTGGAAATTTGGTTGTTTTGTCATCTGCATTTAGAGAAATTAATGTATAAATATTATCTAGAATTCTTAAATTCTTGGCATGATCACTGTGAAAAATCCTCCTACCTCCTACCTTCCCCTTGTTGGAGATAACTTTGTTTTTTTCCATTATAACTAAACAGTTTCAGAAATTATTGAAGATACTACTTCTAAATAGAAACTCATTTTGATGAAAAACCTGTTCAGTTTACTAGTGGCTGTTTTTATTAGTAAATTTGAATATTCTAGGTGCTGTGGAAGAGAGGCATCTATCTTACTGCTTATTCATTCATTCTCTTCTATATGATTGTTCACTTCAGCCTGAAATATCATCACTTTGAATGATCTCTCTGTTCCTCTTCAGAGTATTTGAAAAGAAGGGGCAGTAGGAAGCATAGATGACTTTTCCTCCTGAGATTCTACGAAATGTACATCTATACCCGGGTTCTCCATGCGTTTTTTATATTTCCAAATGCCAGTGTGAAAATGGGTCATTTTCTCCTGGTGAAGAAGTAATTTTTTTCTTGCCAAAATTAATGGATATCATTGATTGATGTCCTTTGCATATTAATATTAGAACCGAGTTTTGAGACTTTTTATTGGGTTAATTCTCATCATCGTTTCTTCCAATGTGAGTTATCCAATATCCAAAATGGGAGATTAAGGACGACAGTCCCTCGTGTTCTAACTTTTGTGTTTGTATCTTGTGAATGGGCTAAAATAGAAGTAACATAAAATCTTAACGTTTCCTGCCTCTTCTATGTACTTCAGGAAAGGACTTGATAGATATATAGAAGGACAAAACGTAATCTTTTGAAGGAAGGCAGAGGGCAACATAAAATTATTTATGTTGACTATTAAAAGCTTGTGAAAGATTGTCTTTTTTTTCTTTTTAGGGATTTTATTTATATGTTTGACAGAGAAAGACAGAGCTGAGTTCAGCCACTTAACTACTGAGCCACCCAGGCACCAGACTGTCTTTTTTTTTTTTTTTAAAGTCTATTCAGAATTATTACCTATGTCATTTCAATTTGTATCACCTATATTTGGCATACGACATCTCTTAATATTTCAATACCACATACATAGACTATTTATATTATTCTCTCAAATCATCATAGATTTTTCTCTTCTAAAAGTGGTCCGGAAGTAAAGGAAATTTTTATACTTGTCAACCTACATGTTTTATGGAGTTTTTAACCACATAAATGTTTCCTTTAAAAAGAAAAAGCAGTTTTTAACTTTTTAATTTATGGGTTTGCTAAATAGGCACTTTTGTACTCCTTTGCTGGAAAAATTTATCTGGGAAGACTTCCTTTCTCCCCATTTTACTGCCTTTAATTATATCTAGATTTTCATGAGATTTCTGTAGAAGTTAATTGAATACATATAATATCTAGTCATATCATGATCACAATCTTTACCTGGGAGGATGTAACGACTGGAGTTCCAATTTTAGTGCGTGTGGACATTTTTGACCAAGTATTTTTGAGATTAAATAAAAGGAAGATAAATGACAATTTATTATGTTCTTTTCCAATTACAAGCTAGGGTTAGAAAAGCCAAGTTCAGTCAGCTGAGGATGAGATATCTACAAATGAGCTTACTTGGAAACAGATTAGCAATTTAAATGACTAAGTTAGTAAGATCCAATTATAGCTAATTTGCCCATCCTTTCTTTCTCTTGCCCTCCCACAGGCTTCAGAGTGTGAAAGCCTAGCAGGAATTCCTGGGAGCAGAGGGGGAGGATCCTAGGTCAGGGGAGTTTGTAAGGAAAACAGTCACAGTTAATTACAGCTGTGTCAGCTCTATGGGCTCTGCTGTCCATATATATTTATTAACAAATACATATGTATTTTAACATATGTATGTTTATATATATGTTTAAAAATGCATGCATATATACAACATGTAGATACGCATATGCATGTATATACGTATGCATGTTATAAAACGTGTGTATTATATAATGTGCATACATGTGTATATACTCATATACATATACAGCCTATGTATAGTATGTATACATATATGTATACAGCCATATTCCAATTCATATTCTGATTTTTTTCCTTTCTTACGTCACTGGAACATCTTTTCCTAACTACTTCAAATTTACATTTTTCCCAGTGTGCTGGCATACTGCCAATTATCCTTTATATATTTTTTTCATAGCTTTCCCCCCCTTATTACTATTTTAGTGATCCCCTACCACCTTTCAAATACTAAATTTTCCTGCTCTGTGGCTTTTTTTTTTTGAAAAAATGTACTTTTGTTCATTTTTATATCAGTATGTATCTTTGAAATGTTAGCTCATTGATATTAATAACACATTGTTACATTTAAGAATGCCAGCATTATCAGTAATATATTTTAAAGAATTTCAGATTTTAGAGAATTTCTCATTATTGCAGGATAGATGAAACTTTACATCGATTTTCTCATTACCTCTGCTCAAATGCAGATACTATTTCCCCAAGCCCTGTCTTGTTCAAAGAAGACACTTAGATGTTCCTATTACATTTTTGCAACAGAAGAGTTACAGTATGTAAAGCCAAATGGGGGAGGGATATCGGCTAGGCAGTACAGAGGGAAATTAAGAAATGTGGCTTCCAGAGTTAAGAGGCAACCTGTATTGATAGAGTACCAGGTGGGATGAGGGAAGGATTGATACAGAAAAGCCATATGAAATTAATGTTTAGGGATATAATAGAAAGAGTATACTATCATTAAGAATTGTTAGGAAACAAAATGTTTCAGATTTAAAAATTAAAAATTGGATGATAGGGGACAATTTTTAAAAAACAAAATAGTGATGCTTTGTCAGTGATGTCCTGCACTTAAATCATGTCCAAATGACTTTTGGTGCAAGAACAAAAAAGTTTCAAGTTTCCTGGTTTTTGCGTTTATTTTTTAAATGATGTGTCATTTGTTTTAGTCAGTTTTTCCTCAATTCAGGAATTGATAAACATCTCACTAAAGGTGTTATTAACACCTTATTAAACACCTTGTATTAAATCAATCCTATCAGGTCAGCCTTCAGAAAATTTACTAGGTGTAATAGTTTATATATATATAGGTCACTTATAGTTTATCATTATCAAATGGCTTTCATAAACTGGTACGTGATGGCAGAGAATGCACAGAGAGAATTGTCTCTACAATGCCTCTACCTGAGGCATGTGGACATTTCCCCCTGTTATACTCTTTCATCAAAACCAGTCCCCTCCCACTGGAGAAAGCGTTTTGTTTTGTTTTTAAATAAAGAAGGAGGAAAACAAAACAAATACTTAAGAAATTAATGTAAGAAGATATGAAATAACCTTTTAAAATAAGACTTTTAAAATATATACTTATTGTCCTTTATGTTTAAAAGTTTTTGATAAAACAGGTTTTATGATTGCTGTTTATGTTATATATGATTATCAAACAATTATGCAAATTAAAAACTGCTGCCACATCAACAGAGTTCTTTTCCTAATTATTAAAGTATATTTTATGATAATTCATTACTAGTATGCATCCATTTTCTCAATGGCCTGTATTAAGCTGTCTTGCTCCTGTTTGTATAGTAGACCTAAAGTACAGGGAAATGGATTTTGCTTTAATCCAAGGCCGATTTCTTCATAGGGATTCTGCTCTTACGTCACTAATACATACTCATTTTCTATCTCTCTTTTCTCTCTGTTTCTGAGGTTAAGGATTGGAGCGAACTGTCTTTTTTTTCCAGGACTGACCTTAGAGATCCTCTGTATAGATGAGCTGGGCTGGGACATGCAGTAGATCTGTTTCTGTCCCAGCCCAGTGAACCCACAACTCTAGAGAACAGCAAGGTCACAACGCATTAAGAACCCCTCCCAGATTCTTGCAGTGAAATCCAGGTAAGAACCACTAAGTGAGTGAAGCAAAAACCCCAGAAAAAAAATGAATGTCCTTAACGAGTGGTGATGGTCTCTTTTTACCTTTTTTAAAATTTTTTAAGGTCATAACTTCAAATACATTGTTAATTAGGAAAATAATGCCTTTGTATTTGCCTGTTTATTTAATATTCTAGTAACCAATTTATTGAATCCGAGGGTGGCTGATTTCTATGCAACTCAGTTGGTTGTTCAGTAACTCTTTACCAAGAATACCTTGTTCTTCAATTCTCCTCTCCTTTGCTAATCAGAAAACTGCACTGTCTACAAGAATGTCCAATGTGCATCTCATGTATAAATAACCCTAGACCTTTGGAGTAAAACTACAAAGGAATGGCAAATCTAGGATATCCACACCACTACTCCCTCCTCCCGCTTGGAGCAGACACTCCTCATCAATCACTGTTTTCTTCACCCACTGAAATTTACAGGCATCCCAGTTCTTGACCTTGTGTTCAGACAACCAATGCTGATCAGTGTTAGCACATACAAACCTAGTTCTTATCCCTTCCTTTAAGCATGTTAACTCTCTTGTCCTGGGCACCTCGGTGGCTCAGTGGGTTAAGCCTCTGCCTTCAGCTCAGGTCACGATCTCAGGGTCCTGGGATGGAGCCCTGCATCAGGCTCTCTGATCAGCAGGAAGGCTGCTTCCCCCTCCCTCGCTGCCTCCCTCTCTGCCCACTTGTGATCTCTCTGTCAAATAAATAAAATCTTAAAAAACAAACAACAACAACAAAACTCTCTTGTCCCAAAACAAAACCAAACCTTGAGCCCACCTTGCTACTATCCCTTAATCTCTTGTTTCCTTAGCTAAACTTCTTGAAAGAGTTTCTCCACTAGCTGTCCTAACTTCCTCACTTTCTGTTCTTGGCTAAGCCTATTTGTGGCCTTCTTTGTCCACTGCTCCATTGAAGCTGTGCTGGTAGGTCTCTGGGAACCCTGAGGCTACACTGCCTTTCAGCTATTATCTTCCTGCCACGGGGTTTATCCTTCATACTCTTTCTCTGCACTCTCCCATTGGTTCTTCATTTCTCCTCCTGATTGTCTTCTGATGACTCATGAGCTCCTCATGCGACTTATTTTCCTCATTTTCCCGGGATGTCCTTGACTGCCAGTGGGGCTCGATCTCCACTGTCCTCTGTCAATCTCCCTCAGGTTTTCATTCTTATAGCTTGAAGTCTGTGTCCTTCCTTAGCCTTTTCTGATATTTATTTAGTCTTGTATGTCAAAATTCCTTGGGGCCATGTCCTCCCGGATATCCTACAAGAAACCCATCTATAACATTCACCTCCTGAATTCTGTCTTTCAGGTGGACATGGTCATCTCCCCATCAAGTCTGAGTCAGCTGGATATAGGCATTCACTGTCATTCTTTATTTCATCCATTGCCCTCACCTCAACTGAATCAACTGTCAAGTTTCACTTGAACTCCAAGTAGCTCTTAAATTTGTTCTCCCTCTCTGTATCTCGTTACCATTGCCCTAAGTCAAGGTTTGTAACCTTCTACCTAGGCTCTTAATTACTCATTCTGTTGCCCTTCTACTCTTTGCTGCAGGGAAAGAAAAAATATACCTTACATGAAAATTCAACCATGTCATTCCTCTAATCAGAATCTTGAAGTGCCTCAGATACCTAAAGAATAGAGGCCAGTGTCGTTAGCATAGAATATATAGTGTTCATAATGTGGTTCTTATATAATGGCATCTTTGGGATTTAGTAAAGTTGGAATGACACTGGAAGGTGAACTGTTCTCTGCACAAACTGTGGTGTTTCATGAATTTATGTCTTTCCTCTTGGTGCTATCTGGAATACCTTCTCCTTCCCTTTCTGCCAGTCTAACAGACACATCCTATAGGATTCTAGGTATGCTTCGTTGAACCTGTGAAATCTTCACTGAGGTTTGGTCCAGCTTAAAGTCCTCTTTGGACCTCTGTAGCATTTTTCCTTTTTGCATGCAGCGGTTTGCTGTACATTCACATTTAATGTACGGTGGCATTTTTTTTAAGATTTTATTTATTTATTTGACAGAGATCACATGTAGGCAGAGAGGCAGACAGAGAGAGGGAGAAACAGGTTCCCCACCGAGCAGAGAGCCCCATGCGGGGCTGGATCCCAAGACTCTGGGATCATGACCTGAGCTGAAGGCAGAGGCTTAACCCACTGAGAAACCCAGGTGCCCCAAGGTGCCATTTTCAAAATCAGAGAATGAAGAGTGGACGACTTACTGCATTCCATGTTCAAGAACCTGAGAATGATAGTTACGAAGTGAGGCCACAGTAAGTGACACCAGTTTGGAAGGACAAAGGAGCCCATGGCCAGCTCTTTGTGGTTTTCAGTGTTGCAGATCTGATAAAGATTTAGATCAAATACGGCAAGCCCTTATTGGTAGCCACTGTGTGCCAGACCGTAATTACATGCTTTAAAATATGTTATCATCTTTAAACCTCACCAAAAAAAAAAAAAAGCTCTCTTTAAAGACGTGAGGTTTCATATACATGATATGGGATGCATGAATATATTCTCAAGAATTTTCTGTGTTCTCTGAGCCCAGTTTAGTGCCTGGAATGAATGAATTAAGTGCTCATTAAATCTTTGTTGAACTGGAGGTCAATACTACTAGTGCCCAAAATAGAGATGAGCCACCTGCTCCCTTGTATTGGCTGTTAAGACACAGTGATTCCTATGTTGTGTTTTTCCTTAAGACAAACCAAGCAGATTCTCTGATGTATGTGGCAACGGAGCTGGCAGAAAGGCAGAATGAAAAGCAGTACTTTGAAATTTTGGGGGGAAGAAAGCAAAACAAAGGATGAAGCTGAAATGTGGGTGGGGGTAGATGTGGTTGGGTTTTACAGTAACGAAGACTGATGAAGCAGAAATGTAATGTCAGAGGTTCATGATTCCAGATGGCCAGTATTACTCCACTGAAATATGTTTCAGTACAGCAGGAGATGTTCAAGAAATAATCATTCCACTATGGTGTTCACTAACCTGTCTTTAAACAGTGTGTGGAGCCCGTGTTTTCAAAAGTCGTTAGGAAGAAACTGATGATCTCTCTGTGGAATTTTAGAAATTCATTTAATGAAAGTAATCTCTCTGCATACCTTCCAGTTTGTTGTAATTTTTACTGTTGAACAAAATTAAGTAAGTGAGTAGATAGCTCATTCACACTGGAGTATTCGTTAAAAGCCTCAGGGGAAAGACACATATTTTGAGGGCAAGGACTACAAAGCAATTTACAAATGATCAGGATCACCATGTTAGTGTAATTATGGAATAAGAATATATTTAACATCACTTATTTTTTTTTCTAAAGAATAAAAGTTTAGAAGTCCAGACATTGAAAGGCAAGATTTACTTGAAAAAATGTATCTCTTTAGCTATTCCTTCATTGTATTGTCATAGTGGCAAACCAATGAAGGGAATATAGCAATAATATAACAATATCTCCTTTCTGGTAATGTTTATATGCCTGGTGCCCTATTTTTTGTCTATAATACTTTATGTGTTAGTTTATCCTTTGGAGAAAAGAATCAGTAAAATGCCATTGATTAACAATGTGTAGCCTACATGTTTTAGTAAACCGAACCACTTTGCCTATTGCTCGTGTGATAGACACTTTTTAATGGAAAAATTGTGAACCAAAGGACAGCAAATATGTTTCTCTTTCAGGAAAAGATGTAGGGAATAGAGAGGAGAGTGGTTCACAACATAAAAATTTGAAAACATTAAATTACTTGATACATTAGCCATTTACAAGTATTCAGGAATAGCATATTGTCTGGTTTCAGAGACTTGAGAAGGGATGAAGATTACTGCTCTATATGTAGAGTTAAACGTGTTGCATTAATGTCTTAAAATAACATGGATGATAATGTAAAAACCAGTTAAAGTTTTAAATACCTGATATCTGAGTAAAGACTATTTAACCCTTCCCTTTTTAGCTGTAACATTAAAATATATTATCTAAAATAAATTAGCAATATATGAATGGGTAAAAGAAAGCCAACCATTGTGTTTTAAATGGCTGCTTATTTAGAGCCCATGGATGTCCATTGTACCACAGTTAAAAAAAATGTACTTTCTGAGTAGCATCCAGTGTAAAATAATTTGGGAATTAATTAACAAAGGTTAAATTACAATTTGGACTTTGAAAAGAAAACTGATGAGCAGATTGTTGTTGATGGGTGATTCTATTCCCACTAAGAGAACACCCCATCAAAAGAAAGAAAGGCCTTTGCATTATTAAAAGCTTGTTCTGTAACACTGTTGGGAATTTGTTTGGGTCATGAATGCTGGCAGGTTGTCAGGAAAACAGAAATAATGCAACCGAATGTATAGTCTTCTTGAAAAGTGGCTTTAGGATTGCTACTTTTGGTTATCTAATGGCCGATCTGGAATTTCTAAGAGTAATATTAATGGAGAGGAACATATTTTCTAGTTTAATTACCTATGCTCCTTTGTTGATATAATAGTAATAAAAATGTTTTTCTCTGTATAGAATATTATAATACAAAAGGATTTTTTTTTTTTGCAACAAAGGTTTGAGATTTTTGTTTTGATAACAGTATGTGCTGCTCTGTGTTCATTTTTTTTGATGATGGTATTACTGATTAATGGTATTACTGATTAATGGTTAAGATTTCTAGTAGTTGTGTGAGGGTTTCTGTTAGTTACATTCACGTTCCCATGACCCCTTTTTCTAATCATTGCTATTAAGAAAGAGGTATGAGAGGATCTACTTCCACTGTATTATCTTTCACAACAGCTGTCTGTCTTTTTTTTTTTTTTCTTAATTTTTTTTTCTTTGAGAGAGAGAGAGAATGAACAAGCAGGGAGGAGGGTCAGAGAGAGAGGGAGAAGCAGACTTTCCACTGAGCAGGGATCCTGATGTAGGGCTCAATCCCAGGACCCTGAGATCACAGCCCGAGCTGAAGGCAGACACCCAACCAATTGAGCCACCCAGGCGCCCCAAAAGCTGACTTTCTGATACCATGATAGACCCCCTGATACTGGTTATAACTACATGAAGACAGACATCCAATAACACTGTATCATAAATATTTATGATTCAAATTTATAGAGATGTGAGAAAATAAAAACACTGTGCCCTTACTGCAAGAGGCTAAAAACACCTGAAGTGAAAGATAGCTATAAAATTGTTGTTGGTTTTTCTCCGTCTCTGATTCCAAACCATGAGAGACTCTGGACTCCAGAAAACAAACTGAAGGTTACAAAAGGGTAGGGGAGTGGATCGGGTAACCGTGTGATGGGTATTAAGGAGGACATGTGTTATTACGAGCACTGGGTGTTATATGCAACTAATGAGTCGTTGAACACTACATCAAAAACTACTGTACTCTATGTTGGCCAACTGAACATAATAATAAAAAAAAATTGTTAATGAGTTAGGTTTTGGTCTTTTCGAAATACAATCAATAATTGGACTGTACATAGATGTTTAAATTATGGGTTTAAGAACATTCAGACATTCACATGAGCTAAGAAAGCCTTGACGTTAAATTAGAGACATTTTTTGTGAATATACCACATTTATCTTGAGGAATAACTTCTTTTCCTTAGCTTGTCCAAGCAAACCTTTAATATTTCTTTAATATTTGTAGAATAGAAATATTATCTTCATCTTATCCTAGCATTCAGGATCATGCATGATCTCCCCTCAAAATGATCCCAAGCTACTCTCTTCTAATTTCCCCATGCCTTATTTCTTTAGATACCCAATGTTCTTATCCAGCTACCCCATTTACCATGTGATTCTGTGCAAGTTATTTCAACCCTGCATCTTTTGTTTCATCTAGGACTTGACCTAAATAAAAATAGCAGCTGATATGTAAGTGCTGAAGAACTTCTAGTCAAAGGTTTTATTTGTTTTGTTTTGTACTTTTTGGGTTTTCTCTCTTTTTTTGTTGTTTTTTTTTTTTATTATTATTTTTTAGTAGGTTCCCTGCCCAGCCTAACATGGGGCTTGAACTCATGACCCTGGGAGATCAAGACCTGAGCTGAGATCAAGAATTAGAGGCTGGACTGAATGAGCCACCCTGTCCCACCCTAGCCATTGTTTTGATTATTATTCCCATCCATGTGATTGACTCATGCTGCTCCCACCCTAAGTGGCCCACATCTTATTTGCTGTCATTCAAACCCTGCCATGCAGTAAGAAGAGAAGGTTTTTATTTAACTGTGCAAGAAATTCAAAACTGTATTTTTGATACCAGTATGTATCAAGGTTGTAAAATTATTGTACTTGAGTACTGCTTTTGAGTTCAAGGTAGTGTGAAGGGCTCCCCTGTGCTAGCAGAAGGAGTGGGTAGGCCCCGGGTCCCAAAGGAACCTGTCCGCAGGCGTGTCTGGTGGTAATGCTGGAGGGAAAATGATAAGGATGCTAGAAATGTGTTTTGAAAAACATTCCATGGTAGTAATAATGGATCAGAATGACATGTTATTAAAAGAATAAGAGATAATGTCTCTTAAGATCATATCATGTAGATACTGTGTAATTAGAAATTATCTATTATACCTCAGCCTACATGTTATACCCATAATAACATTGATCCGATAGCCACAATCCCAACAAAGCCCACATGGTATCTGGCAGGTAGGATTTTCTCAAGGCCAGACCTTCAGGTAGGAAACCTTTTAAAGTATTGGTACTTAGAGACATGATCTTGACTTTACCTATTTTACTGTTGACAAAATTGTCTGATCTTTGAGTGATGTATTTTGGGCTGATGCACCCATTTTCTGGTTTTACTTAGCTAAGGGTATTTTCATTTATTATTCTCCCCTCCCACCCCTTTCTGGAAGTTTAAGGGAGATTGTCCATTCTCCCAGTTGCCATTCTTACTGCAACTTCTCTATAGTCTAAGCCAAATATTTTTATACTGTGTTTGTTTAAATGTGAAAATTGTGCCTTTACACCCAGCTGGAGGAGATAGTTTCTCTAGAAAGAACTTTCCTCTCTTTCTTCACTTGCTGTAACAGATGCTTATCTTTCATTGAAGGAACTAAATGAGCAGTTCAACAGTTAATCTCTCTCTTATATATAAGCCCAATAGCAGTAAAAGAAATGCCTGACCTTGCCTATTTTTGAAAGAATGGGGAGTTAAACTACACTCTATAGCAAGCAGGATTCAAAGTCATTCCTTTCCTACTTCAAAAGTGTGTATGTGGTTTTTTAAAAAACTGCTAATGAAAGCATTGCAGAGATTAGCTTTTGAAGTGGTGAGTACCTTTCATTTATTTTCCTTCTGGTATTCCCTCTGCCTGCAGCTAAAATTTAGAACCTTAAAAGTGTTGCTCTTCTGTGCTAAATTCAGTGGATGTTCTATCAAAGTGCATTTGGATTATCAAAGTTTTGTTCTTATCTTGCAGTTCAGTATTCCCGAGAGAACACTAGTCGGATTATAATTGACAAGTCTGTGTCTGTTGCTTTCAAACTAGAACGTGGTTTCTTCTCTACCATGGGCCTGCCTGCCTGCACTGCTTACCTTTCTCCAGTTGCCCTGCAGGGAGATGGGTGCCCACACTGTGAGGCTAAGGGAGGCAGTGTTCCCCTCCGAAAAGCAGAAGAGCTGCTTTTAGTGGTTGATTCAGTGGGGAAGAGTCACACAGGAATTACCAGCAGGAAGAGCTACGTGATGAGATTAGTAGATTCATAAAACTCAAATTTGGAAACATTTTGCTGTATTATATTACCTAAAGCAGGAGGCTTAATATTTTTGATGCTTGAATGACTCCTAAAATGGAAAAAATAAAATTGGACACTAGTCATTGCAGAGATGATTTTATTTCAACAGTCTTTCTCTTTTCTTTTTTTTTTTAAGATTTTATTTATTTTAGAGAGAGAGAGAGAGCAAGCAGAGGGGCAGTGGGAGAAGGAGAGAGAGAATCTCAAGCAGGCTTTCCACTGAGTGTGGAGCCCAACTTGGGGCTGGATCCCAGGACCCTAAGATCATAACATGAGCTGAAACCAAGAGTTGGACACCTAGCCGACCGTGCCACCCAGGCACCCCCAGTCATTTGCTTTTGAATGGCATAAACTAGCACCAGTAAAATTTGCTTTTATATTATTTCACAGATATTATATCATTCTGAGGCTCTGTGGTTATTTGTTCCTGAAAAGCTGTGTAACGTGAGATTTCTTAGAAGTTGTCTCCTCCAAAAACAACAAAAACAACAACAACAACAAAATATAATAATAATAATAATAATAATAATAATAATAATAATAATAATAATAATTCGGGGCACCTGGCTGGCTCAATGGGTTAAGCCTCTGCCTTCAGCTCAGGTCATGATCTCAGGTTTTTGGGATGGAGCCCCGCATCTGGCTCTCTGCTCAGCAGGGAGCCTGTTCCCCCCCCCCACTCCCCCCCCCCCGCCTGCCTCTCTGCCTACTCTTGATCTCTGTCAAATAAATAAAATATTTAAAAATAATAATAACTCAGATACATTAAATTTAATCATGGTTTTGGTTTAATGTGATTTAATTCTGTCTCCCTCTGTACCAGCTAGCATCTTGGGACAGATTTGGAAACTGCATGGTTTGATTTGGAGGCTTTGTTGACCCTCAAGTGTTCCATTATAATAACATTTATCCAAAGACTAGAATGGCCAACTGGGGTTTGGAATTCTGTAATTTTCTGGGATTAGGGGAGATGACTAAACTTACATAAAGTGAGTGGAGCAAAAGTCAACTTGAAAGGTCTAAGAACTTGAAAGGTCTCATAGCATCTGGCATGAACCCTGTGCTCAGCGAGCTGATGACTGGGCAGAAGGGAGGAGGAGGAGCAAAGGCAGGTGAATGTACTTTAAAGCAGAGCTTATTTGTGAAAGGCAAGGTCATGGGATTTTCCTGAGTTGTCTGGTAAGGCCTGAGTCTTGGATGAGTATGTCCCCTGAAGGGACAAGCATCGCTTGCTTGCTTGAATCGAGGACAGCGAAAATGGGGTTGTAAGAGATCCCTTCATCTTAAAATCTTGAAATCAACCAACCTAACCACACATTTCACATTAGGTGAGGCTCAAAGATGGTATAATTTAGTGAGGTGGCCCACAATCCCCCTGATGTGACTCATTTAGTTTTATCACCGTAGATTTCAGTTTTGACCTGAAACTGACCAGGATAATCTCTAATCTCAAAAGGAAATAGGAGATCCAAGAAGGACTGTGTCTAGGTATTGGTGTATTGAATAACTTATTTTAAATAACCTTAAATATTTTATATAACTTTTATTTTCATACTATAAGATTTGAGGTAAAATACAAGAAATCAGAAGACCCAGAATCCTGAGTTTTGAACAAAATAGATACTGAACTTTCTACCCTCCTTCTTTCCTGCAACCCTTCTTCCCAAACACATGCACAAGTGTGTGCACACACCACACACACACACGCACGTGCACGTATTCACCCATGAGTTGATAGTTTCTATACCGTAACTGCCTCAGATAATAGACAAGAAAGCAATTTCTCTGATATCATGCAAATGAAATGCACCCAAGAAGTTTCATTTTAATGAGTGGGTACATTAAGATCTTGGCACTTTTATTTAAGACTGTGTATACACTGATACTTTCTAGTTTCATCAAGAACAAATTAACAGAAGAATTCAAGGTTTTATAAATTGCTGTACTGAGAATCAAGGGTACTTGAACCAGTGGTGTCTTCCCTCCCTCAGGGATCTGTGACAACTCCGACAATTTTAAATTAAAGTCTCCTTTCAGACAAGTTTTTCATGGTCATGATAGTAGTTGGGAGCCTTCGTATTCTCATTATGTGTGTATCTCATACAAAAAGGACATTCTTTCAGAAGTCTTTTAACATCTGCTGAAGTTTTAATGTCTTTGCTTAACTACATGCTTATTTTAATAATACAAACGAGGTTGCTAAATATTACCAAAGAAAATAATGTGTGAAATACCAGCATCTATAGGTAGGCTGATACGTAGGTTCTGTTGCGACACAGAATGGTATTGCTTTAGTTACTGGGACTTTATAATATTACTTCATGCCCGATAGGGCAATTAACCCTCCTCAGTCTTCTATTTAAAATATTAAGGCTGATACTAACTGTTTTTGGAAATGCAAAATAGTTTGTTTCATTTCTGGGAATGAATTATGTTCATATATGTATGTGTATACATGCATATTTATATATATTTATAATAATGAGCTCGGTCACTCATTTAGTCAGTTATTTCACATCTTCTTATAGACTAGATGCAATTTTTTTCTTTTTTTCTTTCCTTTTTAAAAAATGAATGAATTAATTAATTTTAGAGAGAAAGTGGGAGCCAGGCCAGGAGCAGAGGGGGAAGGAGAAGAGAGGGAAAGAATCTCAAGCAGACTCCACCCTGAGCAGGGCTCCATCATCACATGACCAGAGATTGTGACCTGAGCCAAAACCATGAAGTCTGATGCTTAACAGACTGAGCCACCCAGTTGCCCCAGATGAATTTTTTTCTTAATCCTACATATTTCACATTTTGGGTTGCTACCATTAATTGACAAGTTCATTGTTGTTGTTGATTTTTGCTTATATTTTAATAATTCACTTAGTCAATTAACAACTACGGAATGCTTTCCAGACATTGGGCATCATTTAATTGTAGAGAAGAGGCAATTCTTCTTTTTAGCTTAGGAGAGTGATTTATTTTTTTAAATTTATTGTAAAAACTGTCCTTTGTTGAATCACACCTTTTTTTAAAAAAGCAGGTTTTTCGGTTGTCTCTCGCAGGCTGTAATTTACCCATATTTCCACTTTCTACAAAATGAATGTCTTTTTCCATTCTCTTTCTTTCCTTCTGTTGCCTGATTGCAATGATACTTACCAAACCTAATGTTTGGTAATGATACTACCAAAACTATATATTAGTAGACACTTTTACTTTCATAAGGATGCTTCCTATTATTCACTACTCTGGCTTTTAAGACACACATATACACATCTCCTTTCCTCAACCCCCCCTTCCAGCCCACACACTTAAGCACAGGTATGTGTTTATGATCTGACTCAAGTTTTTCTCTTTATCAGGTCCTTGCTGGGGGCTAACTTCATATTAACATACATGTAACTTACTTTAACAGATTTCCTCTTCATTATTGTTAAAATTGTTATACATTTACTAAGTATTTATCAAGCTCCAAACTCCGTTCCAAACCATTGCTTGATGGTATCACTGAATGCTCCCCACCAACTAGGTTGTGGTTGTAGGTGTTCTCAGAGACTCCAGGACTCCCTCAGGGGTTAGACGTGTGACTGTGCCTGTAGTTGTATCTGCCCTGAGCTTCCTGGGTTCAGATTTTAGTCTTGGTGTTCTCATCTCTAAAAAGGACACAAAAGGCATATTTATTTTAATGACATAAAAGTGCAAGCGATTACCATGGAAATTATTTTGGTTATTGGTGCTGGTGGTAAAGATGAAGAATTTGTCAAAAAGTCCTAGAGTCAACGAGTGGGAGAGAGGAAAAGAGCCTGATTCTAATGCTCAAGGTCTTCTATTCTTTATTGGCTTCTATTGCTGGACTCCATTCGAGTTTGCTATTTTGTGTATTTTTATTTGTTTGAGTAGTTCACAATCAGGAGAATTTTTTTTTAAGATTTTATTTATTTGTTTGACAGATAGAGATCCCAAATAGGCAGAGAGGGAGAGAAGAGGAAGCAGGTTCCTTGCTGAGCACAGAGCCGGAAGTGGGGCTGGATCCCAGGACCCTGGGATCATGACCAGAGCCTAAGGCAGAGGCTTTAGCCCACTGAGCCACCCAGGTGCCCCTTTCAGGAGAATTTTAAACGGTGCATTAACAAGGCCACATTCTAAGAAGTCATGTGAATATACACAGACATCACATCTCGTGCCCTCCTCCACCCCCCGCCCCAGACGGCCCCTTCTGAACTCTGTTTGTTTCCCAGAGTCACGGATTGTCTTGCTCTCTGAGAATATACTTCTGATTCTGCTATTGTTACGGGAGTATCCTCTATTGTTGTTGCAGTACCTACTGTGCCTTCTTTAGCCTTTGATTCATGAGTGGGAGCACCACTCCTGTCATTATTAACAGCTGAATGACTTAGGCTTTTAGTGATGAGTGTATCATCTGTTGTGAGGACATCCCTGCCATATGGCCATAGAAATGGAAATAATCCAGGAAACTTGTGTCTTTTAATATTGTTTTGGACAAGCAGAGATCCTGAGAACTTGAGGCCAAAGTAAGTTTGTTCAAGCTCACTGCATATATTTGCATTTTGTTAATTTTATCCTATTGACATTCTTGTGGATTTGTTACCATTCACCATTTTAGCAATGTTTTCCTGCTTTGAAATACAAACACTATTTCAATGAGATTAGTTTCATTCTAGGTAAAATGAAGTAAGAGTTGACAGGTTTCCCTTCCAGCATGAAAGTAGGCCTCCTGAGAAGAAATTTTGTAAGCAGAAATGTTGTGAAGCAAAGAATATCCCATTTCCTAAAAGCTCACCTTATGCCACTTAGCTTTTACAAATACATGCGTTAGTCAGTTTGAAGTTGCTGTCTTAATGCAGGTCTTTAATAAAAGTATAGTGGTGTAACAGGAGCTTTCAGAAAACAGGGGTTACTGTATTACAATTCAGAGGTTGAAAATTCTGTTTTAGGGACTGGAGTTTGTTCGCTTTAGTGTTTTTGGTATAAAATACTCATGCTAGACAATAAAACCAATACTTTTGTTACTGTTGATGAAGAAGAAATGTTGTCTCTCCTATGCAGAGAAGGGAAAGCAAGGGAAGGAAAACATGTACGGTTGCTTTCATAGACTATGAAAGCAACCGTGCATGTTTTCCTTCCAGTTCAAATTGGAATAAATATGAAGTCCTTGAAGGATCATGCTTTTAAAAATTAATAAAACGAAGCTAATTTTAATCGAACCATAGGTGTCCATTGTCCTATGATTAACTTGTTTTCTGAAAATTGCCCTTTTTTAGTTGCCTAAATCATTTGCAAGAAGAAAGAAAGTGCCCATGCCTTTCCTTACTTGAATAAACTGGGAAAATATATTATTATTACTAAATTCTAAATAGGAATAAATGAATGGTTTGCTTTGTCTTCACAAACTGAATGACATTCGGAAATGTCACAGTAATCATAAAAGGGCCTTGTTTTTATTAGATCAGGCTTACTATTAGAAAGAAGACCTGATACAAGGATGAGGAAGTGGAGATGCAACATGGGGGGTTAGGGGAGTAGGAGAAGAATAAATGAAACAAGATGGGTTTGGGAGGGAGACAAACCATAAGTGACTCCTAATCTCACAAAACAAACTGAGGGTTGCTGGGGAAAGGGGGGTTGGGAGAGGTGGGTGGGGTTATGGACATCGGGGAGGGTATGTGCTATGGTGAGTACTGTGAAGTGTGTAAACCTGGCGATTCACAGACCTGTACCCCTGGGGATAAAAATACATTATATGTTTATATAAAAAATAAGAAAGAAAGGAAGACCTGGATTCAAATGATGGCTTACTTAATGATAGTGAGCCAGTGTGTGTTTTCAGTGAAAGAGGAGGATCCTTCACTTGACCTCCAGTCTATTCCCGTGCCCCTGCTTGTGTAATCAGAAGCACAGTGAGTCCCCTCCTCACCTGGTGGTTGGCCACAGTGTTTAGAGCCAGAGCACAGAGAAACCTGTTCAGAGAAACTTATGAGGATGGCACTTGGGGGGAGGCATTAAAACCGCTCCTGACTGGACATAGGGTTCCTAAAGCTCTAGAGCGTAGCACAGAAGAATCACATTGATGTGTGACCATCATCAAGTGGCTGGCCAGGGCTCCAAAATACCACTGCATTAATTAGAAAATACAAGCTCACTTAACTCACTCTGTCGTTCTACTCTTACATAATTTGAGAAATGTAAATTGGTTTCAATATTCACTTGACTCACAGAGGGAAAGAACAATTCATAAATTGATCTCTGAAGACCAGAGCTGTGTATAATCTTCTATCCTGGGGAACAAAGTGGTACAGTTGGAGGCTTTGCACTAATTCTGAGACCTGAAAGCCTGTAGTCTGCTGAAATTGACAGTTTCAGCTCGTAGAAGTCTGTGCATAGTGTGGAGCTAGTTAAAAGGAATACATTGTATACTCTATTCTCTAAATTTTTAAACCTTTAAGGCACTGTGAAGGATCAGAATAAATTTTTCATATGAAAATTACCTCTAGAGTATCCGTGTGAAATCTAGACAAATTCTATTTTGAAAAAAGATTTTAAAATCCTTCGATACATATCAGCCTTTTCTTTTTGTGAGAGGTCTCTTATGTTCTGGATGCATGAAAAATGCTGGTGAAATGAAGTTAATTCCAAATAGAACGAGTGTCTCTGATTTATTTAGCACGTGTAATAATTCCTTTATTTTGATGGATAATTAAACATTTTTTAATAAAAGGATCTGTTTTTCCTCTACCCCTATTAAAACATGAGGCAGATAGCTAAAGGGTATTTCAGTGAAGGGGTGCTAATTTAGAAACCTTCCTAGCTGTCTGTCCTAAATTCTATCCCCTTCCATGATAGCAACTAATCTAAAAATTTAATTTTCTACAGATATCAAGGCTCTTTTAAAAAGGTAAAAAAAAATCCAACTGTGTTTATAAACTCACAATAAACAAGATATCCTATAGCCTTTCAGGGTCAGAATCTGCTGAAAATTTAAATATTTTGAGAATATTTAAAGTAATACCTCTTAAAACCAGAACATGGCACAGTATCATTCAGGCTAAACAACTGGGTAGTGGTTAAGATCGTGTGTTTTTAGAATTACGGCTTTTAAACGTTGTAGAGTTCGGAGATGATTTTTTAGCAGGTTGTCTTACATTATTCAGATGTTCAACTTAGGCAGCTCTATATTGAGATTGTATTGGGCACTGACAGGAGGAAGAAGGAGGTGCTCTTTATTTGAAGAAAATAATGCATACAACTGTAGATCATATACGTCATTAAACACTGACTTCCCTGGTGAATGGAAAATAAGACAGTGTAAAGTTTCCTGCAAAAGGCAGAATAAAGTAGTCCTCTCCTCATTATGAGCTAGACAAGCTTTCTAGTTGTAAACCTCTAGTGAGTCACGGTTACGGTTACCTTAGAAAGAGACTTGGGTTGGTGAGCCAAACCCTGTTTTCAGTCTCTTATCTGCTACCTGTGACCTTGAGCAAATCCCTCCCTGTTTTTCAGTCTTGGCATCTTACATTACAAAGGAACAAGTCAAGTTTCCAGGGTTCTTTGTAAAGCGTTCAGTTGCTGATGTTGTAATTTCTGATTATTACTTAGTAGGCTTTGACGGTGGAGGCCAAGAAAAACATGGCCGTACCCATCTCGAGTCGACCCTGACATAAGTGCAGCCATCTTGATGTTCCAGATTATCACAAAATATTTCTTGGGCTCTGACCTACTCAGGTTTAGCACGTTAAAGAGTCCCTCTCTCCTTTAATGATTGATTTAAACCCCTGGACTCAGCTGCCTCTGTCTTTCATAACTCCCCTATACATTCCCCAACTGATCAATGTTGACCCGAGTAGGTAGGGACAACTCTACGCCCCTACTCAGCAGGAAGAAGTTACAGAAGATGAGACCTTCCACCTTCAACAACCTTAAAGATTTAAGGGTCAAAATTGTTCAGGGAGAAATGCAGAGGCCGAGAAAAATCAAGGCCATCCCACCCCAGGTTTAGCCTTAGCTTAAGTACAGCCATCTCAGACCCTTGTGCCCAAGGGCTGAACTTTCCCCCACACTGCTTTAGTAACCCCCACCCTACTTTAGTTCCAGAGACCCCCACCCTGCTATAGTAAGCCCCTTCCTGCTTTAGTAACAGGAGCCCATAAATACCCCTGCCTTAACTAAGCTCAGGGTCCAAGTCCCTACTCCACTGCATCGAGTATACTTGGGCCCAAGCTTAAGCATGTCACCTCTGGGTCCAAGTCCCTACTCCGCTGTGTCGGGTGTACTTGGGCCCAAGCTTAAGTTTGTCAAATAAACCCTTGTGTGATTGCATTGGTGCTTGGCTCCTTGGTGGTCTCTCGGAGGTGAAAATTCGGGCACAACATTACAAGATGGCCCCACTATTTTAAATAGTCAACAATTAATGATGAAATTAGTTTTAGGAAAGAAAAAGCGAAGTTCCAAGGCATCTGTGAAAGAGGGCAGTAAAATTTCCCCAATATTAAAACTTGTAGAAAGGTATAAGGGGCTATTTAGCCAGAGCGGCTCCACCTTGGTTGAACAGCCATTTTGTAGTTTATGCAGTAAAACTTAAACTGACCCTGCCCCCCCACTCCCCACTTACTTAAAAGCAAGTCCGGGAAGCTGGTAAAACGTGGTCAGTCAGTCCCTGATAAGGTACCAGGTGGTGGGTAATAGGGAGGGCACGTACTGCATGGAGCATGGGGTGTGGTGCAAAAACAATGAATACTGTTACACTGAAAATAAAAAAAAAAATTTCCTGGAAAATAAAAGCCCATGTACGAGGGCGGGTCAGGTGAGGTGGAGATAACAGAGCCTGAATGCAGGGATGAGTCGGGCCTGGTGGAGACACCCAATCAGTGGGGCTGTAATACTGTCTCCCTATCTACAAAGGAGTGTGGGTTCCGCCTTTTGGGCTCCTTTTGGGTGCCAATTCTGACCAAGGTGATAGGCTAGTTCAAATAGCTACTATGGGATGAATTGTGATTCAATTGGCCACCCGTGTGTGACCTAGCATGACTGTGCAGCTTCCTTTGTGTGTTACAATCTCACTGGCCACCTGTGTGTGGCCGGGCTCAACCACACGGCTTTTGCTCTATAAAAGTTAGTCCGTAAGGCAGGGAGGGGTCGCCCTCTCTGTAAGAGGCAGCCCCAGATGGGTCAGTTTGGTTCTCTATGCTTGGCACGAAATAAAGCTTTGCTTGACCTTCGCTTTGTATCAGTCTCCTTCCTTTGACCACGGACCTAACAAAAGGGTTTCCCCAGACATTGGGTTGGGATTATTCTGAACCACACCTTCGTTGCTCTTCCATCTCAGAAAATGTTCGGTTTCGAAATCTCAGGACCGTCAGGAACTGCCTTTTGAAATAGCTTCTCCCTTCAGTAGCTGCCGTCACTTCTCTCAGTACCGGAGCAGTGAGAGACGGGTCCTGAAGACCAGAACTTCCATCCCTCTGCTGGAGCCATTCATCTCACTGCTGGGATTCTGCACACACTACTAGGGCTCCAGGCCCCTGTTAAGGCTCTCTCAGTGCTCTTTCCTCATTCCCTATGCGTTATACAAGCTCAGTCACCTGGCAGAATTTAAATGGTATTTTTTGACCTCCTACTTTGCCAGTCAGTTGCTTTAGCAGAATGCTAACTTTTACCGAGTGCTGACCAGTTATCTGTATTTTCTGCAACACCCTCAATTATCATTGAAAGATGTTAAGGGTGGAATTTTCTTCCCTGCAGTAGAGAAGCAAAATCAGAAGAAAACTTCCTTTTAATCAGTAAAGCTGAAGTTGAGTACACATCATTACTCTAAGGGAAGGGAGTGTTTTAGTCTTCGCGCCACACTTGACTCCCTCCAGAAGCCTAAATGGGTTTTCTGATTCTTTGAAAGAATAGTAGTAGCTTTAGTCTCTGTGTCTGGAATTGTCCAGAAGAAATAATGTAGTGGGCTCCTCAAAAAGCTCTCTCTCCATTAATGCAGCTCTCTTTGGCTTCGCATATAGTCAGTTGAGTCAAAAATCATTCTGTATGTTTCTGATTTGTTGTCATTGTTATTGTCTTGCTCTGGTCTGTATCCTCTCTTGTATGTCACTGGAGCTAAAATACTAGCTGAGTGGATGAATGAAGGAACATCTGCCATCTTGCCATGGAAAAATGGAACGGGTTTGTGGATTTTACATAGTGGCATAAAGCAATAAGAACTTCTTGATATTTATGTTTTTGGTTAATTTTAAACACATTCATAGAGAAAGGAAATCCATACAGATGTGGTTATAAATACAGTTTTTCATCTCTTGTTTAGAAAACAGTTTGTGGGGCGCCTGGGTGGCTCAGTGGATTAAGCCGCTGCCTTCGGTTCGGGTCATGGTCTCAGGGTCCTGGGATTGAGCCCAGCATTGGGCTCTCTGCTCCGCAGGGAGCCTGCTTCCTCCTCTCTCTCTGCCTGCCTCTCTGCCTACTTGTGATCTCTCTCTCTGTCAAATAAATAAAATAAAATCTTTAAAAAAAAAAGAAAAGGAAAAAAAAGAAAACAGTTTGTGTCTGCCCTTGTGTAAGAGATCAGTGAAATCCCCAAACGTAAGCACTTACTGATCATCAAATAGAAAACAAAGCTATAGCTTAGTAACCTTTGCCTGCGTTGGAGGATTAGAAAAGAAGCTAAGTGTTGATTTACGGAGATGGTGATGATGTGTTTCAGCTTATTTGAATGCATAAGTGACATTTAATCTATGTTCTATAATTTGAAATTGATACATTCTGGTTTTAAAAGATTACAGACTATAGTCCTTATCAATCTCTGACCCTTTCAGTAAATATCCAGTGTCTAATGGTCTTTGGCTATAGTACTAGAAATGTGCGTGAATTTAAATTGAAATAATATGAAATCCACAAATTTAAGAATTGAGTCTGTCTAGAGATCGGAGCTTGTCTTTTTGAGTCTTTGGTTTGGCCATCAAATTCATATTTAACTAACTAACTCATATTGTAATAATCAGTTGCAAGAAGGAAAAGAAGAAAATGTATTTCACATTTTTTTTTTCTGTAGGTTTTTGGGAATTGGCACTTGATAGTAGGTCTAATGAAACCCGATTTCTATTGTGACCTTAGATCTATTCCAGTGGTGTTGTTATATTAAAAACTGATCAATCTTTTTATACCTGTGGAGCAGCCTAACATACAACTAATGTCTTTCTTTTTGAAGAGATTTAGTTTGTCAATTACCTACATCATTGGGGAAAATGACACTGTTTCAGATTCTATTCCCAGAATACTACTGTTCCACCCAAAAATGATTTCATAATGAAACAGTCTGTAAATAAGCATTGTTACTACTTTTTTGGGAGTTGTATTACACATTAGCTCATTTTACACCTATGTAGCCTCTCCCATTATCAACATCCCTCATTAGAGCGATGGACAAATGAATAATGACATGTATCCATCATTATGATATCATAAAGAGTATTTTCACTGCTCTAAAAATAGAAGAATGTTTTCTATTCCACTTTGTGCCAGGAATACAGCTTCCAAATAATAATTTTGTGGAGAAAGAGGAAGAAGAAAAGAAAGGAGAGGAGAAGGAGATAGAGGTCCAGGTGGGTCAGGAAGTCCCTGAACCAGGACATAAATTTCAAACCCTGTCAACAGCAGTGGTTCTCAAGATACCCCGAGCTAGCAGCCTGAGACTCACCTGAGATCTGTTAAAAAGGCAGAATCCCAGACCTACTGAATCAAATTCTGGGGGTGGTGCCCAACAACCCGAGTTTTAATCAGTTGTCCAGGTGATTCTGAGGAATCCAAGTGTGGGAGACCCTGAGCCTATGGGTACAATGCTATGAGAGAAGATTCTGCTCCCTGAGCATGCGGTTGCAGACTTTGAGCTTTTAAGTCTCGATGACAGAGTGTATCAGGCTATTCGAAATGCCATTATGCTTTATAAAAAGCGTAGTGTGTGTATAAGATAAGAGCACTCATGGGACCAATCTTAAATTTAAAGGAAAAGGCCAATACTTGCACTCTTTCTATTATATCATGAGATACTTTCTGGCCAGCCCTTTACAATCTGATTACTATCATGGAAGACCTTCAGGTAAATCTAATTTGTGAGGTAGGAGGTCTGTGCATTTGCCTTGTGACTTGTTTTTTTTCCTCGAAGGACGATGACTGCACTGCTCAATGTGGAGCCTCTCAGATCTCTGATCGTTCCTAAAATTAAGCTGTATTGCAATAACTGACTCTATAGTCCATCTACAAACCCCATGTTTTGGACACGTTGGTGTCCAATCTATGCTTGCTTTTCATGCATCTGTACTATTGTGGGATGGGTAGAATAGAGCAGAATAAAGGACTAGAAAAAATGTACTCCATAAATGTGTAGTTAGACCAGCAGCTGCATGGTATTAATGAGGTAAGTGAGTTGTCATGGGCCCCACCCACATCCTCCCACAGAAAAGCGGTATGAGAAAGAGTGCCTCTCCCCTATCTCCCAGGCTGTGCTTTAAGAGGCTGTGCTGTAAATCCAGGCAATCCATTTGTCACCCACCATTAAAGATTCGGTGAGTAACACCAGCTCTGGCACCTGAGATATTTTGGATGGTAACCAATTTCTTCTTTAAGTAGAGGGCAGAAGCACTGTGTATGATACCCAGCTAATTCTTGGCACCGGATTTAAGAAGGATAAAGAGAGTGCAGACCTTTGATCGGTCTGTGTCTTGGCGTCCAGTAATATTTGTCTTCTTGTTATGTACATGAAAGCAGTAGCTTACCCAGGAAGGGGGTGTTCCTTCTCATTTTGGTAGACCCCAGAACATCTCCCAGGTCTTGGGATCCCAGGCCTATGGATCAAATACTTATTAGGTCTAGCTGTGCTTTAGGTGCATTTGGCCACTTTTAGAGTGATACAACAGTGAATATCAGTCATCAATTATATTGCTTTAGCCTTGGGCATCATTGATAGCTTTGATAACTTTCTGACACACTTGTCTCAGTAGCTTCTAGTGTCATCTTCTGACTCTCTCACCCCTATTGGAGCATTTCCACACCATCTGTCTATGGATACTTTCCTTTTGCTTCTGAAGGGAGATACTTTCCAAGATACTCCAAAGAGTATTAAGCCACACTCTGTAGGAATCAATTTTCTTTGTGGCTTCTACTAAGTTCCTAATCTTATCATGTATTTTCTTAAGCAAACCTGATGCTTTAATTGCCTCTTTTGAGGACTTGAAGTAAATTTCTTTTTTTAGACTATTTCTGCTGCCCAGAGATTACTAGTATTTGGGTTGTTTCTTTATCACTTTTTTTCTGTGTACACATTCACATTCTTAACATGTTTAAATAGGATATTCATATTGGTATGCTCTTTACTTAACATTATGTGTTGTGTCTTTTCTCATATTAAATCTTGGTGAATAGACTTTCAGTGTCTGTTATCTCCACTGGAAGGATGAACTTCAATGTTAATTGATGTTCCTAATGATGTCTCTGGAGTGCTGTGTGAGCCTGAAGAATCTGATGAATCATTAAAGAAAGATTAGACTATATTTAGCAATATTTGTGTTTATAATCTACTTCTTTTTAAATTGCCAATTCAGACATAGTATAAGTCATACTAAATAGGCTAAGTAGTGTATTTAAATAACATATGGTTGTAGTATTTGGTTACCAAATATGTAGTAAGAGACATGGCAGAATCATCATTTCCTATCAGTGGTCAAACAACATTTTGTGGTTTTGTGCAGGTCTCATAAATGCTTGGGCTCCAAATATTTCAGAGATAGA
Source organism: Meles meles (assembly GCF_922984935.1). Classification (NCBI taxonomy): domain Eukaryota; kingdom Metazoa; phylum Chordata; class Mammalia; order Carnivora; family Mustelidae; genus Meles; species Meles meles. The sequence continues at coordinate 118,994 of NW_025721198.1, forward strand.
TATATAATGATAATTATATAGAAGTTGTTTTAACTAACATTAAACATTAACCATTTTTAAAGTAACATAAAACATTAACCATTTTTGAAACTTTGCAATTCTCGAAGATTTTTTCAGTGGAAATCACTTTAAGATTGGTTAGAGATATTGCAAAGAATTTTACAGAGCAAACTTTTGCCTTGATTGATAGAGATAAGAAAAATGAACAGTTTAAGTCAGTGGTACTTAATTCACTGTTCCTTTGCAGAAAGATATAGAAGCAAATAAGTAAATTATACACATCTCAACATAGATGTCTACTAATTCATTAAGTCCTCAATGAAAATAATAAATTTTCCTTAGGTTATGAAGACAAGAATAAATCGATCAAATTTAGATAGTAGTAGGAACATAGAGCCTGTTAGGTGCCTAAAACTTAGAAAAGCATCAAAGGAAAGGTCGGAAAAGAGATGAAAAATATTCAGATTAGACTTATGTGTCCTTTTATAGTTGAAGAATACACATTTTAATGTCTTTCCCAATTTATGCCCCAAAGAGTTCTAAGTATAGGAGAATGAGATGCTCGTACAGAATAAAGTATAAAGAAAATGACTTATAGTTTGAGGACTTGAGTTTCTCATTAAAAAAAAAAATTGACCCTTTCATCACCCCTTATGTATTTTTAAAATTCATGGGCCTAACTTGTTTGTATTACAACTTGTTCTTCAATTACACCTTGGCACTTAAAAAGTCATTGACAAGTGTTGAAAAGATAGGAAAAAGCTATAGGATGAAAAGGAGAAAATAGTGTATTTCAGAATGCATCCTTGTAGATACACTGAAGTAAAAGTGAAAGGGAAGAGAGCCCTGAAACAGGATATGTGATAAATGAAAATGCTTGCATTATCTGGTATCTTGCAAAATAAATATAAAAGAAAAAATTAAGTATTTGAGTTACTGATTCTATCTTAATATGATCACAGGAAGGAGACACTCCTTAGAACAGAAGTGACTTAAAGGTGAATGTGTGGTTGCCAGTTGGCTGGGGTAGGAGAAGAGCCTGCAGGAGGGAACAGTGTGTGATAAAAAACAGAAATATGGGGTGCTTGGGTGGCTCAGTTGTGTGAGAGACTCAGATCATGATCTCACTGTTCATAGGACCAAGCCCCATTCAGACTCCGTGCTCAGTGAGGATTCTACTTGGACATTGTTTCTGTCTGCCCCTCTCCCTACACACATATTGCTCACTCATATAAATCATTGGGAAAAAGAAACAAAACAGCAGAGGGAAAGAAATAGGCAGCCTGTGATTTATAGGTACTGGAGTAGTGGGAATCCTTAAAGGGCGAAATGTAAAGTAAGCACAGTTGTCACAGTACTGGAACATCTGAGCTCAGATTATGGAGACTTCGGTGTGGTCTAACATGGACTTCACACATCCCAGATATTCAGTGGGGAGACTGTGTAAGGTTTTGAATAGGGAAAACATGTGATGATATTTACATTTGGGGGGAAAAGTGCATGTCTCAATCACATTAGGTCTGTATTCTATTAATCATTAAAGGCTGAAACTCTGAGTGAAATGAAAATGACCTGTAGTATAAATTTACCAAATGTTGTTGAAGAGAGTACATAGAATCTGTTTGAAACATTTTTATTGCACTGATCGTTTAGACTGTTAGTTCTAAGGTCACCTAGTGATTTTTTAATTTGATTTAATTTTAGAAGGATTGGGAGAGTGTGTGGGCCAGTAGGGGGTGGGGAAAAGGAAGAGGAAGAGAGAGAAATAGAGAATCTCTAGCTGACTCCCCACTGAGCACAGAGCCAGACACAGGGCTCAATTCTTCAATCTCTGATACCCATATGGAGGATTTGATCCTCTAAGTTTCAAAGGACTCTCTTTACAAATGAATTCTGGGAACCCAGGTTCTTGAATTGGAGAAGTTCAGCAGACTTCATGGTGTTAAAGCATTTGAAAAGTGTTTATTTAACGCAGCTGTCTATTATGATAGTACAGACAGAAAAAAGGGGAGGGTGCTTAATGCCAGGACCACTTTCACTGTTGAAGTTTTGCCAGCAACAAGGCAGCAGTAAAGTTCAAGTATAAATGTCAGCAAAATCCTATGAAAAATGACAGCCTGAGTCATTTGTATGTGCATGTCTTTTATTTGGAAAAGCATACTTTTTAATGGGAGGAGAAGAAAAGATGCCACTTGATTGCTGCGGTACACTACCATTTCTATTAAATTGTTTTTAACAAATAAAAAAAAGAAAATCACATTGAAGCTTCTGATTTAAGAATGGGTAGTAACTTATCAGGATGTCTTTTAACTTTAGACCAGAGGGAAGTAAGAGGTAGGGTAACAGACTTGTTCAATTTCAAAGAAAGCAACTGTGAGCATACCTGTTGTTGAAAGAGAATAAAATGAAAGAGGTAATAGATACATTTCTACCTAGAGAGCTGATGCTTAGGGGGAAAACAGGTTTCATTTGAAAAATATGAAGGGAATAATTGTTTAAAAATTCTAAGGAGAGGGGCACTTGGGTGGCTCAGTCACTTGAATGCCTGACTCTTGGTTTTGGCTCAGGTCATGATCTCAGGGTCCTGGGATCGAGCCCCACGTTGGGTTCCATGCTCCACGCCAAGTCTGCTTGTCCCTGTCCCTCTGCTCCTTCTCCCATGTGCACACGCTCTCTCTCTCTATCTCTCTCTTTTTCTTTCTCTCTCACACAAATAAATAAAATCTTTTTAAAAATTCTAAATAGGGTCACCTGGGTGGCTCAGTGGGTTTAGCTTCTGCCTTTGGCTCAGGTAATGATCTCTGGATCCTGGGATGGAGCCCTACATCTAGCTCTCTGCTCAGCGGGGAGCCTGCTTCCCACTCTCTCTCTCTACCTGCCTCTCTGCCTACTTGTGATCTCTCTCTCTCTCTGTCAAATAAATAAATACAGTCTTAAAAAATTCTAAAGAAAACTAAAAATATTTAGTGATTGCAGAGGTTGAAAATATTGGTTCTTTATATTCTGTGTAATCTAACTTTTGGCTGGTTGGTTTCTGGTTCTAGCATGTAGCTCTGTTATAATTTTGCAGAGGATGGGAAAGGAGGGCATGAGAAAAGAAGCAAGAAGGCATAATGAGGAAAGAAAAAGAGACTAAAAGTATGTCAGCATTAGAAGGTGGGAAGGAAGAATGATAGGAGGAGGGAGAGAATGGGAAGGTATTAGGACACTACGCAGCACTGTGGTTGACAGTGGGGCCTCCACACGTGGTAGCCTTTTTGCCACTTCTTCTCGGGGAGACCTTGGGAGAATTGCTGAGACGTGTCTCCGTTTCTTTACTGCAAAACACATACAATGCTAGTATTTACCACTTAGGCTTGCTGTGAGGATGACCGTATACATTGTAAGTCCTCCATAAAATCTAGTTGAAATAAGGGTCGCCATCTAATTTGTCATCTAAAAAGGTGATCAGCAAACTACAACCCACAGATCAAATCCAGCTACCTGTCTTTGAATGACCAATGAGCTGAGAGTGGTGTTTGTGTTTTTAAATGGGAAAAATCAATAAAGAATATTTGTGACACCTTGAAATTATAGGTGAAATTCAGTGTCAGTATCCATACAGCTTTATTGCAACACAGCCACAGTCACTAGTTTACATATTATTTGTGGCTGCTTTTGTGCTGTAGTGGCAGTCTCCTGGCCATCTGGCCTAAAAAACCTAAAATCTTTTCTCTCTGACCTTTGACATAAAAGGTTTGACATTCCTGGTCTAAAACAGGACACATCTGAGACTGAATCATGATACTATGAATCATAAGTTGGAGCAAGTGACATAAACTGAGGATATCCTAAGCAAGCCTGTTAAGTAGAGTCACCTTCAATATATACTGTGTTTGGGGGAGGGGGAACCTGATGAAAAGAAGTAGCATTTATGCAAATGCTTGCAACTGGGGGGAATTTAAATGTAAATCTTTGTTCCTCTGCTTTCACTAAATGCACTAACCACTCCCAAACTCATTTTGTAAAAGGCCTTTTGTAATCTGGTCCCTGCCCTCCTCTTGGACACCTTCTCCAACTGCTCTCCTCTTTATGCACCTTGGTCTAGTCATGCTCACTTTTCTATTCCACTAACACAGTAAGCTAGTCACTATCTCAGGGCCTTCGCAAGACTGTCTGCCTGGGATGCTGCTCTATCCCAGACTTGCAAGTCAGGCCCTTCACCCTATTTAAACTGGCATTGTCCTCCATTCCTCAGTCCACTTTATTCTCTCCTTAGGACTGCCACTCTCAGAAACCCTGAACCTAAGCTCTATGGTGGCATGTTTTTTTTTGTTTTTGTTTTTGTTTTTTTTTCCCTATCTTGTGGCCTTTGTGGCTCGCTTCAGTGTCCACCACCGTTCTGGCATGGAATGGGTACTCAGGCTATGAGAATGCATCCTCCTGACTGTCGCATTGTTGCTACTCCTGTGCGGAGCACCTAAGTGGGTCAGGTCAGTCCACTTAGGGCTCTTCTCATCCTGGGCTTGGGATTTATATAAGTTTTAGTCCAAGTCTCTGGCCCAGGTGGATCCTCTCGGCACACACAGGTCTTTGATAGGTTTTCCTGTCATTTTCACATTTTGTTTATGCTACCTAGACTTATTTATGTAGAGATCTTAGCAGGCCTTTTCTACCACAGTGCTTCTAGAGAGAGGCCTCATTTATTTATTGTTCACTTCCCTCGTAGAATAAAAAGGGGCATAGTATCTTGCAAAACAAGTAGCTTCCATTGAGTTTATGCTGAATTCTTTTCCAGTTTTTTTTTTTTTTTTTTTTTTTTTTTTGGTCAGCAAGAGTTCCCAAGGTTAAGATGTAAGCAGCTTGGAGGCCGAGATGATAACTTTTAAACTATTTCTTTGTATCCTGCATAATACTGGAGCAGGCAGGGGCATGTGAATGAAAGAGTACGGTGGGCTCTGTTTCTCTCTGGGTAATGGAATAAACCTCAGGAGAAACATAATAGCTGAAGATATTAAGCTCATTTGGCTTTCCAACACCTCTTTTGATCTTTGTACCTCTAGGCTTTGTGCCAGTCGCAGGTTTCTCTTATTTTCATTCTTGTTAGGTTGCTGATCCATTTGTCTTCTTGGAGCTCATGAAAGCCAGCTTTATAGCATATGAGCTTCTATGAAGTTGTTACAATCAACTGTCCTGAGAAGAGAAGGGGAAAACTAGCTTCTCCTGCCATTTGGTTTGAAAACTGGCCTCCATACACAGAAGATGAGGAGAGGCCAAAGAAAGAGGTGAATCATTCCAGGTTGGTCAGTGGCAGGTTTAATATGTGAGAGAGCTTACATGTGAGGCTTGTCTTAGCAGCCATAAGATGAGTGGATTTTGGCACCAGCCCTCCAGAATCCTGCAGATTTATGTGGAGGCCTTAACTAGGTCCAATCATGCATATCATCCAGATGGTCTCAACAGCATCCTACTCTCGAGGCTATGTCCTTGAAGCAGCTCCTAGTGTGGGAATGGTGGGCATGACATACATTCCAAGGATGGGAGGAGGTGAGGAAGCTGACATTGCCTGTTTACAGCTCACACAGGTCAGCCAGTGGTCATGTCTTCTCCATGATCTCCTCTGACACTGTTCTCTCCTCCTTCCCAATTTGAGGCTACATAGAAAAGAGGCAAAGCAGAAAGAAATACATGTTGGACCAGTATAGTCTCCAGCTCTAGCCAAGGCATGAAGAATGCCTGTGGTCCATTTTCTATGCATTTATCCCTAAACTTAACTTCAGAGCTTCCGAAAGAGAACTGGACATCATTCACCAGAAAGTAAGTTATATGAGAAGTAGTATGTCTGCCTTATTTAACACATTATTTGTTAAATAAATCCAGGGCCTAGAACAGTAAGGAACTGATATTTATTGTGTGAAAGAATGCCTTTCACCTTTATGTCTTTCCTTGCTTCCTCATCTGGTACCATTTAATAGCCTGTGTAAATAAAAACTAAAATTTCATCTTCCATGTTTAATTATAAAACTCTCCAAAGCAGAACTTTGAAAAACATGAAACTTCACAGTAGAAGAATTAGAAAGTATGCAACCCAAGGTTCTCTCTGGGATGTTATCAAATGCTTTGGCAGGAAAATCTTCAGCCACTAAAAACAAAATGTCATCCAGCAATGGTAAAATAACACAGTATGACAAAAAAAGGCATTGTTGTAATGATTAATGGAAATATGGCTTTTATCATAAGTACATGCAGTTTTGGAGAAAAGCATGCAGCATCTATCACGTTGAAAATAAAAGTTACTATGATTTGTTTGAAGAGTTCCAACCTTTGAGAGATAGTAAATGATACAGTACTTAGGAAATTGCTTTAAATGTTTTTCTGATTGGCTAAGATTGTTCACAAATTGCTGCATCTTTTTGTGTTGAAGAAAAAAATATGAAGAACCCATGAATCTTGAATACAGGTAGAAATCCAACACCATTTTTATGCTTAAGATGGGGGGGAAGTATTCCTAATAGGAAAGACATTCCCACAAGTGTTTATAATGGTGGGTTAAAACAGCTGAGAATGTTATTATGTAGTCTTTACCATTAACCTTCTAGCTATTTTATGAGGAAGGTAGAATCAAGGCATCTTTTCAAGAGATTTTCAAAAAGTTAACCTTTCTCTCTTTTTGTCAAAAGTTAGATAATGCATGTGATTTTGTAGGGGGGAATTCCATTAACTGAGATGTAATTCAAAGGATGAAAACCTTGAAGCTATTAGTGCCTTTTGTGAAAAGGCAAGGTATTCAAAGAAATTAAAAAGACAATTGTTTACATATTCCTTCCCTTCCTACTCCTTGGTTTCTTTCCTGTTTTAATAGTTTTTTTTTTAAGATTATTTAAATATGGGAAGATGTATGATCCCCAAGCACTATCTACAAATTATTCATATTGCTCCCATTAATTATCAGTCTTAGACAGTAGGAGCCATTGCCAAAGAAGAGATCGGTTATTAAAGTCTCAGAAGTGAGTCCATAAACACACATTATCAAATATTATTTTCAGAATTTTTTTTAACAAATAGTACTATTCATTCAGTTAAGAACAAATTAGAAATGAAGTCTGTAGTTAATCTCAGCCTTTTCGAAAAAGTATTCTTCATTGGTTGATCAGGCTTAAGTTGATTGTGGTGGGCCTGGAGACAAGAGGGTGGTACCCTGAAGTATCACTGTGTGTTTCAACATAGATAGGGCAGAAACTGGAACACGATTGGCAATGGAAAACAATCACACTTAGCATTTTACCAATGGAATAAAACCAACGTAATTTTACAACATTTTTTCCAATATGTCACCCAAACTTACTCTGTCCGGTATACTGATATGTAAGTATAAATAAAAATGTAAGCATAAATGGGCATGTGAAATTTACTAACCTATTTTTTTCACCTAAGTTTAGAGCCTAAATTGTTTTCCCTATTCTACATAGTCTTTAAGATTGAGATTTCAAGATCACTGGGTTTTAACATACCTTTATAATGAGAGGAATGCATATATGATTATATAATTCTCCTAATGCAGGAGAATTTCCCTTTTTATTGCTATTATAAATATTGTGACAATGAATAGCTTTGTTTTTGCATACGCAGAATACTGTCTGTTTTCCTTAGGATAGAGTTAGTTCCAAGAATAGATTACTGTCAATGACCTCCTCTATGGTTTTGATACATAATTTCTGTTTATATTCCAGAAGAATTTTTGTCATTAGCAATATGAGAGTTAACACTTACGGGTTCTTGTGTGTCAGACACTCTTGTGAATAAACTTTTACATGAATTAGCTTTTTAAATTCTCACCATAGTCTTTAAGATACATGGTATTACTGAACTTATACAAAAAGAAATTCCAGAATTGAATTTGAAGAAATTGCACCCCAGAGATGTTAATTAGCTTGCCTAAGGATGCACAGTTAATAAGCGGCAGTAAGAGCACCAGTTTCGTTGTCTTCCTTAATATTTGACAAGATATATCACAATTTATTTTTGCAATCATAATGGACAAAATAATATCGTTATGTATCATAACTACTGTTTATTTGATTAGTGACAACTCTCTCTTTCCAGTTCTATTTTCCCACTGCTTTAGTTACTTACCACATAGGAATGTTGTGAGAAACAAATATATGTGAAGGACTAACCAGTGTCATTTGGTCATAGCTATCCAAAAGATGGTGGTTTTTATTGTTATTCTTAGCTAAATTACTGAGAGAATTAAGATTAAAAACTTGGAACCGTCTATCTAGTTCACTCTTTGTTTGTTTGTTTGTTTTGCTATTATACCACTGTTTTTTTTTTTTAAGGAAATCAGTCTTTTTTTTAATATTTTATTTATTTGACAGAGATCACAAGCAGGCAGAGAGGCAGACAGAGAGAGAGGAGGAAGCAGGCTCCCTGCCAAGCAGAGAGCCCGATGTGGGGCTCGAACCCAGGATCCTGGGATCATGACCTGAGCTGAAGGCCAAGGATTTAACCCACTGAGCCACCCAGGCGCCCCTTAAAGGAAATCAGTCTTAGTTCAGAATATTTATTTTATATATAATTGTTCCTGAAAATAAGATAAACTAACATATAAATAAATGTCAATCCTGGAATGGAATAGAATATTATAAACATTTTTTGATCTCTCATCCCTGACAATAGAATATATTTTAGTGCACACAAACATATGCATGGTTATTTATATTGTACTAACGTACTTATAAACGAGATGATATGTACATTACATATAGCCTATTTATAATTTTTCTGTGAAATAGTATTTTGAATAACTTACTTGTGGATGTTGCAGAATATTTCTTTTTTCTAAAAATTATAGATATATTTCATAAGAGCCATATCAGTTTTTATTAGATTAGATATCATAATTTTTACCTTGTATTCTGGCAGACAAGGAACACCTACCAGCTCTTTTCTTCATTATTTGTTTTCAACCACATTATTTATGTAACTTTCAATCTGCAAGATTTTTTTATGAACATATTTGAGGCCATTTGCAGGTGAGGGTAGTGAAGACTAGAAAATGAAATCTCCAAATGTACTTCTCCCAGCATTAATAAGCTGAAAGATGGCACATTATTCTCTAGAATTTAAAAAATTCATTGTTCTCAAGATATGTCTAGGAGGCGACATTTGCCACCTGGACCATGTAAGAATGACAATTTAGGTTTAAATACCTTGGATATAAATACGAGTAAGTGGTGGAGACCGTGGGAGAGATGTGTAGAGTTTCAACACATGGGGTTTAATAAAGTCTACGTATGTTTTACTTCCCGAGTTTAAGCCCGGGAGCCTCGGCACTTGTGTGGTTGTGAAGGCAGAATTGTAGGCATGGTCTGGGAGCCCAAGGTGGGTCCAAAATGCTTCAAGTGAGATTAAGAAGGTATTGGTAGTGTGAGTCAACTGTGGAAGACAGATTCTGCAGCAGATTATAGAACGACAGGGGACTGTCACCTAGTGTCCCTGGGCACTTCACAGATCTCGGTTTCAGTCCAGCCTCTGGCAGTTAGAGGATGTATCACTGTGGCATGGTTTAAGCCCCGGGTCTTGTATTTGCAGGAAAGGAGGTACCTTCCTTATGGGGCTGCAAGAAAATATCACATTATGTAATTACATTGTTCAGAGCAGATTCTAGTGCATTGTAAGAGCTCAACCATTGTTGTTCCCGTAGGCAGCAGAGCACAGAGCCAACGTGCCTAGATTCAAATCTCCACTCCGGAAGGTGTAGGTGTGAACCTTGAGCACAGCACATAACCTCACTATGCTTCATTTTCCTCACCGGTGAAGTGATAAAAATGATGATACCCCACATCACAGGGTCGGTATGAGGGTAAAATTCAATGAGTTCCTGCACTTAAGCGTGCTTAGAAATGCCTGCCACTCGCCCAGTAAACACTAAATAAATGTTTGCTGTTAATGTTACTGTTTTCAATATTAGTCACTAGGATTTTAAAATAGCTTCCAGTGTTAACAACCTGTGAAGAAACACTCTTTTACGTGGTTTATCATATTCCCTCTTCCCTCTGAGTGTGTAGAATGGTATTCATGATGTTGCACCTATAACTTTGGTTGTTCGTATCCAATTATCTGCCCCCTTTTGACCAGTCAGCTATGTGTGGACTTTAGTGTGGCATTTTATCCACATCTTCAGTATTTGGTAGTCTTGGTCTTGAGTTCCTTGTGCATTTCAATGGATGGAAAAATGAGCCAGTTTTGGAAAGAGGACTGTGAAAATCCCACAGACTTTTGTGTATTCTTATTTTCTGTGTTAGACATTTCTACACACCATATCACCAAAGGACAGTCACTGTTTCTTGAAAGTAGAGACATTTACAGATTTTCTTTTAACTTCTTTTTTTTTACCCCACCTGCTTTTTCTTTTCTTTTTCATCTTTGAGTCTTCTCATCCACACACACATGAATATGAGACAGAAACTGAAAACCTGAGTGACTTCCATTCGATTTACTGATGCCAAGAGCTCACGAGCTGTTTCCCGCATCAACATGCATGTATTCCAGCTCCCCCGCACCCTGACCTACTAGTTGTTGAGCCTTCCTCTTCCACTGGTGTGTGTGTGTGTGTGTGTGTGATTTCTTTCCTAACTGAGGTTCTTGTTATATACAGCTGTGTATTTGTTCATTGAAAATTCATGCATTTAAGTTCTTAAACACCAAGGACATAACTTCAAAAGCTCTCATAGTCTCTAAGTGTGCATTTGTGTGTACATGTGTACGTGTGATAGCCATCGCCACATGTCTGCATACATGCAACAGCATAAATGCAACTTTCTGGGCTTGTGTGAGGGTATGCATGATATCTAGATGAGGGAAGCCACTGTAAAGATGAGGAAGCATGTGACTCAAGTGATGTCAGACTTGTTTTGTGAAGTTAGCATCCATGCTGTTTCAGCTTTTTGACTGCATTCTCCAGGTCTTGGTACCCAGGAGTATGATTTGGCCCATTAAGAACTAGGCAGAAAGGTGTGTGGCCTCTTCCTCTGTTCCTATCATGTTATGAGACTGTTATTTTTCTGAATTATAGGTATACTTGAGGCCTACACATAATTACTTTTTATCTTCCTGTTTCCTAAGCCACCCCATCAGTGTGGCTGGCTTTCACTCTCCGCTGACATCGTGGCATCTCCCCTCCTTGTTTGACTGAGGCTCCTAATTGCACTGGCAGGAATATGCACAGCTTTAGCTAATTAACTGCTTCAACAGAGCCATTACCTAGAGTGCACTCCTGGAAGGAGACATAGATTTATTAGAAAAGAGTTATGGATCATGATTCATAGCTCGTATATGTATATGCACATTAGAACTAAAGCTGAAATTTTATAAATAGTATGTTAATGACCTCTCAGCAATAACAGGTCTGAAGACGATTATAAATTTAAGGACTAGAAGCAGCAGGGCTTAATTGTACAAATAAAATTATAACATATGATTTAGCCATATGTGTTTATAGGTAAAAAGCTTGTTATATAGAATGGGTTTCCTTTTGCTTCTGTAACTGCCTTAATAGGCAGGAAAGCATGTAATCCTTTGGCTGTGGAGCATATTGTAAGGATCCTCTCTCAAAACGCACTGATGCTTCTTGAAAGTATATTTCAACTGTGCTTCATTTTGTTTGTGTTAAAAGTGGCAAATACTCCAACTCCTAGCTTGAGAATCTCTTAAATGCAAAATGCCCTTCATTTGTCAATCTAAGCCAGCTTTCTTAGGCTAGAAGAGAATATCCTCCCCTTGGTAATGTGCAGTGTGACAGAGGCATCTCGTAATGGACCTATGTAAGCATAGCATGGTAGGTTTCTCCCTATATTCTTAGTCTCTTTTCTTGTCGGCTACTCAGCTCCTTTCAGCCTCTTCCAAGTTTTCTCTGGAGGCTGAGGCAGACGGACAGAGCAGGTTGGACTTCAGTGAGACAGCGGGGCATTCTTCCTAGAACAGACCCAGTGTGGGTAATATTTCTGAATCACATTAACTTTCTCATGCCCAATGGTCTCCAAGGAAAACACTGGTGTTGGTACCATGGTATCTCGCCACTTGTGAAGACCGTTCTCCTAATTCTGTCTGTATTTGTCTCCTTTTGTTCCTGCCCTCATTTTTACTCCAGAGCCTTTTCCTTTTTTGACCACAGTCCATTATGAGAAACACTGATTCTCACTGTACTTCACTTTTCTGCTAGAAATAGAAGTCTAAGGATGAGATACATAATGACTTAATTATAATACGAATCTCTAAAATGAAACAACCTGAAAACACTTTGTACTGTACTGTATTTTTTGGAAATTCCTCCAAATGAAGCTTTCATGCAGTTGTGTTTTTGAATAGCAAGGCTTTATCATCATTCTCAATTTCTCTGTGGGATACAGTAGGAAAGCATGGACTCTTGATTTCAAATCTCCCTTCTTCCAAATAGCTTCACTTCCTCCCTTTTTTAAACATATAACTTTATGTTAATTTCAGGCATACAACATGATGATTTTATATATGTATATGTTGTGAAATGTTTATGAAAATAAGTTAACATCCATGACCTCACATAGTTACAGTATTTATTCTTGTGATGAGAACTTTCAAGTTGCACTTTCTGAACTTCTGGATGTACAATACAGTGCCTGCTGTACATTACACCCCCAGAACTCATGTGTCTCATAACTGGAAGTTTGTATCTTTTCACCACCTTTCCTCCTTTCCCCTGCCCGTCATCCCTTGCTTCTGGCAACTGCCCATCTCTTCTGTTTCTAGGAATTTGGGTGAGATTTTTTGTTTGTTTTTGTTTCTTTGTTTTCAGATTCCACATATAAGTGAGTTCATAAGTATTTCTTTCTTTGACTTACTTCACTTAGCAAAATGTCCTCAAGTCCCATCTATGTTGTTGAGAAATGACAGTTTCCTTCTTTTACATGGCTGACTACTACTCTATTGTTTATATGTGCACCCTGTTCTTTCGACTCATCTCTCGGTGGACACCTAGGTTTGTTTCCATGGCTTAGATATTGTAAACCATGCTATAGTGCACATGGTGGGTGCAGCTATCTCCTTGAGAGAGTGATTTTGTTTCCTTCAGCTGTATACCCGGAAGTGGAATTGCTGGATCATATGGTCGTCCTATTTCTTAATTCTTGAGGAACCTTGATGCTGTTTTCTACGTGCACCTTTTCTTGAAGATACAAGTTCCTCAGTTATAATCCAAATATAGTGATATCTACATCACAGAGCTAATGTGTAAATAAAATGCATCTACTTACCCATATATTTATTGGGCACCTGTTTCTGTGACAGGCTTCTAAGTTCCAGGGTAACAATTGGGATAGAACGAAATGAGGTTGGGAGATGGACATATAAAGAGAAGAGAAGTAGTATTGTCAATGCTCTAATATGCTAGAGTAGATTATAAAATCTTTCCTTGGGCTACATATAGTCCATAATATAACTGTGAAAGAGACATTATCTTACTTATTTTACATGTGTGAAAACTGAGGCATAATGAAGTCTTAGTGACTTAATCAAGGTTATGCAGTTAGTAAGTAGAAGAGTAAGGATACAATCCTAAGTGGTCTGGCTGTAGTATCTAACCTCTTTTATTATTATTATTATTTGTTTATTTTCAACATAACAGTATTCATTGTTTTTGCACCACGCAATACATGCCCTTTCTATTACCCACCACCTTCTTACCCAACCTCCCACCCCCCGTAGTATCTAACCTCTTAAAACTGTTGATGATAATTACACTAGAACAAAGTGAGAAAAGAGAAATGCAGTTTCTTAGAGAAGCATTCCAGTTAGGGAAAATGATATAATGTACAAGATACACAGTAGGTATTCAGTGAGTGTTAGTCTTCTTTCCTGATTTTCAGTAGAGTTTGGGGTAACACGCAGCATGTTGTATGTCCGTGAAACCTAAAATAATTCAGCCAACTCTGTCTCCTGCCTGTGATGATTAAATAAGATTTATTTATTAATTTTGGAGAGAAAAAGAGTACATGTGCACAAGCAGGGGAAGGGGTTGAGGGAGAAAGAGAAGCAGACTCCACAGATCAGGGAGCCCAACACAGGGCTCCATCCCAGGACCCTGGGATCATGACCTGAGCAGAAGGCAGATGGTTGACTGAGCCACCCAGGTGCCCCACCATCTTTGCTCATTTGGGGAGGAGCTGTGAGAGAGCCTAGTTGTGGCTAGAAGGGCACTTAGTGATTGGTGGATGTGGACAGCACTGAAGAATATTTTTCAGCTTGAAAAATTCTCTTGCTTATTGAGCTTTTGAACTTATTTGGAAGGATGACTTAACTATAAATCTTTGGGAGAAGGAGTGACATGACCAAATACAATTACTATTTTCCAAGTGGCAACATGGCTGATATCGGGGATGGAGGAATGAGGGAGGCTTTCCTGAAAATGGATCTTCTGAGAGATGAGTGGAGGTTGGGCTCACGAACCCGTGTCTTCTGCTCCCATGGGCCTGTGCATTACGTGGCAAAACTTGGACTACCATAGAGTGGAGCCAATAGGTCAGTCATGCTTTGTTAGTTCAGGGAGTCCTCAAAGTGATTTTATGTCCTGTCAACAGAGAACATACCTTCCCCATCCCGCCACCCCCCACCACTTTCTTTTAAAATTCTGTTAAGTTTTGAAAACCTGCTTCGTTATCTTTTTCTTATATTTCAGGAATTCTGAGCAACCATTCTGCCAACACCGTTGACCACCACATCATCTGTGGAGGCCAAGAAAAACAAGGCTGTACCCACCCCAAGCCTTGACATAAGTACAGCCATCTTGGCCCCGGCTGCCATCTTAGGTCTCTGAGACCAGTAAATGACCCCTGACTCCGGGAAGACTGACCGGAGCAAACACAATGATCAATCAGGAATAGGACAGCTCTAGGAAGACTGACTGGAGCAAATACAATGATCGATCAGGAATAGGATGGCTTATCATTTTAATAACTCATATCAGGAATAACATGGCTTGATGTTATAATAGATTATGTCAAAGAAAAAGGGACAACATGGTTTGACGTTGTAATAGATCATGTCAGAAAGAAAAAGGGAAAAAAAAAAACAGGAACATGGGGCTAGTAGTCGTGGCCCAATCACCTACTGACACCCCTGCTCTGCCTTTAAAAACTCTGACTGTAATCTGGTTCAGGGTCCAAGTCCCTACTCCGCTGTGTCGGGCACACTTGGGCCCAAGCTTAAGCTTCTCAAATAAACCCTCGTGTGATTACATCGGTGTTGGCTCCTTGGTGGTCTCTCGGATGTGAAAACTCGGGCATAACTGATGAAGTTCTAGAACCTAGGTGAGGTTTGGTGGGTTGAGGTCCGGAGCCAATGACCAAGAAAGAATTCTTGAGACATCTTTGGTGCAAAGTGGTGGTTTATTAAAGCACGGGGACAGGACCCGTGGGCAGGAAGAGCTGCTGCCCTGTTATCCTGAGAAGTGACTGATTATATACACAGGAGTTGGGTAGGAGAGAACAAAGGGGGGGTGATGTTAGTATCTAAGGAATTTTGGAAGCAAAGTCTCCAGGACCTTGAGGGCTAACTATTGTTGTGAGAAAGGTTATTTATTACTAGTAGTAAAAATCTTCTTGTGAGACCTTTTAGATGTGTATCAGTGGGCCATATGCTTGGGAATGATTTTCGACACTATCTTGGAGATGTAGAGATAAAGTTTCACATTTCTCCTCTCAAGTGTCCTTGTTAGTGAGATTTGGGTTTAGAAGAAATTTAACTTTCTTTAGGGCTTGAGGAACTGAGTTATTTGCCTCTGGAAATTGTGCTACTGATAAGGTAACTTCTTTGTTTGTAGATCACTAGGACATTTGTAAATCAAGGGGAACTATTTGTTTCTCATTTATGGTGGTCCAGGGTGCCTGAGGAATGTTACACATATTACTGAAGGGAGCGGATGGAGACGGGGTGCAAGGTGCCAGCTTTGGCTTTGTCCTCAGCTAGCCTCTTGCTCCCTCATCATAAGTCTCTCTATTTTACTGCAGAAGGAATCTCATCTTTATTACTCAGGTTCTATTAAATTTTATTACCTCTTTTTTTAACATTTTCTCTTAGAAATTGTTTCGTCAGTTCAATTTCATGGAGCAATGGCCTAGCAAAATTTTCACATGTGAACATAGCTTCATCTGAATTGTCAGCTAAAAATCCCTGAGTTTTAGGTGAATTGTGAGTGAGAGGCTGTGAGACTGGCTGCCTAGGTTAACCCCTAGAATCATCCACTTGGGGCAGCTGGCCAGTTAGGATGTTTGGCTACTGTAGTCACTCCAGGCAAGGGTATGCAAAATAAACCTGGATTCAAGTCATTCAGGAAAGCCACCCCATTCCCTTGTTAGAAGTGGGTGTGAATTTTCCATTGTGTAATTCAGAGGAGCCTGGGGGTTGGGGGAGGAGCAGACCTAGCACAGAAGCAGCTCCTTGTGTGTGATCCAACAGGTGACCTGCAGCACATCTAGACCAGGTCTGTTGGCTTGCTCAGGCCCAGCTTACCCATGGAGATAAGGCTCAGGTGTGGGTAGATGGAGGAGAGCCATGCATAGAGGTTATGTTGCTATTTTTACTCTTAGGTGCTGCTAGCAGATGCCACCTGCCTCAGCCAAGAGCATCACTGATGGCTGTGCAAGCTCAGCGGCCAACAGGAGGCACTTTTTCCCTTCTGGCAGTCATACCAAATTCCACATGGTCTCTTATGAAGCTGATCTCTGATTCCAAGCCAGGGTTAAGCTGTAACTCATCAGAGTTGTATCTGCAACTTAATGACATTTTCTTCATCCTTGTCAATTCCCTGGTACAAAATGGCCTCGGGTCCTGGATTAAGAAACAGAGAAGCCATTGACTTAATTTTTAACCTAACAGATTGGTATCTACTATGCATATTTTACCTTCAACCACACTACTGTCAGGAAGCCTATAACTCATTTACGGCCCTCCCCCTCCCCCAGCGGGCACAAGGCTCACTGCTTTCCTTCAACTAGGTCACTTGTGAGCTTTTGTTCTGCCAGTTGTGTACACATTTTAGATAACTAAGGAACCTGTTTTGGTCCAGAGCATGACTTACAGACCTTCATCCCTTTCTATTCTAATTCTAATTCTTTCCACCTCTCATTTCTATCATGGCTATACTTGGCCTCTGACCAGAAGCCAGAGGCTGTGTATAATTCTTCAGGTAATGCATTGACTTCCAACCTGCCCTAAACTCCTTGAACTTGTTTTCATTTCTGCTTTTAATTCCTTAAACATAGATGTGTTTATTTGTTCTGGATTTGAGTGTGCTTTGATACAAACCTCACTAACCACGGTGGGTGGGCTCACTGTAACCTGTTGGTAGCTGTACTAAGAATCCTTGGCTTTAGCTCTTGGCCTCCTGTCCCAAGTGGCAGTCCTGGAGTGGAGGAGAACTGGAGAAGCCTCTAGAAGTATAATTTCTGAGGCTTGGTTGCCAGCCTTGTCCGTTCCTCTGAGCCCAATCTGAATGTATCACACCTATGTTCAGACACCTACAAAGGATGCCCAGTGCCTATCAGGAATTTCATTTTCCTGTAGCATTCGCATGGCTCCAGAGTTTTGCCATTGCCTTCCTTCTCAGGCATATATACCATTACTTCCCTCCATCTGTCATATAACAACTCATTAAGCCATTCACTTTGTCCCCACTCTCTTTAATGGCTGGATGTCAAAGACCCACTCTCTGAAAATGCCAGTGATTTCTAGATTCTCAAGGAATATTTCAAAACCTACTTTCTCTGTGAAGCATCTTTTTATTTATCAAAGCAAGTTTTATTTCTTCCTCCTTTGACCTGTATACTTCTGTCATTACAGTCATCATAATCTACTTTTTATGCTACTTATTTTTTTTTAATTGATGCTTAGTTTCATGGAACATTCTTGACCTACCCCAATTCCCAATTAAATTGTAGGGTCCTTAAGGACTGAGCCACTGTCTACATTATTTTTAGTCCATTGGTACTGGCTGCATTAGGTCATTTTCCCCAGGAAATACACTCTGAAATGGAGATTTGCACACAGGTAGGTTGACTAAGTCCTCTTGGAAATGCTAGTGAGGGAGAGAGGAAAGCACTGTTGATCAAGGGAGAAATTGAACTGTAATAAAGTTGCCACAGAGATGCAGTCAATCCCACAAGGAGCTCTAGAGCTCATATAATAACTTCATTTTCCCTAAATTGAGGCAGGAAGTCTGGAGTTATTTACTGCCATCTTGGCCAGTTACTGGATGCCAAAGGCATCCAGGAAGGATCTGTAATCGTGGCAAAAAGCGTCTCCCACTGACCAGACAGTTCTAAGAGGGACTCAGATCCTACCTCTCAGCAGGCAACAATGCCAGCAGCAGCTGCGGGAATGAGTGTTTTGGCCCTGAAGAGAGGTTGGCGAGGCACACGTCAGCATCCACTGTACTAGGACAGAGATTTACATGTGATCCAGGATCAGTGACTATTTTACCCAACTTTATTTAAAGTGGTTCGTAAATGTTTTACAGCTTCTAAGACTCTATGAGGCCAAATTCTTTAGACAAGTTTGGCCACGACTATAGAGGCCACGGAAGACCTCGCATATGGCTGTCCTTTCTTTTCTCAGCTGTCTTTCCTATAGATAGTGTTCTGTTGTTTTTAATGTAATAGCAACAGTTCTTTATTCTAACTTATGTCCAGAATCACATCAAGTATATTTACAGAAAGAAAGTGATACTTCTCTCTTTCTACCATCTGTTTTGATCTTTTCAGGGGCTGTCCTGTTGTGTGTGTCTCTGATGACACCTCCCAGTAGAACTACTGTCCCCCACCCAGCTGAAGGAGGATCCAGATTCTGTGGTTCAAAGGGATACTGTTATGCCCAAATAATGGGTCCATGATTAAAGGAGCGAGACTGATACAAGGCGAAAGTCAAGCAAAGCTTTATTTCGCACCAAGCATCCAGGATCTAACTGAACGTTCAGTGCCGCACCCCTTACAAGAGAGGGCGACCCTTCTCTGTTTCACGGACTAGCTTTTAAGGGCAAAGGTCATGCGGTTGGGCCTGGCCATGCACAGGAGGCCAATGAAAATGTAACACACACAGGAAACTCCACAGTGATGCTAGGAGACCAATTGAATTACAATTTACCCTAGTAGACATTAGAACCAGCCTATTAACACCTTGATTAGGATTGGAGCCAACAAGGCTCCCAGAGGGCGGGGGTCCCTACTCCTTGGTAACCAGGGAGACAGTATGCAAACCCCCACTGGTCGGATGTCTCCACCTAGTCTGACCCACCCTGGTATCTGGGCTTTGTTACCTGGAGCTGGTTTCTGGAACTTGTCTCCAAATAAATCCCCTGGGGGAAGGGGAGCAGGGACAGTTTCTAAATAGGTCCTTACAGATACAAACCTTTCTTATCTTTGAACATTTTATAGAGCATCCTGTGTTGGGGGTTTCCAAGATCTCCCAGGTTTGATGCTATGCTAGGAGGACTCCCAAGGTTGAGAATTTAATTGCACTCACAGCTTTATGGCTGTGATTTATTACAGTGGAAGTTTACAAGACAAAATCTGCAAAAGGAAAATGTTCATTGGGCAGAGTCCAGAGAAAATCAGGTACAAACTTGCAAGAGTCTTCTCCCAGTGGGGTCACGTAAGATGCATTTAATTTTTCATGCAGTGGATTGGGACGAGTCTGAACTGTTGCCTACCAGAAAAGCTCATCTGAGACTCACTGCCCGGGTTTTCTTTATTGGCAGATTGTCATGTAGACACTGTTTCTCTAACATGTACCAAAATTATCAATTCCCAGGAAGAGAGGAAGTGTTTCAGCATAAAGCATGTTGGTTGTAACAAACATTGTAGGTGCAGCGAGCCACTCTTAATCATTTATGGAGCGGTGGGAACCTTCCTGAAGTCTGAGATCCCAGATGCCAGCCAGGGAGAGCAGACCTTTCCAAGGATAGCAGTCTCAGGCTTGCTAGGGTAACTCTTTCCTGTACACAAGGAAACATTTGAACCCACTGTGAGGTTCCTTCCAGGGCCTTGGAAAAGGCTGGTGCAAGTGGTGGACTTGCAGCTGAAGCTTTAATAGCTTCTCTGGTAAGTGTTTCTCTACTTCCAGCCATACTGAGACCTTTTCGGTATCCAAACTCACTAGTCCTTGCTCTTCTCTGATGGGCTAATCCCTTATCCAGAAACACTCACATTGCTTTCTTCATCAAAATCTTGTTCCTTGGGGCGCCTGGGTGGCTCAGTGGGTTAAAGCGTCTGCCTTCAGCTCAGGTCATGATCCCAGCATCCTGGGATGGAGCCCTGCATAGGCTCTCTGCTCAACAGGGAGCCTGCTTCCTCCTGTCTCTCTGCCTGCCTCTCTGCCTACTTGTGATCTCTGTCTGTCAAATAAATAAATAAAATCTTTAAAAAAAAAATCTTGTTCCTATGGACTCTGAAAATCAACCTGAGGGTTTTGAAGGGGCGGGGGTGGGAGGTTGGGGGAACCAGGTGGTGGGTAATAGGGAGGGCACGTATTGCATGGAGCACTGGGTGTCGTGCAAAAACAATGAATACTGTTACGCTGAAAAAATAAATTAATTAATTAAAAAAAAATCTCGTTCCTTATTTTTTCTTTCAGTGTAGGTGTTGTAAGGACCTATTTAGAAACTGTCCCTGCTCCCCTTCCCCCAGGGAATTTACTTGGAAACAAGTCCTGGAAACCAGTTCCAGGTAACAAAGCCCAGATAAAGGGTGGGTCTGGCCAGGTGGAGACATCAGATCAGTCGGGGGTTGCATACTGTCTCCTTAGCTACCAAGGAGTAAGGACCCCTGCCCTCTTGGAGCCTTTTTGGCGCCAATCCTAATCAAGGTGTAATGGGATGGTTCAAATGTCTACTAAGGTAAATTGTAATTCAGTTGGTCACCTAGCATCACTGTGGAGTTTCCTGTGTGTGTTCCATTTTCATTGGCCACCTGTGCATGGCCAGGCCCAACCGCATGGCATTTGCCCTTAAAAGCTAGTCTGTGAAACAGAGAAGGGTCGCCCTCTCTTGTAAGGGGTGCGGCCCCGAATGTTCGGTTAGATTCTTGATGCTTGTAGCGAAATAAAGCTTTGCTTGACTTTCGCCTTATATCAGTCTCGCTCCTTTAATCACGGACCCATTATTGGGGTACCCGTTTTGGGGGGAACCCAACAGTGTCCCATCCACCTGTGTTTCTGACTTACCCACTATGAACCCCTAGTGAACTGAACTTTCCTGTCATAGTACTTGGCAAATATACTATCGTTACTTAATCACTTCCCTCCAGGACCCATGAAACCTGAGCCCCAGGAAAGAAAAGGCTGTTTATTTTCATATTTGTACTCCCATGCCCAGCATTTGTACTCCCTGCCCTAGAGCAGTCTTTTATTAATACTTGTTGAATGGTCTGCTTACTCATCAATATTGACCAGAGTTACCAAAGTACTGAAGGTAGTTCTCCAGCAGATATAATTTAAGTATTTAGGTTACGTTTTGAGACATATTAAATAATAGTATTAATAGTACAGTGATATCAGAAAAAAACCTGCCGTTGTCCATCTTCAAGGCCCTAAAGCTATTGGAAAACCTCTAGGCAGTTTCTCTTAGCACCAGATAATCAATTAAGAAACAGATTAGGGATACAGGGAAGCTCTGTGACCTATACAGATTGGCTAATGAAACGCTTGGGTAGATTTTCATGCAACTAGGTTTCTCTTTTCTTGTAATATTTATTTATTTTCCGTGTTTGTGCATAAAAGCATGGTATCCTAATTGACATTAATCAGAGTTAGATTAATTGTATTAAAATTTCAGAAATCTGTTATTATAATGGGCATTAGCCTTGTTGTAAGAATTTTAGAACCCGTTTCAAGACATGCTATAACTCAAGCAGGCCTACTGAGAATTCTGTGACTCAAAGATGTGTCACTCATGGCTTCGATAAAACTTGAAGAAGTATGACACTTTAAAGGGGTCCTTCTTGCTTGGTGTATGAAGTACATATGCATGCATGTGTTTCTATATTCATTCGTATATGCAAAAGATAGACATGGAAAAAGACATTCTACTTGATGTATATTCCGCAGGCAGGATCACGGTGAGATTAGCATGAAAGATGCTGGGAAAAAAAAAAAAAAGTTACAGGTGGTTGGTGTCCCTATAACCCCAGCATTGGTGGCCACCAGATGTTAAGAATGAAAAGGTTACCTGAGGAGGAGAAAGATGGTGGAGAAGTAGGAGGTGCTGTTTCAACTGGTCCCCTAAAGTGGGCTGATTACCTACCAAAGAACTCTGATCACCCATGAAATCAGCCCGAGATTAGAATTCTACACTTCTGGATCTCTGTGGGGGCAGAAATTGCCAGTGGACAGGTAAAGTGGAATGGGAACATCAGACTGATAGCAGAAGATAAACCAAAGGAGGAGGGAGCCACCAGAAGCAACCCACTGGAAAGTAATACCTCAATACAAGAGCTCCCTGTGATTAGGGACCAGCATTACCTTGGAGTCTGGTTGAAAGCACTCAAAAAGAGCAAAAGATCTTAAGGGGAAATTGGTGGAATTGGGTGGTTAGGGACAGGGGATAAGCCCGTTGACCCAGGTTGGCCACTGCTGGTGCTGAGCCAGAGAAAGTGCAGGAAGAAAGCAGGCCTTGGTCCCTGAGCCAGCGGCACCTGTGAAAGAGTCTGGTGTGGATACCAGCCGGCGGTCTCTAGAACCCTTTTCACTCTGCACGTGTGCTGTGCAATTGGGGTCTGAGGCACGCTCCACAACCACCTCCCTTGAGAGATGTCCCTGCGGGCACTAGCCGGTGCTCTCTAGGGCCAGAAGAATCTGAATACTCCCAGCCTGTGCCAGCGTGAAAATCTCAGTGTGCTATGCTATCTCTGGTTGGGACCTTTCTGGAAGCCAGAACCTGCCTAGAGAGCTGTGGGGGAAGCAGCCGCTGGAAGCCAGCTCTCTGGACTACTATTTCTCATGGTTTTGGGTACAAGCGGGAGCTTCTGCGGCCCCTGAGACCATGACTGGGGACGTGCTCTGCTGGCAACAGAGGGGCAATTTATGTAATCTGGAGCACCCAGAGGGGGAACAGACTGAGGCTTCTCTCTGAGACAGAGGTCTGGGTGCAGTTTGCCTTCCTCTAAACCTCCAAAGAAGCTCCAAAAGCTGCCAATGGGAAAAAAAAAAAATTGAAAACAAAAGACAAACAAACAAAAACCTCCAGAGAACAAAAGCCTAAAAAACCAGGTTCCGCAGAGCCCAGGCCCTTGATAGGGAGCAGGAGGACTCAACTCTAGCAAGGCTACCTGAAAAAACATGCAACAGGCCCCTCCCCCAGAAAGCCAGTCAAAAACCAAAAAAGACAAAAAACAAAACAAACAAAAAACACAAGAGGACACCCACCACTACTTCAGAGATACTTTTATTTTTAATTCGTTCCCACTATTCTCATTCTTTTCAAATTTTTAATAATTTTAACGTATTTACCATCACAATGAGAGTTCAGTACCACAAATTCCATAATAAACTTTAAATTTGTACTTCTTTGATACATATACCTGTGTTTTTCTTTTGCTCTTCTATTTTTTAATTATTTTATTTTTTTTAATATTCATACAGAGATAAGCTTCAAGGTAATCCCCTTTCCCCAATCAATGCTACCCCTGTATCTAAACCAGTTTTAATCCCCCTTTATCTCAGGAAAGTTGAATCCTTTAACAAAGATACCAAGATATGCCCACAAAGAATCAAAATAAATTTCCTCAACCACACTGAGAATTTAACCACACTCTCATCTCTTTCTTCTGCCAGTATTTCTGTGTATTTGTTTTGCTCCCGGAGTACATAAATCTTATAAATGGGGTTCAATTTGGCTGGGTTCTTTTTTTTTGTTGTTGTTTTTGTTTTTCTTGTCATTTACTTTGGTTGGTCTTTTTGTTTGTCTGTTTTTGTTTGTATACTTTATAAATCTTACCTTTGGGGCCCATTCTGGCTGGGCCTTCTCTTTTATTTTTTTCTTTTCTCTCTCTCTCTTATTTCTTTCCTTTTTTTTTTTTGTTCTTTTTTGTGGGAACTCTTGATTGCTCTGAAGCCTTCCAGAGTATACCTTGTCTGCGCCAGATTTGATACATTCAGCTACACATCCCTTCAGCATCTCTCACCAAAACGACTAGGAGGAGGAATGCCCAACAGAGGAAAAATTCAGAGACTGTGCCTTTTCCATCAGTGCTATTGGATATGGACATAAACACTATGCCAGAAAGAAAATTCAGGCTAACAATTGTGCAGGCAATGGCTGGGTTGGAGAAAACCTTTAATGACAAATTGCAGTTGATTAGGGCAGAAGTGAAAGCCACCAGGGATAATGGTAACAGTGCTCTCAGTGAGTTCCAATCTAATCTAAATTCTATAACAGCGAGGGTAACTGAGGCAGAAGACAGAATTAGTGATCTAGAGGACAAACTAATAGAGAAAAAGTATCAGGAGGAAGCCTGGAAAACAGCTTATAAGCCATGAAAACAGAGTGAGGAAAATAAAGGACACCATGAAATATTCTAAAGTCAGAATTATTGGAATTCCTTAGGGGGGAGGAGAAATAAAGAAGACGAGATGATATAGTTGAATGAAAAAATTTCTCCATGAAAATTTTCTTTTTTTTTAAAGATTTTATTTATTCATTTGATACAGAGAGATCACAAGTAGGCAGAGAGGCAGGCAGAGAGAGAGAGGAGGAAACAGGCTTCCTGGCGAGCAGAGAGCCCGATGCAGGACTCGATCCCAGGACCCTGAGATCATGACCCGAGCCGAAGGCAGTGGCCTAAACCACTGAGCCACCCAGGTGCCCCTCCATGAAAATTTTCTTAATCTGGGGAATAGAACCAGCATTTGTGTCCTAGAGGCAGAAAGGTTTCTCCCCAAGAGCATAGATTCTAGAAAGTCCTTGAGACACCTGATGGTGAAAATGCTGAATCATTATTTTAGACAGAAGCTCTTGAAAGCAGCTACAGGGAAGAGATTCCTTACACACAGAATAACCTCAGACCTGTCCATAGACACCTGGCAAGCCAGAAAGGGCTGATAAGATGTATTCAGGGAAATAAATTAAAAGAACATGCAGCCAAGAATACTTTCTTTATCCAGCAAGACTGATAATTCAAAATGGATGGAGAGATTAAGAGCATCCAAGACCGGCAAGGTTTAAAAGAGTATGCGAACACCAACCTGGCACTGCAAGAAATATTAATGGGGAGGGGAGGAGTCAAGATGGCGGAGAAGTAGCAGGCTGAGACTACATCAGGTAGCAGGAGATCAGCTCGATAGCTTATCTAAACATTGCAAACACCTACAAATCCAACGGGAGAGCGAAGAGAAGAAGAACAGCAACTCTAGAAACAGAAAATCAACCACTTTCTGAAAGGTAGGACTGGCGGAGAAGTGAATCTAAAACGACGGGAAGATAGACCGAGGGGGGAGGGGCCGGCTCCACTGAGGAGTGGGGCCCCAGGCTCTCGGCTCCTCCGGGCTGGAGACTGGGAGGCCGCCATTTTCATTCCCGTCCTCCGGAACTCTACGGAAAGCGTTCAGGGAACAGAAGCTCCCAAAAGCGAACCCGAGCCGATTACTTAGTCCGGCCGCCGGTAAGGGCGGTGCAATCCCGCCTCGGGCAAAGACACTTGAGAATCACTACAACAGGCCCCTCCCCCAGAAGATCAACAAAATATCCAGCCAGGACGAAGTTCATCTATCAAGGAGAAAGCAGATTCAATTCCTAAGACAGCAGAGCAATTCCAGAGGAGGAGAAAGCAAAGCACGGAACTCATGGCTTTCTCCCCATGATTCTTTAGTCTTGCGGCTACTTCAATTTTTTTTTCTTTTTTCAATTTTTTTTTCTTTTTTCAATTTTTTTTTCTTTTTTCTTTTTTCTTCTTCTGCTAAATTTTTTAAAAACTTTTACCCTTTTCTTTTTTAACGTTTTTTGACTAGTTCATCTAAATATATATATTTTTTTCTTTCTTTTTTATATTTTTTTATTTGTTTTATTTTTTAAATTTTTTTCTTTTCTTTTTTTTTTTTTCTTCTTTTTTTTTCAGAACCTGTTTTTTATCCCCTTTCTCCCCCCCACAATTTGGGGTCTCTTCTGATTCGGTTACAGCGCATTTTTCCGGGGTCTTTGCCACCCTATTAGTAGTTTATTTGCTCCTTCATATCCTCTTATCTGGACAAAATGACAAGGCGGAAAAAATCACCACAAACAAAAGACAAGAGACAGTACCGAAGGCTAGGGACCTAATCAACACAGACATTGGTACTATGTCAGATCAAGAGTTCAGAATGACGATTCTGAACATTCTAGCCGGGCTCGAAAAAGGCATGGAAGATATTAGAGAAACCCTCTCTGGAGATATTAAAGCCCTTTCTGGAGAAATTAAAGAACTAAAATCTAACCAAGTTGAAATCAAAAAAGCTATTAATGAGGTGCAATCAAAAATGGAGGCTCTCACTGCTAGGATAAATGAGGCAGAAGAAAGAATTAGTGATACAGAAGACCAAATGACAGAGAATAAAGAAGCCGAACAAAAGAGGGACAAACAGCTACTGGACAATGAGGGGAGAATTCGAGAGATAAGTGACACCATAAGACGAAACAACATTAGAATAATTGGGATTCCAGAAGAAGAAGAAACAGAGAGGGGAGCAGAAGGTCTATTGGAGAGAATCATTGGAGAGAATTTCCCTAAAATGGCAAAGGGAACAAGCATCAAAATCCAGGAGATGCAGAGAACCCCCCTCAAAGTCAACAAGAATAGGTCCACACCCCGTCACCTAATAGTAAAATTGACAAGTCTTAGTGACAAAGAGAAAATCCTGAAAGCAGCCCGAGAAAAGAAGTCTGTAACATACAATGGTAAAAATATTAGATTGGCGGCAGACTTATCCACAGAGACCTGGCAGGCCAGGAAGAGCTGGCATGATATATTCAGAGCACTGAACGAGAAAAACATGCAGCCAAGAATACTCTATCCAGCTAGGCTATCATTGAAAATAGAAGGAGAGATCAAAATCTTCCAGGACAAACAAAAACTGAAAGAATTTGCAAACACCAAACCAGGTCTCCAGGAAATATTGAAAGGGGTCCTCTAAGCAAAGAGAGAGCCTAAAAGTAGTAGATCAGAAAGTTACAGAGACAATATACAGTAACAGTCACCTTACAGGCTAATAATGGCACTAAATTCATATCTCTCAATAGTTACCCTGAATGTTAATGGGCTAAATGCCCCAATCAAAAGACACAGGGTATCAGAATGGATAAAAAAACAAAACCCATCAGTATGTTGCCTACAAGAAACTCATTTTAGACGCGAAGACACCTCCAGATTTAAAGTGAGGGGGTGGAAAACAATTTACCATGCTAATGGGCATCAGAAGAAAGCTGGGGTGGCAATCCTTATATAAGATCAATTAGATTTTAAGCCAAAGACTATAATAAGAGATGAGGAAGGACACTATATCCTACTCAAAGGGTCTGTCCAACAAGAAGATCTAACAATTTTAAATATCTATGCCCCTAACGTGGGAGCAGCCAACTATATCAACCAATTAATAACAAAATCAAAGAAACACATCAATAATAATACAATAATAGTAGGGGACTTGAACACTCCCCTCACTGAAATGGACAGATCATCCAAGCCAAAGATCAACAAGGAAATAAAGGCCTTAAATGACACACTGGACCAGATGGACATCACAGATCTATTCAGAACATTTCATCCCAAAGCAACAGAATACACATTCTTCTCTAGTGCACATGGAACCTTCTCCAGAATAGATCACATCCTGGGTCACAAATCAGGTCTCAACCGGTATCAAAAGATTAGGATTATTCCCTGCATATTTTCAGACCACAATGCTCTGATGCTAGAACTCAATCACAAGACGAAAGCTGGAAAGAACCCAAATACATGGAGACTAAACAGCATCCTTCTAAAGAATAAATGGGTTAACCAGGAAATTAAAGAAGAATTGAAAAAATTCATGGAAACAAATGATAATGAAAACACAACAGTTCAAAATCTGTGGGACACAGCAAAGGCAGTCCTGAGAGGAAAATATATTGCAGTACAAGCCTTTCTCAAGAAACAAGAAAGGTCTCAAGTACACAACCTAACCCTACGCGTAAAGGAGCTGGAGAAAGAACAAGAAAGAAACCCTAAACCCAGCAGGAGAAGAGAAATCATAAAGATCAGAGCAGAAATCAATGAAATAGAAACCAAAAAAACAATAGAAAAAATCAATGAAACTAGGAGCTGGTCCTTTGAAAGAATCAATAGGATTGATAGACCCCTGGCCAGACTCATCAAAAAGAAAAGAGAAAGGAGCCAAATCAATAAAATCATGAATGAAAGAGGAGAGATCACAACTAACACCAAAGAAATACAGACAATTATAAGAACATACTATGAGCAACTCTACGCCAACAAATTGGACAATCTGGAAGAAATGGATGCATTCCTAGAGACATATAAACTACCACAACTGAACCAGGAAGAAATAGAAAACCTGAACAGGCCCATAACCAGTAAGGAGATTGAAACAGTCATCAAAAGTCTCCAAACAAACAAAAGCCCAGGGCCAGATGGCTTCCCAGGGGAATTCTACCAAACATTTAAAGAAGAACTCATTCCTATTCTCCTGAAACTGTTCCAAAAAATAGAAATGGAAGGAAAACTTCCAAACTCATTCTATGAGGCCAGCATCACCTTGATCCCAAAACCAGACAAGGATCCCACCAAAAAAGAGAACTACAGACCAATATCCTTGATGAACACAGACGCAAAAATTCTCGCCAAAATGCTAGCCAATAGGATTCAACAGTACATTAAAAGGATTATTCACCACGATCAAGTGGGATTTATTCCAGGGCTGCAGGGTTGGTTCAACATCCGCAAATCAATCAATGTGATAGAACACATTAATAAAAGAAAGACCAAGAACCATATGATACTCTCAATAGATGCTGAAAAAGCATTTGACAAAGTACAGCATCCCTTCCTGATCAAAACTCTTCAAAGTGTAGGGATAGAGGGCACATACCTCAATATTATCAAAGCCATCTATGAAAAACCCACCGCAAATATCATTCTCAATGGAGAAAAACTGAAAGCTTTTCCATTAAGGTCAGGAACACGGCAGGGATGTCCATTATCACCACTGCTATTCAACATAGTATTAGAAGTCCTAGCCTCAGCAATCAGACAACAAAAAGAAATTAAAGGCATCCAAATTGGTAAAGAAGAAGTCAAACTATCACTCTTCGCAGATGATATGATACTATATGTGGAAAACCCAAAAGACTCCACTCCAAAACTGCTAGAACTTGTACAGGAATTCAGTAAAGTGTCAGGATATAAAATCAATGCACAGAAATCAGTTGCATTTCTGTACACCAACAACAAGACAGAAGAGAGAGAAATTAAGGAGTCAATCCCATTCACAATTGTACCGAAAACTATAAGATACCTAGGAATAAACCTAACCAAAGAGACTAAGAATCTATACACAGAACATTATAAAGTACTCATGAAAGAAATTGAGGAAGACACCAAAAAATGGAAAAATGTTCCATGCTCCTGGATTGGAAGAATAAATATTGTGAAAATGTCTATGCTACCTAAAGCAATCTACACATTTAATGCAATCCCTATCAAAATACCATCCATTTTTTTCAAAGAAATGGAACAAATAATCCTAAAATTTATATGGAACCAGAAAAGACCTCGAATAGCCAAAGGAATATTGAAGAACAAAGCCAAAGTTGGTGGCATCACAATTCCGGACTTCAAGCTCTATTACAAAGCTGTCATCATCAAGACAGCATGGTACTGGCACAAAAACAGACACATAGATCAGTGGAACAGAATAGAGAGCCCAGAAATCGACCCTCAACTCTATGGCCAACTCATCTTCGACAAAGCAGGAAAGAATGTCCAATGGAAAAAAGACAGCCTCTTCAATAAATGGTGCTGGGAAAATTGGACAGCCACATGCAGAAAAATGAAATTGGACCACTTCCTTACACCACACACGAAAATAGACTCCAAATGGATGAAGGACCTCAATGTGAGAAAGGAATCCATCAAAATCCTTGAGGAGAATGCAGGCAGCAACCTCTTCGACCTCAGCCGCAGCAACATCTTCCTAGGAACAACGGCAAAGGCAAGGGAAGCAAGGGCAAAAATGAACTATTGGGATTTCATCAAGATCAAAAGCTTTTGCACAGCAAAGGAAACAGTTAACAAAACCAAAAGACAGCTGACAGAATGGGAGAAGATATTTGCAAACGACATATCAGATAAAGGGCTAGTATCCAAAATCTATAAGGAACTTAGCAAACTCAACACCCAAAGAACAAACAATCCAATCAAGAAATGGGCAGAGGACATGAACAGACATTTCTGCAAAGAAGACATCCAGATGGCCAACAGACACATGAAAAAGTGCTCCACGTCACTCGGCATCAGGGAAATACAAATCAAAACCACAATGAGATATCACCTCACACCAGTCAAAATGGCTAAAATTAACAAGTTAGGAATGACAGATGCTGGAGAGGATGTGGAGAAAGGGGAACCCTCCTCCACTGTTGGTGGGAATGCAAGCTGGTCCAACCACTCTGGAAAACAGCATGGAGGTTCCTCAAAATGTTGAAAATAGAACTACCCTATGACCCAGCAATTGCACTACTGGGTATTTACCCTAAAGATACAAACATAGTGATCCGAAGGGGCACGTGTACCCGAATGTTTATAGCAGCAATGTCTACAATAGCCAGACTATGGAAAGAACCTAGATGTCCATCAACAGATGAATGGATCAAGAAGATGTGGTATATATACACAATGGAATACTATGCAGCCATCAAAAGAAATGAAATCTTGCCATTTGCGACGACGTGGATGGAACTAGAGCGTATCATGCTTAGTGAAATAAGTCAATCGGAGAAAGACAACTATCATATGATCTCCCTGATATGAGGACATGGAGAAGCAACATGGGGGGGTAGGGGGATAGGAGAAGAATAAATGAAACAAGATGGGATTGGGAGGGAGACAAACCATAAATGACTCTTAATCTCACAAAACAAACTGGGGGTTGCTGGGGGGAGGTGGGATTGGGAGAGGGGGAGCGGGCTATGGACATTGGGGAGGGGAGGCGAACCATAAGAGACTATGGACTCTGAAAAACAACCTGAGGGTTTTGAAGGGTCAGGGGTGGGAGGTTGGGGGAACAGGTGGTGGGTAATGGGGAGGGCACGTTTTACATGGAGCACTGGGTGTTGTGCAAAAAGAATGAATACTGTTATGCTGAAAAAATAAATAAAATGGAAAAAAAAAGAAATATTAATGGGTATTCTATAAAAGAGGAAAAAACTCAAGAATATCTTGAACAGAAATATATGGAGACAATCAATAGATGTAAGGACTTCACAGGTATCACAAGTCAATAAAAATGTATCTCTCAATAATCACTCTCAATGTGAATGGCCTAAATACACCCATAAAACAGCACAGGGTTGTAGATTGGATAAAACGTCAGGACCCATCCATATGTTGTCTATAAGAGACCCATTTGGAACCCAAGGATACATCCAGACTGAAAGTGAAGGGATGGAGAAGCATCTTTTATGCCAAGGGGCCTCAAAAGAAGGCTGGGGTAGTGATTCTCATATCAGAGATATTAGATTATAAACTGAAGACTATAGTCATAGATAAAGAAAGACACTACATCATTCGTAAAGGATCTACCCACCAAGAGGAACTGAAAATTGTAAATATTTATGCCCCCAATATGGGAGCAGCTAATTATATAAGACAGCTGTTAATCAAGATAAAGAATCATATTGATATGAATAAATTATTATTGGGGGATCTTAACATGCCACTCTTGGTAATAGATAGATCATCCAAGCAGAAAATCAATAAAGAAACAAGAGCATTGAGTGACACATTGGACCAGAGGGACCTCATAGATATATACCCAACATTCCACCCTAAAACAACAAAATGCTCATTCTTCTCAAGTGAACATGGAACCTTGTCCAGAATAGACCACATATGGGGTCACAAATCAGGGCTCAACTGATACCAAAAGATTGAGATTGTTCCCTGCATATTCTCAGATCACAATGCTTTGAAACTGGAATTCAACCACAAGAAAACCTTTGGAAGGAATTCAAACAGCTGGAAGCTAAAGAGCACCTTTCTTAAGAATGCTTGGATCAACCATGAAATCAAAGAAGAACTTAAACAATTCATGGAAACTAATGAGAATGAAGACACTTCTGTCCAAACCCTATGGGATACAGCAAAGCTGTCCTAAGGGGGAAATACATAGCCATCCAATGCTCCCCCCAAAACAAACAAACAAACAAACAAACAAACAAAAAACCTTAAAAGTCCAGACTACACCAGTTCTCTTTACACCTTAAGGAACTGGAGAATCAACAACAAATTTAGCCAACTCCACACACAAGAAGGGAAATAATCAAGATTAGAGCAGAGATCAATGAGATAGAAAGTAGACACACAGTAGAATGCATCAATGAAACTAGAAGCTGGTTTTTGGAAGGAATAAGATCAATAAACCATTGTCCAAACTAATCCAAAAGAAAAGAGAGAAGACCCAAATTAATAAAATTATGAATGAAAAGGGAGAGACCACAGTTAACACCAAGGAAATAGAAACAATCATCAGAAATTACTAACAACAGTTATATGCCAATAAGTTAAGCGACTTATAAGAAATGGATGCATTCCTAGACCCTGTAAACTTCCAAAATTGAACCAGGAAAAAATTGACAACATGAATAGATCGATATCTAGTGAATGAGATTCAAGCAGGGATCAAAAACCCCTCAAAAAACAAGAGCCCAGGACCTGTCAGATTCCCTGGGGAATTCTACCAGACTTTCAAAGAAGAAATAATATGTATTCTCCTGTTTCAAAAAATTGAAGCAGAAGGAAAACTTCCAGACTCTCTTTATGAAGCCAGCATTACCCTGATCCCCAAACCAGGCAAAGACACTACTAAAAAGGATTTCAGACCAATATCCCTCATAAATATGGATGCTAAGATTCTCGAGAAGATCCTACCTAATAGGATCCAACAGTACATTAAAAAGATTGTGCACCATGACCAGGTGGGATTTATCCCTGGATTGCAAGGGGGGTTCAACATTCACAAATCAATCAATGTGATAGAACAAATCAATAAGAGAGGAAATCCACACGATCCTCTCAATTGATGCAGATAAAGCATTTGACAAGATAAAGCATCCATTCCTGATTAAAATGCTTCAAAGTGTTTTAATGGGGGAATGTACCCCCATTACTTCATAAAAACCAACTATGAAAATCCCACAGTGAATATCATTCTTAATGGGAAAAAGCTGACAGCCTTCCCTTTGAGGAAGGAACATGACATCCTTTGATGTCAGGAACATGACAAGGATGCCCACTCTAGCCACTCTTGTTTAACATACAGTTAGAAGTCCTAGTAAGAGCAGTCAGAAAACAAAGAGAAATGAAATGTATTCAAATTGGCAATGAAGTAGTCAAACTCTCTCTCTTCACAGATGACATGATACTTTATATGGAAAACCCGAAAGACTCCACCCCCAAACTACTAGAATTCATATAGCAATTCAGTAACCTGGAAGGATAGAAAATCAATGTACCAAAATCAGTTGCTTTCTCATACACTAACAATGAAAATACAGAAAGGGAAATTGGAGAATTGATATCATTTACTATAGCACCAAGAACCATAAGATCCCTGGGAGTAAACCTAACCAAAGAGGTAAAGGATTTGTACTCGAGGACTAGAGAACACTCATGAATGAAATTGAAGAAGACACAAAAAGATGGAAGACCATTCCATGTTCATGGATCAGAATAATAAACATTGTTAAAGTGTCTATACTGCCTAGAGCAATCTATATTCTATGCCATTCTGATCAAAATTCCACAGGCATTGTTCAAAGAGCTGAAGCAAACTATCCTAAAATTTGTATGGAATCAGAAGAGAACCTGAATTGATAAGCAAATGTTGAAAAAGAAAAAAACTCTGGGCATCACATTGCCTGATTTCAAGCTTTACTACAGAGCTGTGGTCACCAGGGCAGCATGGTACTGGCACAAACCCAGACATACAGACCGGTGGAACAGAGTAGAGAGTGCAGATATCGACCTTCAACTCTATGGTCGAATAATCTTTGACAATTCAGGAAATACAAAATACACAGTGGAAAAAAGACAGTCTCTTCAATAAATGGTGCTTCAATCAATGGTGTCCAATAATTGGACAGCTAAATGTAGAAGAATGAAACTCGACCATTCTCTTACACCATACACAAAGATACACTCGAAATGGATAAAAGACCTCAATGTGAATCAGGAATCCATCATAATCTTAGAGGGAACATAGGCAGTAACCTCTTCAAGATCGATCACAGAAACTTTTTCAAAACATGTCTCCAAACGCAAAGGAAACAAAAGCAAAAATGAATTTTGGGGACTTCATCAAGATCAAAAGGCCCTGCACAGCAAAGGAAACAGTGAACAAAACAAAGAGGCAACCCACGGAATGGGAGAAAATATTTGCAAATGACAATACAGTCAAAAGGCTGATACCAGGATCTAAAAAGAACTCCTCAAACTCAATACACACAAAACAGATAATCATGTCAGAAAATGGGCAGAAGACACGAATAGACAATTCTCCAATGAAGACATACAAATGGCTAACAGCCATTTGAAAAAATGTTCATCATCACAGGCCATCAGGGAGATCAAATCAGAACCACATTGAGATATCACCTGACACCAGTTAGAATGGCCAAAATTAATAAGACAGGAAACACTGTTTTGGGGAGGTTGTGGAGAAAGGGGAACCCTCTTTCACTGTTGGTGGGAATGCAAGTTGGTACAGCCACTTTGGAAAACAGTGTGGATATTTCTTAAGAAATTAAAAATAGAGCTTACGTATGAGCCTGTATTGCATTACTGGCTGTTTACCCCAAAGATACAGATATTGTGAAAGGTAAGGGCTATCTGTACCCCAGTGTTCACAGCAGCAATAGCCACAGTCCGCAAACTGTGGAGTGAACCAAGATGCCCTTTCAACGGAAGAGTGGATAATGAAGATGTGGTTCATATAGAGTATAGAGTATTATGCATCCATCAGGAAGGATGAATACCCAACTTTTGTAGCAACATGGACGGGACTGGAAGAGATTATGCTGAGTGAAATAAGTCAAGCAGAGAGAGTCAATTATCATATGGTTTCACTTATTTGTGGAGCATAAGAAATAACGTGGAGGACATGGGGAGATGGAGAGGAGAAGGGAGTTGGG
The DNA here is from genome assembly GCF_922984935.1 of Meles meles. NCBI lineage: Eukaryota > Metazoa > Chordata > Mammalia > Carnivora > Mustelidae > Meles > Meles meles. The sequence goes on from NW_025721198.1 coordinate 154,428, forward strand.
GGAAATTGGAAGGGTAGAGGAACCATGAGAGATGGTGGAGTCTGAAAAACAATCTGAGGATTTTGGAGTGGCGGGGGGTAGGATGTTGGGTGAGCCTGGTGGTGGGTATTGTGGAGGGCATGTATTGCATGAAGCACTGGGTGTTTTGCATCAACAATGAATTCTGGAACACTGAAAAGAAATTGAAGAAATTAATGCAAGTGTAAAAAGGAAAGTTTACCTCATCGAATATTCATGGTTTTAATTGGAAATAGTTATTTCTGGGGCCACCTGGGTGGTACAGTCTGTTAAGCATCAGACTCTCGGTTTCAGCTCAGGTTATGATTTTGGGCTCATGAGATTGAGCCCCTGTGTGCTCTGTGCTTAGCGTGAGTCCGCTTGAAATTCTCTCACTGCCTTTCCCTCTCTACCCCCTCCCCTACTCAATTGCACTCTCTCTCAGAAAAATAAATAAATAAATAAAATCTTTTAAAAATAAAAAAAAAATAGTTAATTTTGAAGTAATTTATACCTGAAGGCAATCATAGAAGGATGAGAAATCAGTAGCAATGTCAAGAAAATTTCCCAGGAGTAAGCGTCTTAGAAAGTTGAAGCAGATGTCAGCGATCTGAGCTGGAAAGAGGGACTCGATAAAGGGGTCGAGGAGGAATGGAAAAGAGTTGAGGTGATTGATATTCCCAGGGGACCTTTTCATTTGTGTTTGTTTCAGAGGCTTTTTCCGGAGTCATAGCTAATGACTGGATTGAAGGTCTCTGTCTTGCTATGTTGTTTGTGAGCAGACTGCAAACAAAGAGTAAGTCAAGAGGAACTGAAGGAGAGTTAACCCACCCTTTTCTACTGTCTGTATATATGCTTCCGACAGAGTATCTGAAGGTGAAAAATGAGTCATTTAATATAGTTTATATATATAACATAGAAATAGCTGAAGTCTTTTTACTTCACAGACTTTTTGAAAAAGATTTATTTATTTGACAGATTGAGAGAGGAAATGTAAGGAGGGGGAGAAGCAGGTCTCCCCCTGAGCAGGGAGCCTGATGCAAGATCAATCCCAGAGCCTTAGAATCATAACCTGAGCTGAAGGCAGATCCTTAATGACTGAGTCATCCTGGTGCCCCCCTCTTTACAGATATTTCTCAAATGCCTTAAGACCTCCTTCCAGGTGTTCTTCCATATGAGATGGTAGTCGAAAACCCAAGATTTCTGCACTGAGGCTTACTGTTTGAAGAGCTCTGAAAATGTGAGCTTACGTCTGGAATGCAGAGATCTGGAGTCACCTTCCAGCCCTACTATCTTCCAGCTTTGGGACTACATACATCATAGATGACTACATAGATGACTACATAGGTTTAATACTGTCTCCCCTTTCATAAATGGGAGATTATAAACCCTATCTCAGGTCTGGCTAGGCAAGGATTCAATGAATAAGTGCTTCGTAGACACTTTTATTGAATGAATGTATATAAAGCCCTTAAAACATAAGGCACTTAGTAAGTACTAAATAACAGTAAATCGTCACTTGCCTTGTTAAAGGGAATGTACTTGAGACCCCATAAGCCTGGTAACTCAGAGCCATCCTGCTGGGAATTAGTTATCATTTTGTATTGTAGCAGAGCCTCGAGCCTCCTCTGTTGCTGGAATACATTCATTCGGACAGTCTGTGTGTTAGCCTACGTGCACACCCACACCTACCCGGTGGCATTTTGAAACTTTTCCGTGATTATTCTTTCATGCATGTGGTTTGCTTTTGTCAGTGTTTTTGTGTCCATCTTTTCATTCTTCTATTTTGCTGCTTATAAGCTGCTGTTAGCTTGGAAGCCATATTAAGAGATTTGCTATAAATATGGATGAGCTGAGAAGAACCATTTTACAGGAAGGAGGCAAGGGGTTCACTTATTATTCAAGTGGGTGAGGGTTTTGGTCCAGGAGACATTGATTTGATCTTGCCTGTGGCCTTTTAAAATAACTAATTCTTGGGTTTCACCAACATGGTAGCCAAGTGAAGTGCAATGAGAACGTTTCATTTTCTCACTGCTAGTGAAATGAATATCATATACTGAATTTGAAAATTCTTCATTGTATTTCATTATGAAAAACTGCAAGTTTAATTACAGAAGATAAATTAGCATTGAGGTTAAAATTTCTTTTGGTTTGCAATTTATTTCATATGACTACTGTACTCCATTTGTGCTTCAGTCCTCTTAGTTTCATTCTTACTTAGGAAATGTATTGGGAAAAGAATATAGTTTTTTCTTATCAGGTCTGTAGAGTAGTACCTTTAAAAGGGTTTGGGGGTTGGAACTTGAAGATCTGAATCAACCATTTCCATAGAAAACTAACCATTTTAGTGTAGTTTTTTCTGCAGAAATGGACTGTTTTCTGCATTTTTGGACTCGAACTATTACTTTTGATCAAGATTCAGCCTCGCTGAAAATAATTTCTTAAGGATTTGTAGGGCAGAAGGGGAAATTAAATCTGCTTTTGAATCCACAAGTACTTATTAACATGTCAACTATATGCCACCATGAGACAGTGTTGTTAGCGCTTTACAAATATTAACGCATTGAATCTTACAATAAGAGCCCTTTGAGGTAGATACTATTATTGAGCCCACTTTACAGGTGAGAAAATTGCAGCCCAGAGAGGTTAAGTAATTTGGCAAAGGTCACACAGCTCATAAATGGCAAAAGGGGGTTTGAATCCAGACAGTCTAACCCAGTCCATGCACCCCAGTCCATGCACTTAATCAGGCCTAAGAATTATCTGCACAGCCAAGCAAATTGAAGAGCTCTTATCTTCCACATGCTCTAATCTTAGTCTAAAGAAGTTCCCTTATTTTTTTAAATACTTCTAATATTAAATATGTTCACCTGTTTTGAAAATGAGGTGTTTATTTTATATACATCACATTAAGGGAAAAAAGCATAGATGACTACATTTATTTGTGTATGTGTGTACAATTATAAACCAAATGAAGTGGAGATTTTGTTTATTTTCATATAGATCATAGGTTTAAATCTTGTATCTCTAATTATTTTGTCATTTCTTATGAAAATGTTGAAGTTACTTGAGTTAGCAGTTCTTTTTTTTTTTTTTAAGATTTTATTTATTTATTTGACAGAGAGAGAGATCACAAGTAGGCAGAGAGACAGGCAGAGAGAGAGGAGGAAGCAGGCTCCCCGCGGAGCAGAGAGTCCGACGCGGGGCTCGATCCCAGGACCCTGAGATCATGACCTGAGCCGAAGGCAGCAGCTTAATCCACTGAGCCACCCAGGCGCCCCACTTGAGTTAGCAGTTCTAACAAAAATGTATCCTGGATTCATTTCCTTCTTCCTCTTGCTGTGTTATTTTCTGGTAGTTTTATGTATTTGTCAGGCGCTAGCAGTGGCGGCAAAGAAAATGGTCAAACAGAATTAGTCATTTTTGACAAAACAGTAGAATTGGTGAAAGATTCTTTATTGTGAGGTAGAAACCACTGGAAAATATTTTGTTTTGAATTCTCTTCTCCAGGTGAAAGTATAAATTAGAATTTATTTTGTTTTGGGCTTCTGGGTGGCTTAGTCATTAAGCAGCTGTCTTTGGCTCAGGTCATGATCCCAGAGTCCTTGGACGGAGCCCCACATTGGGCTTCCTGCTCAGTGGGAAGCCTTCTTCTCCCTCTCCCTCTCCCCTTCTTTGTGTTCCCTCTCTCTCTGTGTCTCTCTCTGTCTGAGTAAATAAATTATTTTGTTTCCCCTTGCCATATGTTTGTGCGCGCGTGTGTGTGTGTGGGAGAGAGAGAAAGGGATATGTTTTAATTTTGACAGTATTTATAACTTTAGATAATAATGTGATCACTTCAAAAAATGAAGTGCTTTAATTTTTCAAATAGCCGGAGAACGATACGGCGTACTGACTTGTAACGATTCTCGTGTGTTTCCTTTCTGCTTAGCATTTTCACTAATTTGGCATATATATATATATATATATATATATATATATGTATATATATATATATATGAATGATAATGGGCTCTGTGTCAGTTTGAAACTTCTTGTTCTGGGCATGCCATTTATTTTGCGAAGCTTATAGCACTGAAGAATATTAATAAAAGCATAACTTATTCTAACGCGACAGCCTGGACCCAGGAAACTTGCCTTTCTCTTGCCACTGAGAGAAGAAAGTATTACTCAAGGCAAAATTAAAGGTAGTGAGCAGAGAGGAAAGGATTGATGCTGAGATGGGTGGTCGTCTCTGTCCTCAGAGAGAAATGATGGAAAGACCTAGAGGGGAAAGGAAGCTTGGGCCTCAAAGGAAGCTTGCATTCACGCAGAAGTGGGAACTATAGATTAATGCCCAGGGCAAACCCATGTGGTACGGAAGCTGGGACCTCAGGTTTGCCAGGTTTGCTCAGCTGTCTTCTGAGAGTCAGTCCCGCAGGGTAGGGTCTGTACACTGGGCGTCTTGTCTGAGTTAGCTTACGTTGGTGCATTTCCCCATCTCTCCTTGGAGTTCCACATTGGTAAATTGCAGATACTCTAAGATTTGCCACAGATATTTCTTAAATTCTTCAAGATCTTTCATGAAGGCTCCTTTGTTCCTAGGTTAGAACTGAGTTGGTGGGTCTCTTGCGATTTCTTCTAGGTCTATCAGTCTCCATAAACTCAAGGTAAACTTTTCATTTTTTTACTTAAATACTTCTGATGATCAGCGATATTTCTTTTCAAAAATTGAATATCACTTTTTACTACTTTCTTGTATACCTTAAATATTTTATCAATTTCCAATTTATATATAATGCATGGATAGATGGGATTTATTTATAATCTCCAAAAGCTATAAAATCCCCTTGAGTTTATATTATACCAAAAGTCATTGTAAACACTGAATTCTTTAATAAAAGAAAGAAAAAAGAAGAAAATAAACTGAAGATAATTAGCTAGCACTTTAATTAAATGGTCCTCCTTGATTGAATCTCTCTTTGCTCTCAAGCACACACACAACTCCTAGCAAAATCATTTCCCAGCTCATTGTAGGAGATCTTTTTACATTTCTCTATCTCCAAGTATTTATATAAATGAGAAAAATATTTTTGAAATAAAACTCTGGGGATACAAATGCTTAACATTTTTCTAGTACTAATCTTGCCAGATACGTCTCACATTGCCAGAAACTTCAGAGAAATTAAGAAGCCTTATAGACTACATTTTTTATCATAAACTAATTTATCTCCATCAGTGCAAATATCACCATAGTAATAACTGGATTGCAAGGCACTTGGCTTTAAGGACTTATTTATCCACTGCCATTTGATTGTTTAGTTAAGACAAAGTAAAAATAAATTCCCTAGTATTGAAAAATAATCATTTAGCCTGATATTAAAAGATTTGTATTGCATAATGATGTTCCTGGATGTTCCCGGAGTCACTTTTCATCAGCACCTGTATTTCAAAGAATTTTATCTGCCAAGGAACCTTGGATGACTGAAGAACTTACTTTGCCAATTATTTGCCAATATAATTGTAAAAAATATAAGGAATGGTGTTTCTGCACATTAATGAATCAAAAAGTTTTGTTTTGTTTTTCCCTTAGAGGTTCCTTTTATTATTCATTCATTGAGAAATAAAAATTTGGATTAAAAAGGTATTTTACTAAAATATGAAACTTATAAAAATAAAATATATGCCTGCTTCAAATACCTGTTTTTAGTAAGTGGTCAATATGAAAAAGAAGATACTTATTAGAATTCTTCCAAATTTAGGAAGCCGTTCACAAGATTCAGAATCCAAATTTCAAAATAATTATTTTTTTTAAGATTTTATTTATTTATTTGACAGACAGAGATCACGAGTAGGCAGAGAGTCAGGCATAGAGAGAGAGGGGGAAGCAGACTGCCTACTGAGCAGAGAGCACAATGCAGGGCTTGATCCCAGGACCCTGAGATCATGGCCTGAGCTGACGGCAGAGGCTTAACCCACTGAGCCACCCAGGCGCCCCTCAAAATAATTCCTATAAGCCAAACTCCATGGGTTTCTGAATGGTAGTGGTATCTAGGGAGGATCTTATAAAATACAACTGTGACTAATATTGAGAATTGAATAATTTATACACATGTCTCCCAAATATGCAGTGTATACAGTGCCTATTAACAAGTTGTGGGTATTTATGCTCATGAAACGAAGAATATTATTTAGGCTCTATTATAGTAGGTAATCATTATTGCTTTCATTTATATTAACTATTTTATCTCAAATGTCTCCCCAATGGGAGAAAAATTTATTTGGTAGAAAATAGGATTGCTTTTTATTTTGATTCCTAATAAACTCATGGTATAATAGATACATAATTATGTGCCCTTATATCCAAAATATGCACTTTATATTTGGTTTGAATGATTTGGGGTTACACTAAATCTAGTGCTAATTTTTTTATTACTAATTGTGTGACTTCAGGCAAATTAATTAGCATCCTAACATTAGTGTGTTCATCTATAAAATGAGATATTTAAGGAACTTCTTAATAGGATTGTATCAAGATTTAAATGAAATAATCCACGAAAAACATCAAGTAGAGCTTGGTACACAGTTATGTTTATTAAGTGTTAACCATTCTATCACTATTACCATTGCCATCATTACTTTTGTAAACATAAAAATATTACCAGGAAACAAACTGAGTGTTGCTGGAAGGGAGGGAAGTGGGAGGGATGGGGTGACTGGGTGATGGACATTGGAGAGGGTATGTGCTATGGTGAATGCTAATGTATTGTGTAAGGCTGTTGAGTGACAGACCTGTACCCCTGAAGTAAGTAATATATGTCAAAAAATATTTTTGGTAAATATTACATGTGTAAATATTTTTCTTTTGGTTAAAGATAATGCTATTTTATTTTTTCTAGGTCCCAAATTTCCCTTAATTTCCATGACATAAAATTTATATTTAGTGGTGGTTCCTTCATCAATACATACCTTCCTTATGTGCTCATAAGAATTTTTAATTGATAATCACACACTTCAATTTCAAATCAATCTGTACTGTTCATCAGGGTCTTTGACACTTTCCTCTCATTCTATGCCAAATTCTAGTTGGGACCATTTCTTGGTTATCTGTAGCAGTGGATCAGATCTCTGCAATTGGGATATCTACAAAAAGGGAACAAATCCTTTTTCAAATGTGCTAAGAAGAGAGATCTGACAATAATCAGGTCTCTGTGATTGGAATGAGTGTATTGGCACTTTTAAAGGCCCCTGTGTTATAGGGAGCATGAGGATTTCACAGAATTGCAAATTCCAGCAAAGCTGATCCCCAGCTGATAATCGGGGAACTAAAGGGGGATCAAAAATGACCCTAGAAAATATCATAAATGCTTTAATCTTAAGCATTTAAGAGAGTAGCAGGAACCCATTGTTTTGAGTAGTGATGTGGCAAAGTGAGATTTTCTATTTAGGAGAGTCATTTTGGCTGCAACTAGATACTGAACTAAAAGGTGCAAGATCCCCTGTGGGGACCATACAATCATCTGCATGAGAAGTGATGAAGGCCTAGATTAATGTGGTAAGGAGTAAAGACGGATGTGAGGGTGCAGAGAAGTGAGGCTTACTAACTGGTTAGCAGTTGTATCTGGAGTGAAGTGGATGTGGTGGGTTTAGATGCTGTCAGGTTTCTGGCTTGGTTGTCATGGGGGTATGTCCTTTACATGAGAGGAAAGAGGAAATAGGACAAATTGGAACTGGAAAGAGGAGATGAACACGTTGGTTTTGGACATCTTGTGTCTCATATTTCAGATCAAAACTATATTCTTGTGGTTCCTAGGTGGCTCAGTGGGTTAAGAATCTAACTCTTGATTTTGGCTCAGGTCATGATCTCAGGGTCATGAGATCAAGCCCCACATTGCTTGATTTTGGGGGCCCAGCTCTGTGTTGGGTGTGGAGACCACTTTAGATTCTCTCTCTCCCTCTGCCCCTTCACCTGCACGTTCTCTCTCTCTCTCTCTCTCTTAAAACAAAACCAAAACCAAACCAAACCAAAGCAAAACAAAACAATGGTGTGTTCTCTTGTACAACTTCTGTGAATAGTATTAATCTTATATTTTTACACAGCCTGATAGTTTTCAAACTGCTTCCACATGCCCTACGTCATCTCCCCTGTGAGGTACTATGTGTAGAAAAGGAGAGATGTTCTCTATCCCCTTATAGACACCACGGCTCAGAGTTCAAACACATACAACTTGACATGTCTAGACCTGAAGTCAAGGTAATTGTATTAGAGTCCTATAAGAATCTTTTTGGGTCAAGAAGAAAGCTTACTGGAAGAGAAGGTAGCAGGATTTACAAGGAACTTCTCCTGTCTTTATAGAAAAGAAAAATATGTCTCCACTTAAAAAATGTGCTAGTCTTGCTGAGAAACCCAAAGGGCATTTTCCATCAAAAAGCAGTGCATAGTGGGTAAATGCTAGGATGATATTTGCTTAAAGAGTTTAAAATTTGTAAAAGGAGGCTCACACCAGGATCTTACATGTCAGTTTTCCACATGTGTTTTCTAAGTTAGAAAGGCTCTAAATAGTGTAGTTTGTAATGAATAACTGACAGTGTTGTCTTCACTATGTGAAACCAAACTCAGGAAAATGCTTTTAAAAAAATATATTATGATTACAGTTCAGTAAATTATTTTATGCTCATCAGTTGGAATTCATATTTATGTGGCAATGGGGATTTTTAAATGCAATTACTAAATTTAAAATCTATAAAAATTCCAGTGGTCTATTTACTAAAGAACATTGAGAAGTATAATTTATGCTAAAGAGAAATGAATGAAATAAGGAAATAACCTTGAATTTGGCACTTAACAAAAATGCATTGAATGACAAATTTAAAATCATTGTATCAAATGACATATAGAGTATACATACTGTCACAGAACTGGGTGGGGGATTAGGCAGATTGGAAGAATAGGCAGTGGGGCAGGTAGCCTTTTGCATCTGGCAGATGCAGTCTTCGGCTCAAATCCCAGATCATCTGTTTTCTGGTTGTTATCCTTGGCACATAGCTGACTTTTGCTGGTCTTCCTTTCTTTACCTGTACACCTAAGTCCTAAGGTAGTAATACTTCATATGGTGTTAAGAAGACTAAATTAAAAAAAATGCATGCAATCTATCTATCTATGTATCTATCTATATCAATATCTATATCTAGACAACTTTATGCTAAGCACTACTTTATTTTTTTATTATTTTATTTATTTTATTTATTTTTTAAGATTTTATTTGGTGAGCAGGGAGCCTGAGACAGGGCTCTATCTCAGGACTCTGGGATCATGACCTAAGCTAAAGCAGATGCTTAACCACCTCAGCCAACCAGGTGCCCCTGTTTTATTTTATTTTCATTGAAATAAGTATGTTCTTATTCCCCATACCCTTTTTAACCCATACTGCCACTCACCTTTCCTCTGATAAACGTCAGTTTGTTCTTCATACTCCGTCTCCTGGTTTGTCTCTATTTCTCTCTCTCTCTCTCGGTCTCTCTCTCTCTGTTTTTTTTTCCTTTGTGCCTTTTTTATTTCTTAAATTTCACATATGAGTGAGTCTTTCTCTGACCGAATTATTTCACTTAGCATTATACCCTCTAACTCTATCCATGTCATTGCAAATGGCAAGATTTCATTCTTTTTAATGGATGAGTAATATTCTGCTGTATATGTAAACATCACTTTATCTTTATTCATTCATCTGTGGATGGACACTGGGCTGCTTCCATAATTTGACTATTGTAGATAATGCTGAATAAATCTAGAGGTGCATGTATCCCTTTGAATTAGTGGTTTTGTATTTTGAGGGTAAATACCAAATTGTACAATTACTAGATTGTAGGGTATTTCTGTTTGAATTTTGGGGGGAACTGCCCTACTGTTTCATACAGTTGCTGCAACAGTTCACATTCTCACCAACAGTGCCCAAGAGTTCCTTTTTCTCGACATCCTTGCCAACACTTGTTTCTTGTAGTTTTGATTTTAGCCCTTCTGACAGGTGTGAGGTGATAGCTTGTTGTAGTTTTGATTTGCATGTACCTGATAAGTGATATTGAGCATCATTTCATATGTCTGCTGGCCATTTGGATGTCTTCTTTGGAGAAATATCTGTTCATGTCTTCTATTTTTTTTGTAATATTTGTTTTTTGGGGTAATGAGTTGTATGGGTTCCTTACATATTTTTGATAAGAACCCTTTATCAGATATGTCATTTGCAAATATCTTCTCCCTTTCAATTGGTGGCCTTTTATTTTTATTTGATCATTCCTTTGTTATGCAAATGCTTTGTATTTTGATGAGACCCCAATAGTGTATTTTTGCCTTTTTTTTTCCCTTGTCTCCAGAGATATATCCAGTAAGAAGTTGCTATAGCAGCTCTTTGCTCTTCTCTAGGATTTTCATGGTTTCATGTCATATTTAGGTCTTTAATCCATTTGGAGTTTATTTTTCTATATGGTAAAAGAAAATGGTCCCATTTCATTCATTTGCATGTAGATGTACAGTTTTCCCAATACCATTGTTTGAAGAGACTGTCTTTTTTTTCCATTACATATTCATCTTCCTTTGCCAAAGATTAACTGTCCAGATAATCATTGCTTTGTTTCTGGCTTTTCTATTCTAATCCATTATCTGTGTGTCTATTTTCATGCCAGTACCAAACTGGATTAATTTCTACTGCTTTATAACTTTAAATCTGAATTGTGATTCCTCCACTTTTATTTTCTCTTTTTCAAGATAGCTTTGCTATTTGAGGTCTTTGGGGTTCCGTACACATTTTAGGATCATTTGTCCCATTTCTGTGAAAAATGCTGTTGGTATTTTGATAGAGATTGCATTAAATCTGTAAATTTCTTGGACTAGTATATACATTTTAATGGTATACATTCTTCCAACCCATGAGCGTGGAATGCCTTTCAATTTCTTTGTGTTGCTTGGATTTCTTTTGCCAGTGCTTGATAATTTTCAGAGTATATATCTTTCACCTCTTGGTTATGTTTAATTCCTAGATATTTTATTGTTTTTGGTGCAGTTGTAAATGGGACCATTTTCTTAATTTATTTTCTGCTGCTTCATTATGATTGTATAGGAAGGCAACAGTTTTCTGTACATGGGTTTTTATATCCTGCAACTTTACTGGATTCATTTATCAGTTATAGCAGTTTTGGGTGGTGTCCTTAGGGTTTTCTACATATAGATTACCACACTACATCTGCAAATACCAAGAGTTTTACTTCTTCCTTACCAGTTTGGATGCCTTTTATTTCTTTATGTTGTCTAATTGCTATGGCTGAGACATCTAGTACTATATTAAATAAAAGTGGTGAGAGTGGACATCATTTTCTTGTTCTTGGCCTTAACAGAAAAGCTCTCAGTTTTTGAGTATGATGCTGGCTGTGAGTTTTTAATGTAAGGCCTTTATTATTTTGAGATGTGTTCTCTCTAGTCTTACTTTGCAAAAGATTTTTATCATGAATGAACGTTGTGCTTTGTCAAGTGCTTTTTCTGCATCTGTTGAAATGATTATATGGTTTCTGTCCTTCTCTCATTGATGTGATGTACTATATTGGTTGTTTTTCAAATGTTGAACCACCTTTGCATTCCAGGAATAAATCCCACTTGATTGTGGTGTATTTTTTAATGTATTGTTGGGTTCAGTTTGCTATATTTTTGCTGAGGATTTGTGCATCATAGTAATGTAGTTTTTTGTTGTTTTGTTTGTTTCTTTTTTGTCATGCCTTTATCTGGTTCTGGTATCAGGGCGATCCTGGCCTCAGAGAAAGAATTTGAAAGTTTTCCTTCCTTTTGTATTTTTTGGAATGGTTTGAGAAGAAGGAGTGTTAGCCTCTCTAAATGTTTGGTAGAATTTTCTTGTGAAGCCATCTGGTCCTGGACTTTTGTTTTTTGGAAATTTGTGGATTACTGATTCAGTTTTATTGCTGGTAATTGGTCTGTTCATATTTTCTGTTTCTTCATTTCTTCCTGCTTTCATTTTGGTTAGTTATGTGTTTCTAAGAATTTATCCATTCTAAGGTATCCAATTTGTTATCATTAAGGTTTTCGTAATTTAATATTTATAATATCTGTGTTCTTGGTTTTTATTTCTCCTTTTTCATTAGTGAGTTTGAGTCCTCTTTTTTTTAATGAGTCTTGCTAGAGGTTTATCAACTTTATTTTTTCAAAGAATCAGCTCCTTGTTTTATTGATCCGTTCCATTGTATTGGTTGTTATTTAATTTCTATATCATTTATTTCCACTCTAATTCTTTATTATTTCTGTCCTTTTGCTGGATTTGGCTTTTTTTTGTTTTGTTTTTGTAGTTCCCTTAGAGTAAGGTTATTAGGTTGTTTGAGAATTTTCTTGCTACTCGAGGTAGGCCTGTATTGCTATAAACCTCCCTCTTAGAACCACTTTTATTGAATCCCAAAGAATTTCAACTATTCTGTTTTCATTTTCATTCTTTGCCATGTAACTTTTTATTTTTCCTTGATTTCTTGGTTGACCCATTCATTGTTTGGAGCATGGTATTTAACCCCTGTGTATTTGTGTTATTTCCAGATTTTTTTCTTGTGGTTGATTTTTAGTTTCTTATCATTGTGACCAGAGAAGATACATGATATGACAGATTTTTCTAAATTGTTGAGACTTGTTTTGTGGCCTAATGTGTAGTCTATTCTGGAGAATGTTCTGTGTGCATTTGAAAAGCTACTGTTTTAGGATGGAATGTTCTAAATATGTCTGTTAAATCCATGTGGTCCAGTGTGTCATTCAAGGCCACTGTTTCCTTGTTGATTTTATGTTTGGATTATCTGTCCATAAATGTAAGTAGGGTGTTAGAATCCCCTTCTATTATTATTATCAATTATTTCCTTTATGCCTTGTATTAGCAGCATTATATATTTTGCTCCCCCATGGTGTGCACACAAATATTTCCCATTGCTATATCCTCTTATTGGACTGTCCTCTTTATTATTATATAGTGTTCTTCTTTGAAACTTGTTACAGTCTTTGTTTTAAAGTCTGCTTTGTCTGATATAAGTATTGCTACTCTGCTCTTCTTTTGACACCCATTTGCATGACAAATGTTTTTCCATCCCCTCATTTTCAATCTGCAAGGTTGGTTTTGTTTGTTTGTTTTTGTTTTTCCCTGAAATTAGCCTCTTGGAGGCAGCATATAGGTGGGTGTTGTGTTGTTGTTGTTGTTTTTTAAATCCACTCTGTCACCTGGTATATTTTAATTGGAGTGTTTAGTGCATTTACATGTGAAGTAATTATTGATAGGTATGTATTTATTGCCATTTTGTTACTTGTTTTGTGTTTGTTTCTATGGATTTTCTCTGCTCCTTTCGTCCCTTGGTCTCTCTTTTATGATTTCTTGGCTGTAGGTGATGTGCTTGGATTCCTTTCTCTTTTTTCTTTGCATATTTCTTGTTAGTTTTTGATTTGTGGTTACCATTAGGTTTATATATAACATCTTCTGCATATAACAGTCTATATTAACTTGATATATCATTGCTGAAGTTGAAACCTATTTTTTAGTTCCTCTCCCCCCAAGTCCACATTTTAGATGTGTGGTGCCATGTTTTGCATCTTTTATTTTATGAATCCCTTGACTGGTTTTTACAGAAATACTTATGTTCACTTATTTTGTGTTTTGTTTTTGTTTTGTTTTGTTTTGTTTTATGCTCTCGTTTATGGTCTTTCCTTTCCATTCAAAGAATCCTCTTTAATATGTCTTATAGGGATTGCTTAATAGTCATGAAGTTTTTAGTTTTATCTGTCTGAAAATCTCTTTACCTTTCCTTCAATTTTGAATGATAGCCTTGCTGGATAGAGTATTCTTGGCTGAAGATATTTCCCTTTTGGCACTTTGAATATATCATGCCATTCTGTTTTGGCCTGCAAAATTTCTGATGAAAAATTGACTGATGGCCTTATGGGGTTTCTCTTATATATAACAGCCTTCTTTTCTCTTACAGCTTTTACATTGTTGTTGTTGTTGTTATTTATTGCTACCTATTGCCGTTTTGATTCCTGTGTCTCTTGGTGTGGACCCCCTTGGGTTAGATTTTTAGGGGGATTTTTATATGTCCTGGATCTGTATCTCTGTTTCCTTCCCCAGATTAGGAAAATTTTTACCTACTATTTCTTCAAAAACATTGCCTGCCCCCTTTTCTCCCTTCTTCTGGGACACCTATAATGCGAGTGTTATTATACTTGATGGAATCACTGAGTCCCCTAAGACTATTCACAATTTGCTTAAGTTTCTTTCCTTTTCTCTGCTCAGCTTGATTACTCATCATTTTTCTGTCTTCCAGGTCATGCGTTCATTTCTCTGCTTCATATAGTCTGCTGTTTATTCTGTGAATTGTATTGCATTTTTTGTGTTCTTGATCTCTGATTGGTTCTTTTTTATCTTTATGTTAAGGGCTCATTGATGTCTTCTACTCTTTTCTCAAGTCCAGTGAGTATCTTCATGATCATTTTTCTGAAATTAGCCTCTTGAAGGCAGTGTATAGGTGGGGTATGACCATTACGTTAAATTCTCTACTGGGCATATTACTTATAACTGTTTTGCTTTGGCCCCTTGCCATAGTTTGGCTCCGTTCCTTCATTTGGGAGCTATTTCTCTGTCTGCTCCTCTTGTCTGACTTTCTGTTTCTGTTTTGTTTTGTTTTGTTTTTTAGGGAATTCAGCTATTTCTCTTGTCCTTAATGATAACAGCCTTATGAAGAAGGAGTCCTGTAGTGCCCTGCAGAGCAGTGTAGCCTGTTCTCCAGGGCCTGGCACTTCAGGGAGCATCTCCTATGTCTTATGTCTGCTCTCCTGTTGAGTCTTGGTCTATTTTTCCTTTCCAGTTGTCTGAAGAGGCTCTCTTTGCCTCTCATGGGCAATGTCTGGTCCTGAGCAGGGGTGGTGGGGTGCATTTTAACAAGTTGTGTGGTGCTCTGCTTGCTAAAGGAGACCTAGCACCCCCAAAAGTAAAGTCCCACAAAACACAAGGGTCAGGACATATGTTGGCAGGGTTTGCATTGCTCTCCTGAGGGTGGGATCTGCAGCACCAGGACTAAGGGGAGCATGACTGTGAAAGCCTTGGTGGGGAGGGGGGCCGGCTTGGTGCAAGTCAGTTAGATAATGAGTGTTGTGGTTAATTCCTGGAGTTGGTGGTTGTTTATGATGAGGGTGGGGAAAATGGCAACTGCCAGCTCCTTTGCTCCTGAAGGGCTCTCTCTGTGATCCTTCTTTCTCTGGGCCATGCTCTAAGATGAGCAAATCCCTCTCCCTCCCATCTGCTGCCTTCTCCCTGCCCCTGCCCCAACCCCCAGCATTTTTCAAACTGCTGCTTATAGGCTGTATCTGCATAGGTTATTTGTCCTACTATGTCTTTAAGGGCAGGGACTCTGCTTAGTAATGTCCTCTGAGCTCCCCAGGAACCCACAATTTGGCCCCTCCTGTTTTCACAGGCAAATATCACTGGGATTCATCCTCTCTGTGTGCTCCGCAGTGTGAAAGATTCTCTTCTGCCCTCCATCACACCAGTGGTTTCCTCCCCACATAAAAATCCTGCATACTCTATTTATCTTGAATACCTTGACCAAATTAGCATACCTTGTTAACAGTGGTAGACATGAGTAGTTGGCATACAACTGACCACCTGTTGGGGAAAATGTTTTAGCTACAGTCTGAGAACATAACACAGATGAGAACGTCAGTTAACACTCTGAAGATTGTATTATAGAGAAATCTACTGAATTGAAATATCCCCATGGAATCCAAAACTGTACAGCTTAAGTATTCACCACAATTATTAGGAAGTTTATATTATTCACATTCTCATTTTTACTTTTAGGATTTCCTTCAGGATCAGCCTTTTTTGGGAGCATCCTTATAAATAGCTGTAGTAAAGGACATGAGTAACATGAAATTGTCCAAGGTCTATATGGCACATAATGTGTCTTGCAGAAAAATAAATTCAGTTATTTGCAGAAGACAGTGTTTTGGATGTCTCTGCTACAAAGATAGCAAATCAAAACATTGACAAGTAGCTCAACTTGGGAAATGGAAAACTGACATGATTCTGAAGGCAGTCTTTATCAGTCACTAGTTCACTAATCCACTTAGCAATTTGGTCACTAAAAAGGTTTTCATTGTTCTTAAAAAAGGATGTATCTAGCTTTCACCTGCTCAATATAGTCCTCTTCAGTACCATTGCATTCTGTAGCAATAGTGGAACCTGAACGAAAGAGAAATCTAGAAAATACTCATTGAATTTAATGATGTGAGCAAAATCCATAGGAAGAAAACAATGTTGATTGGCTTCATAAGATACTGAGTTGATTTACATATGATCCATGTGTTGCCATTGATTTCTGTTTAGAAAAAGTGTCTGGTAGGATTTCTTTGCTGAAATCTTCTGAGCTCACCTGTACAATATTCTCAAGCTCATAAAATTTAAGTACCTGGATACATAGTCTATATTATATATTAGTGTTAGGAAAGTTCATTTTCATGACTTCATTTTAGTACAAAAGTGTGAAATGTTGCTATAGGGTATTGCCTGTGGGACCTTTGCAAATATTTAACTTTTTGAATAATCTCTACTTCTTCAAGAAATGCTTTGTAAAATTATGGTGAAAATGGTTGAAGTTAACTATGATATAATAATTTTGATTGAATATAAAACAAAGTCAATCACCATTGGGTTGATATATCATCTGTTCCAGTCCTTATTTCTTTTGAAATTGAACACTTGTGTTAGTTACTCTCAACTTAATTAGTAACGTGTACCATGCTTGATTAAATTAAGTGCAATGCACAGTTGTAGCTTACTTCTTCAAAATGGGCTATTTATAATTAATGATATGAATTACTTTGTATTCACCACTGATTACCCATGCTAATGCAGAGGCACAGAATTCATTGAAGCCATTATATTATTTTTTTGAAGTGCACAGTATGCTTTTATGTTGAATATTAGGAGATATGTAAATTGCTTCATTATCTGGGCCCTTATTTGGCCTTTCCCCTTGTATCATTTAGCGTCTACTAACTCAGTTGACAGTAGAGGATTCCTGCTGGTAGACACTGATAGCTTCTTTCTTTTAGTTTCTTTTGTCTTTATAATCTGTCTCTTACTACTACTTCTTTCATTTTCTTTCTCAGCCTTACCTTTTAAACCCCAAACCCTATGTTCTACCTTATTAGAGCATGGCCACTTCACCAGTCGACCACATGTTTCCACTCATGCCCTTGGTTAGGTGGTTCCCTCTCCCTAGAGTGTATTTCTGCTTTCATTTGCAGACAACCAAATCAAGACACAGGACTAATGTAGAACTCTGCAAAAAATTCCCTAACTGTCCATCTGTCTTCCCTAGAAAGAAAAGGTTCAACTTTATTCTGGGTTTCCATAGGACTTTAGTCGTACAATTTAGCACATCCTGTGATAATATGTAGGATACATTAGGTGGTTATTGTCAGACACTGGCATTATCTTGGCTAATTCTCGAAACCACCTAATACAGTAAATACTCTTACCCCTCAGTTCATGGATGAACAAACTCAAGTACAGAGTTTATGTAAGCTTCTCAGTCTTACCCAGCTAGGGAGGTGGCCTGAGTTATCGTTCAAACTTAAGAATTCACTTTCAGAATCTTCCTTCTTAACCAGTTTGCTATTGTACATGTGTAGACTGAATTATAAGTAGTCGCATGTGTATATTCCATTATACCTTTCTTTTCCCATCTCAATATTGGTTTTCTTAAGAGACTGTATTTATATCCATGGTATTCAAAATACCATTTAATAGATACTTTGTAAATACTTGCAGAATCATTGTGGAGTAACAAGTTACAAGTGTGTCATTTCTTATGGAAGTTCTTTTGTAGTGTTGTTTTGAGACGGTTGGAAAAAAAATTTGCTCTTGTCTTCAGCTCTTCTAACATAACCTTGTTTTAGAACCTTAAGCTAAAGTCACAGTTGTCATAGGGAGACAGAGAAAGGTCAGAGAATCTCTAATATGAAAGAAAATTCCTTCAGGATATTAAATCCTAATGACAAAAATTATTATTGTGTGTGTGTGTCTGTGTGTGTATTTATGTGTATAAACTCTGGCTAAAATTGTTTTGATATAATCAAATAATAGTTATAGGATGTTATAACATATCTTGTATAAATTAATCGAGTTTTCACCCTGTTCTGAATGGTCTGAAAATTGTCTGCGTAGAGACAAGAGTCAGATGAAGTGACAATTGCCATAGTGATTGATACC
The DNA here is from genome assembly GCF_922984935.1 of Meles meles. Lineage (NCBI taxonomy): Eukaryota > Metazoa > Chordata > Mammalia > Carnivora > Mustelidae > Meles > Meles meles. The sequence continues at coordinate 172,694 of NW_025721198.1, forward strand.
AGAGCCTCTAAGTCAGTGTACATCTATCTAAGTCTAAGCTCTGTGGTATATTCAGAAAGTTACTTAAGTTCTATGAGCTAAAAAAAGAAAATTCTGAGAGCTTGGACCTGCTGCTTAATAACTATTCTACTTACTTAAATTGTATTCATCTCAGTGAAACAAGAGGAAAACATAACCTACCTCTGTTGTTTGTTTTGTGACGCTTATGTCACAGAACACTCAAAGTGCTCAGAATGTTGCCTGTACATACAACTTTCTGAACAATAATAACTGAGTATATTTACCTATAAAATATGAAGAAAAATATGTAGCATTTCACAGAGTTGTTTGAAGTATTAAGTGATGTAACAAACGTAGGATGTATACCACTAGGCCTGGCATGGAGTAAGCTATAAATAAATTGTAGTCATAAGCCATTGTATTATCAGAAAAACATCCAGAAATTCTTCCAGTTGCACACTCCTTTAAATCTAAGTTGTAACAATTTAATAGCCTATTAAATTTTAAATGCTTTTGAATTGGAATTTAGTATAGCGCATTACTGTGATTGTTGATATGCTCTATGTAGTAAACTCGAGGTAAAAAGACTAACCAATTGAATGTGAAATAAACATTGACTTGATTTGAAATGAAGCCTAAGTACTGACACCACATTTTAATCTGACAAAATGAAGGAGTAACCCAAGGCTACAAATGAAGAAGGTTATTAAAGCAGCATAGTCACTTGAGATCATACCTGGAAAATGTAAAATATGATGGCAATAATCTTCCTTTAATGTCATAGTCTAATTTACCCATATGTTTATAGATACGTGTGTATATCAAAATAGTGTGAATGTTTGAGTCAGAGGAGATTTGAGGAAACTAAAATTCTTAGTAAAACTAACTAGAACATGGTAAAAACTGAGTTTCAAAAAGACAGTCTCTAAACTTTGGCTTTTCGTTAATGACAATGGAGAATTAGAAAATATTTTTTCCTAGAAAGTGGCTGAGTGGAACAGAATATCATTATCAAGAACCCAGCTGGAGCTTGTTTCCTGACACCCCCCACCCCCAACTATGTTGTCTCTGGCACTTCAGCCTCATGGCAGTAATCCGTTTACTGTCAGGGTGCTGCTTCTCTAAGATAATGCTTATTACATCACATTGACCCCCATTTTTACATGCATTGAAGTCCATCTTTTCTACCTTTTGTACTTTCATACCCTTATTCTTTGTTGCCCACATTGCAGCCAAATCTCAGTCTCCTTTTCCTTTTCACCAGGGACTTTCTGCAGTCAACAACCTCACGTCCAGACTCATTGAGGGCATCATATTCCCTCCCAGCTAATGGGGTCCCCATCTTTGCATTTTAATTTTCCTAGTGCTTTGTGCTTTGTTAATCTTAACTTTCATTGTCTTTTGCTTTTTAAACAGTTTAGTCTTCTTGGTGTCTGCATGCCATAGGTATGCCCTTTCACCTTAATCTGTTACTGGTTTTTTTTTTAAGATTTTATTTATTTATTTGACAGACAGAGATCACAGGTAGGCAGAGAGGCAGGCAGAGAGAGAGGAGGAAGCAGGCTCTCCACGGAGCAGAGAGCCCGATGCGGGGCTCGATCCCAGGACCCTGAGATCATGACCTGAGCTGAAGGCAGAGGCTTTAACCCACTGAGCCACCCAGGCGCCCCTCACTATAGACTTCTGTCATGACATAACTAACTCAAGCTTACATTAATTAACTTTTGAGTAACCATGAGGAAGTTTAATTAACCTCTTTTGGTCTCACTTCTTTCCTGATGTGGTTGGAGGATATATAAACTCCTTTCTAGCTCTCAAGTTTGAGCCTATTTAGATAAATTTTTTTCTTAAAAAAAAAATTCATTCTTTATGTGGACTTCATCTCAGTCCTACCAGACTATGATAGGCTTACCAGAGTTCAGTTATCAAGAACTAGAGAAATTGGAGAAAAAATATCACCTGAATAGGGCTGATCTCAGTAGATATAAAAATATTAACCATTTCTATATCATCAATCTCTATTGTCTTCACCACTTTGGCTTGATTAAAGATTTCCCCCCCAAATGAGTTTTCTTTTCTTTCTATTTAATCCACTTAAATTTGCATCATTTTTTTTTTATCATCACTGATTGAGGCTTCCTGCCAGTGTGAATTTTAAAGTCTTATAGTTCCTAATTCTTATCTGCTTAAATGTTATAAATGTTGTGCAGATCTTAGCTGTGTGATTTCCTCCTGGCACTTTTTTTTTCCCCAAAGCTTACTTAACAACATTGAACTACCCCCCCATCAAGTCTATAAGCTCAATTTTGATTGGGTATATATGTTAATGGAAAGCTGGATAGATACCAGGTTAGAAAAAAGACATGTGAAGTCCCAGAACAAAAAGAATTCAGTCCCTATGCAGTTTTGGATGAGCAGCTTAGTATAATGATGCTGTCAAGATAATGGGGGTAAAGTAGTTTAAGAGTATGGGCTCTAGAACCATACTCCTAGGATTGTGTCCAGGATCCACTACTTCCTAGGCCTTTGGCATTGAGCAGGATTAACCTTTACTTTATGGGGTTGTTTTGGTTGTTAAATGAAGTAATTATGGGAAAGTAACTAGAGGAGTTCCTGGTACCTGTTCCTGGTACAGCCTTCAACATGTGTTAGTTGTTGTTACTAGTGTATTCAAAAGTTTTTAGAGTGGTATTTTCATGGACAGTAGAAGGAAGATAGTATTCTTCCCCTAGATTCAGAAATCTGTATACTTTGGTATACCTGTCTAATATGAGTTTAAATAAATGAAGTTTCATAGAAAACCCATTGTTCTAGGAAAAAAATAATAAGATGGGAATATTGATTGTATTATTTCTCTTAATATAAGCACCCTAAAGAATAGGGACATACTAAACTTTAAAAAGGAGACTGTTAGAGCTACTAAGCACAACAGCAGCCTCGTTCCTGCTACGTTGTGCAAGCTATCTCATGGAACTCAGCAGAGAGAACATTGAGGAAAACCAATACATTGAACATCATCTCTTTTCTTCATATTTTTATTGTCTAAAAGAAATTAATTGAAATAAAGAAATCAGTGTTTATGTGATTGTGAGGGCTTGACTTTAACTGGCAAGTCATTTGATATATGGAATGGGGTTTTTGTGTTTCTCATGCTTTGTCCTGTTTGGACAGAAATGTAGTCTTTCATGTGGTACTTAATACCAACACAGCCTTATGAGACATTTCTCTTTTCCTCTTCTGAATAGTTACAGGATGTCTAACACTCTACCACTTAACACTCTGTCAGAGAACTAGAGACTTTTGTCTAGTTGTTTCATATATTTAAGGTTCTTTACCTCATATAGATTAAAAATCGAGGATTAGCCCAGGACCCGCGGGCTGCCTCACCTGCCGTCCCGCCTCGCGACCGCCATGCTCTCCGTCCCTGTCCCGCTCACCACCATCATGGACCCCTAGCAGCAGCAGCAGCAGCTCCAGCTCTCGCCCCTCAAGGGGCTCAGCCTGGCGGACAAGGAGAACATGCCCCCGAGTCTTAGCGGGACCCGCGTTCTGGCCAGCAAGACCGCCAGGAGGATCTTCCAGGAGCCTGCAGAGCCGAAAACTGAGGTACTTGGCCCCAGCATGGAGGACAAGCCACTGCTGCGAGAAAACCCTCGTCGCTTTGTCATCTTCCCTATTGAGGACCATGATATTTGGCAGATGTGTAAGAAAGCTGCGGCTTCCTTTTGGACCACCGAAGAGGTGGATCTCTCCAAGGACACTGAGCACTGGGACTCCCTGAAGCCTGAGGAGAGATACTTTATATCCCATGTTCTGGCTTTCTTTGCCGCCAGTGATGGCATAGTCAATGAAAACTTGGTGGAGCGCTTTAGCCCAGAAGTTCAGATCACAGAAGCCCGCTGTTTCTGTGGCTTCCAAATTGCCATGGAAAACATCCATTCCAAGATGTACAGTCTCCTCATTGACACTTACATTGAAGATTCCAAAGAAAGGAAATTTCTCTTCAACGCCATCAAGACAATGCCTGGTGTAAAGAAGAAGGCAGATTGGGCCTTGCATTGGATTGGGGACAAAGAGGCAACCTATGGAAAATGGGTTGTGGCCTTCGCCACTGTGGAAGGAATCTTCTTCACGGGTTCTTTTGCGTCAATATTCTGGCTCAAGATACATGGCCTGATGCCTGGCCTCACGTTTTCCAATGAACTTATCAGCAGAGATGAGGGTTTACACTGTGACTTTGCCTGCCTGATGTTCAGACACCTGGTCCATAAACCTTCCAAGCAGAGAGTGAGAGAAATAATCATCAATGCCATTCGGATAAAGCAGGAGTTCCTCACGGAGGCCCTGCCCGTGAGCTCATTGGGATGAACTGCATGTTAATGAAGCAGTACATTGAGTTCGTGGCAGACCAGCTTATGCTGGAGCTGGGTTTTGGCAAGGTTTTCCGAGTAGAAAATCCATTTGACTTTATGGAGAATATTTCACTGGAAGGGAAGACTAACTTCTTTGACAAGAGTAGGTGAGTATCAGAGGATGGGAGTGATGTCCAGTCCAACAGAGAATTCTTTTACCTTGGATGCTGACTTCTAAGTGAATGAAGATGTGCTCTTATTTTGCTGACACCCCACCCCCCTTTCTCATAAAAAAAAAAAAAATCAGCCACTTGAAGTGTATCAAACCGGCTACACCATGAATTATCCATAATGTTCATCAATAGTGTTGTTAAAACTGTGTAGCTACCTCATAGGCAAGCCTGTTGATTAGTGATGCTAGTCATCTCACCTAGAAAGCAGCTTAGACAGAAGCTACTCGGATTGGTAGGAAAGACCGTGGCCGTGTTTGGCGTTTGCAGGCAGGCTGCCATCCGTGAGTGCACCGTGGCTCCCGGCGGCAGTCGGGGCCCAAAGTTCGGGGCCCTGGAGTGAGTCAGACCCCGCAGGATGGGTCAGTTACTCCGAGGTCCTCCGGAGGCTTCAGTCTCGGTGCTTCAAAGCAGATATTAAAGTTTACTTACTGATTTGTATATAAAACTGGCACTTTACACACAAATAAACGGAGTTTGTACTGTTGAAATAAAGGCCTGATTTCACCTGAAAAAAAAAAAAAATCGAGGATTAAAACCTGCTATGTCCTTGAATTCTTATTTCTTATCCCAATTCTCAAGTACTTTTTAGTTAATATTTGAAGTAGAAAAAAATGGCCTGGTAATTGTGTTCTTATTGATTCTTACTGTCCAGGAATTGTCTTTGCATTGGTTCTGAGGACAATCATGAGATAAAAAAAATCTACAGAACTCTACATGTTAGGTTTTTCTACTTTTTATTTTTTTTTTTTGATGACTAAGAAAGAGAGAAAGCAGGTGAAAAAAGATCAAAGATCAGATTTGAGAGCCTTCTTAGAATTTCAGGTTTAATTGGGCAGAAACCATTGGAACTGTTTTCCAGTCACATAATTAAATGTCTCTGGGCCCCTCATCCCCTAATAGGTATACCGATGTCATCATGAGGGATTCACCTTCATGAAGTTATTCAAATGCAATTACTTCTCAAAGACTCAGTCTCTAAATTATATCATATTGAGGGATTTGGGGCTCCAACATATGAATTTTAGGGTACACAAGCATTTAGTCATAGTGTCAGCTTTATTTTTTTATTTTTTATTTTTTTTATTTATTTATTTGACAGAGAGAGAGATCACAAGTATGCAGAGAGGCAGGCAGAGAGAGAGGAGGAAGCAGGCTCCCTGCGGAGCAGAGAGCCCGATGCGGGGCTCGATCCCAGGACCCTGAGATCATGACCTGAGCCGAAGGCAGTGGCTTAATCCACTGAGCCACCCAGGCGCCCCTAGTGTCAGCTTTATTATAATAAATGTACTACTTTTTAATAATAAATGTAGTACTTCAAATGTAGTCTCAGGTGATCAGTGTGGTTGAAAAGTTGCTGACTTGTATAATGTCATGTCAACACAACAGTTCCATAAAGAGTTATTAGAGGGCACCTGGGTGGCTCAGTGGGTTAAAGCCTCTGCTTTCAGCTCAGGTCATGATTCCAGGGTCCTGGGATCGAGCCCCACATTGGGCTCTCTGCTCAGTGGGGAGCCTGCTTCCCTTCCTCTCTCTCTGCCTACCTCTCTCCCTACTTGTGATCTCTGTCTGTCAAATAAATAAATAAAAAGTCTTTTAAAAAAAGAGTTATTACAGGGTAGAAACATGTTGACTAGATGATTTTGAACTACTTAACATGTTTAAATGGATTGATATGTCATTTTGAACATTATTTAATCTAATTCTACAAATATTGGGTGTTTTCCTTGCCTCAGGCATACACCTTGGAATGAGACCTATGTACATTCCAGTTGATAAGGAGCCTACATCTAATCTTATGATGCATTCTGAATCCAAATAAGGCTTATGATTCTGATTTAAAAATGTGTACATAGCATGCATTTATTCAGTATTTAAATGTTCATTTAATTACATTATAAAATATGTATATCACCTTTCAAAAGTCTATATGTATAGACATTTAATCAGAAAGTGGATTTTGCTCTTCTTTGAAGCTTAATTTTTTTTCCCTTTTTATTAATTTTTTCAGCATAACAGTATTCATTCTTTTTGCACAACACCCAGTGCTCCATGCAAAACGTGCCCTCCCCATCACCCACCACCTGTTCCCCCAACCTCCCACCCCTGACCCTTCAAAACCCTCAGGTTGTTTTTCAGAGTCCATAGTCTCTTATGGTTCGCCTCCCCTCCCCAATGTCCATAGCCCGCTCCCCCTCTCCCAATCCCACCTCCCCCCAGCAACCCCCAGTTTGTTTTGTAAGATTAAGAGTGAAGCTTAATTTTTTTAAAAGATTTTATTTATTTACTTGACAGGCAGAGATCACAAGTAGGCAGAGAAGCAGGCAGAGAGAGAGAGGAAGAAGCAGGCTCCCTGTTGAGTAGAGAGCCCGATGCTGCGCTAGATCCCAGAACCCTGGGATCCTGACCTGAGCCGAAAGCAGAGGCTTTAATCCACTGAGACACCCAGGCGCCCCATGAAGCTTAATTTTAATATGATATGTATTCAAGTTATACACAGATATATTTCATAGTCTACATAATTCTGCTGGAAATCCTAGGCTTAAAACTTTTGTCATGCTGTATTCCACTTACCTCAGTAATTATACAACCCCATATGAGATAAACACGATGAATATACATTAAATATCTTCCTGTGGCCTTTTTTTATTTTATTGCTTTGTAATGTAATATGAAGTGATCCTATTCTTTCAATAAGCTGGTTTGCATTCAACATCAAGCTTACTCATTCCCCCGGATACTGTTGGACAACTGCGCTTATGGTTGGAAATCAAAATCTGGGTGTACCCTCTACGTATCCATGCATGAAAATGATGGTGTGTAATAGAACATCCCTGGGTCCAGGGATCCCTTTGCCCTGACTGATTGGGGAGAATATCTTATTAACCTAGGAAGTTCAGGCAAATGATTTCTCTGTGAGCAAGGAGCAGAGAAAGAAAAGGAAAACTTTGGAACAAGAAAACATTGATCTAATGAAGTGAATAATAGTTTTAACATGAACAAGTCATGGCAGCATCTGTTCTGCTGGCCTGCTTGATTACAAGAACTGTGGTGAAATATGACAACTACAGGATTTTCGTTGCATTTCCTATAACGGGAACTCTCCAAAATATTGTACGAGATGGCCTCACATGATCAATCAAATGGTAATGTCGAAGAATAGCTCTTTTCTCCTCTTCCTTTAGCTTGTTGAAATATGTCTGGCCATCTGTGGCCTAATTAGGAAAGTTCCCTCTCAAAGTGATACATCCCTGAAAACCATGCTGCTTTGATGTTTTAATGAACAAACCCATGAGTAGCTCACAAACCTCTCTGTTCTGGGACCTTCACTCCTCACATGTAGGTGCCCAGTGAATGCATGACCAGCTACCTGCCAGGTGACTAACTAACAAATACAAATCTGTGCAAAAATCTCTTGATTTCCATTATATACCTAGGATGTAATACCAGAAAAAAAAATCACAAGAAAAGAGTAATTTAAAAAAATACTTTGGAAAAACAAGAGTTAGCTAATCTTTAACATCCTGGAACTTCTTTTTGTCTCTTGATATCAAGCAATTGATAAGAAAAACAATCTCATATTGATTTCTGAGATTGGACAGTAATGCATTAAAGTGAGAAGCCTCTCATTTTCTGATAATGACTTAGTGTCCTAGTTGTGGTATAAGTGAAAGTTGACCTGTTGACTAAATACCCCCTAATAGCAGGGACTGAGTACTTCAGCCTGTGTTATCCTAATCTGGGTATAGCTTATGACTCAAAAACACTTAAAACTGTGAGGAGATGCCATTGCATTTTAAGACAAAACAGATTGCCTAATCAATGTTAAGAGGTTTTGAGAGAGAGAAGTCTAAGATTTGATTTTGGATTATTGGATTGTCTAGTTCTCATGATGCAGCATACAGATTCATCAATATCACTGGCCACTGAGGAGGAACAGTCACAGCCTTCCACGTGCACTACTTTATTGCTATCTTTCAACTTTGGAGGATGTAGCTATTGATGTTAACATACTTGCGTGGCCTGAAAATGTCCACAGTGTATTGGATTTTTTTAAAATAATGGAATCTATTAATCTCATTTTTATTTATTTCTAATTCCAAGAAGGATGGATTCAATTAAAATACTGCACTGGAAAATGAACTTTATTTTTGTGTATAGTTGGGAAAGGAACGACTTTGTAGCATCTCCATTTATTTGTCAATAGATGCAACTTCATTGTCTTTATTTCAGATATCTCAACAAATCATATATTTTTAATTTTATTTTTAGGGATTATATAATTATTTCATTTCCCATTACAAAGCAGTATTAATGGAAAAGTGTTAATGGAAACTTGAATCATCTAAAGTATCCAGAATTTCAAAATAATAAATCTGTTATTTACTGAGAATAATAGTCTTGCAGTTTTAATAAAGTTACTTTATTTTTCTATTGTAATCATTCAGCCTTCTTCTTTGCATGCTAGAAGGGGAGACAAATGTTAACTAAGCCAAGAATGTGGATTTTCAAAGATGCCTTCTATTTGGTTCTATGTGTAGGCTCATTTCTTGCCTTGTTAATAATATCAAGAAACAGAACTGAACTAATTTTTAGTTGTGTGTCTTTGTATTAGATTTTTTTTTTCCTTTTTCTTCTATTTGCTTATACATTACTGTATGTTTTAGTAAACATTGTTCTTCCAAGTCAGGACATGCAGGGGATCTTGTCATTTGCAATAACATGGAAACACCTAGAGGATATATGCTAAGTGAAATTAGTCAGACAGAGAAAGACAGATACCATATGATCTCACTTGTGCATGGAAAGTAAAAAAAAAGTAAAACAAAGGAACAAACAAAATGAAAACACTCATAGCTACAGAGAACAATCTGGTGTTTGCCAGAGGAGAGGACGGTAGGGAGAGAGTCAAACAGGGAGTGGGGACTAAAAGGTACAAACATTCAGTAATAAATAAGACAGGGTTCTGAAATATACAACATGGGGAATACAGTTAATATTATAACAACTTTGGTGACAGATGGTACCTAGATTTATCATGGTGATTATTGCATAATGTTGAATCACTGTATTGTACATGTGGAACCAATACAATATGTCAACTATGCTTCAATTTAAAGAATACATAAAGATTATATTTGCTTTGGAAGTCTTATGGAGGTGAAGGTTAATGGGCCTAGGTCCTTTTATCATTGTCTAGAGTTTGTTTTTCTCTTCATTGCTGCCCCCATTTTTCTCTGGACTTCCATCCAGAGAAATAGACCTAATATCATGTAGTCAGTTTCTCTACTATTCAAGTAACAGATGATGGGCATCCTGTATCTATTCTGTTACTAAAACATCTTTTTCACTTAGATTGATCTTTGAGACTAGGATTCTTTTTTTTAAGGTTTTATTTATTTGAGAGAGGGAGAAAGAGAGAGAGAGAGAACCTGAGACAGGAGAAGGTCAGAGGGAGAAGCACACTCCCTGCTGAACAGGGAGCGTGATGCCTGACTTAATCCTGAGACTCCAGGATCATGACCTGAGCCGAAGGCAGTTGCTGAACAAACAGAGCCACCCAGGTGCTCTGAGACTAGAATTCTCTACTTATTTCACCATCATCGATTGCTAAGTCATTCCATATTTTACCTATAAAAAAGTTTTACTGCTATATTGTCAATTCTAAGTATTCTTAAACATCAGTATAGTATATAGAAAAGGTCCTTTCCATAAAGAGACAAATTACATACAAAAGTGTGTTTGGGGAGCACCTGGGTGGCTCAGTGGATTAAGCCTCTGCCTTCGGCTCAGGTCATGATCTCAGGGTCCTGGGTCGAGCCTCGCATCGGCCTCGCATGAGGCTCTCTGCTCAGCAGATTGATCACCTACTTGTGATCTGTCTGTCAAATAAATTTTTTTAAAAGTGTGTTTGGTTATTTTATAAAGGTTTTATAACAGTGTTTTACGACTGAGTCACAACTCAGTGTTCTCTTGCATGCACACATATACATATACACTGTGTATGGATTATTTCATTTTGCCTACATGATAGCATTACCTACAGTGGCCTTTCTTTGTTTTGCTTTTATTTTCTTCTATAAATCTCAAATTACTCTTTAGTATCTATTTAGGAGCTATCAATTTTTATCCCTTCCATAGACAAACACAGTTAAGTCAAGATGACTAATGGATTTGTGGGGAGAAGTATAGATTGATAAAAAATAGGGAACAAACAATTCCCTTTCAGAGCCATCCTTTTTAAATAGTCAGTTATTACTAATAAAAAGCAAGATTATTAAACATTTATTTTAATTAAATTTCGTAATAGAGATACTTAATCGTCTACCTTCTGAGTCTTATGTTCTCTATGGCAGGCTTTTGTAGGCGTTCAGAATTTGAGAGAGTTTTTGAGTGCTGAAAACTTTTATAGGAAGGAATAGGAATCTTTATGGGAATCTTATTTTATATACTTTAAAGTATTAGATACAATTTTTGCCCAAAACAAAAAAAGACAATCAATCATTACAAAATCTGTTTTTATCCTCTGCAGGGAACTTTCTTTCCCCTTCTTATTCTCCTCTGACAGTTCTCTAGTCCATTCTGTTTCTTACTTATTCAGAAGACTTACATGATTTGTTTTTTTTTTTTCTTCAAATTTCAACCATCTCTTCCTCTGTCTACTCTCTTTCTGGCCAACTTGGCTCTTGGCTTACTGAGGGAACTGGGGCTGTCACCAACTTCCAGGAACTTTCATCATCATGTTTAGCACCTATCTCAGATTAAACTGAATGTACTATTGTTGAATTGTTCATGCTGTTCTGGAAGGCCCCTCCCTCCAAATGTCTTCTAGAACCTATCTTCCTTCCTCAAGAATAGTGGTCTAGCAATTATTATTCTGTCCCCCATTATAATAGACAAGTGCAGTACAATGCAATGTTACTTCTTAAAAATCAAGATATATTTACTGTGGAGGATGATTTAAGATATGTTTTCAAGGTAGAGGAGTATGCGTGCTCTATATATGATAGACGATGCACATGTCATATAGTAAAATTCTGTATTACGTGTTACAGACATTCTTTAGTAGTAGATATATGATAACTCTTCATAAATGGCTTCAAGAAGGTAAGACTTTATCTGGAAATTTATGAATGGAACAATTTGAATATATGAAGAAAGTATTAGAGAAGCCATTCCAGACAGGAGACCGAACATGAGCAAATGAGCAAATGTGCAGAAGTGCAAATGAACATGGTATAATCAGGGTTTGGAAAGGAAGCCTGAGTAGAGTAGAGGCTTCACGAAAGAGCTCAGAAAGAGACATGATAAAGGAAGACTGGATGCTGCTTCATGATGCCCTTGAATTCCAGGATGTGTTCAACAGAGATGATAGTAGAATGTCCACATGAAAAAATCTACTGATGAATTTTGTATTTTTTGAACTGAGATTTTATAATAGGATATACATAGACTAATGTTTCTTTTGATTTCCTGTTTAGTTCCTTCCAAACTGAGTTCACATGTCCTATTTCAGGATCAAGGGAGAATATTTATCTTGGGGCATTGATGCCACCTATTGGCAAACGGGGGTAGAAGCTTGAGCACATCAAAGTTACTCCCTCATTGAGCTGTCTGAAGAACAGACTTGGTTGGCATAGAAGGTTTTCCCTGTGAACAGGTCCAGAGTCCAGCTGGGTTTACATATCAGTCTACCTGAGCTTCAGGGGCCCAGGATGAGACAGCAGGCCACATGAGAAGGGACTAGGTCTTTTAAAAGAGGAGGTTGATGGTTGCCATTTCGTGTGATGACAGGGCAGAGACTTGGAAATCATTATTTACCTAAGAAACCATGTCCCTTACCTCTCTGACTCTGTCACTAGCATCGTGATCTCATAGTATAGAGCACTGATGTCTACTAGAACTTTTTCTGATGATGAAAATATTCTATGATATGTGTGGCCATTGAGCCCTGGAAATGTGGCTAATGAAACATTTCAGTTTTTTAATTTGAATCTGAATTGTCCCACATGGCTAGTGGTTATGGAATAGTATATGGCAACTATAGAATCAAACTAGCTTTTAGTGAGCATGTATCATGTGCCTGACCTAATCTAAGAACTTCACATATACTAACTCACTTAGTCCCCATGAGAATCATAAGGAGCAGGCATTTTTCTTTTCCTTTCCTAGTACAGAAATGAGAGAACTGGGGCAGAGAGGCTTAGCATAGGGAGGAAGTGACAAATGTGGGATTTAAACCTCGGCGCTATATCCATTTAGCTTAAACAACTGTGTTGTCTCATATTTAAACCCTACATTAATCTTGTACTCCTTTTCTTGCTCACATTCATTTTTGTATGTTATTACCATAAAGAGAAACTATTGTACGCATAAAATAGATCAGCCATTCCTCATGAGGCTTTATCTGTTCTAAGATTCATGCAGCAGTTGCCATCTGTTACCCACCAGGAAAAATCTGGTCACAAAGCTATTGTGATCACAATAATACTTGAAATAAAATCAAATTTCATTTTTTATGAATAGTATACCTTCATTTTCCACAGATCCCACCAATCCATTTGGTTTTATAGATATTTCCTTAGACATTTGCATCCTTTCCCTGTCAGACTTTTAAGTTTGCTATTCCAGATGTAGGACCACATAACTCATCTATTGTTTTTTCCTTCCTCAAAGTAACTTTTGTTTTCATATTGGCTGTCTTGATATGGCGATGATGATAGCATTCGTCATGTTTAGGCTTACATGATTTTTAGTCTCTGAATTTCAGTGAAAAGATTTTTTTTTTCCCAGTAGACCTAGCAAAGGTCCATGATTAATCCTGATGGGCCCTGATTTAGTCATGTGATCACCTTCTCTGGACCACAACACCGGAGATGAACCCAAACCATGTTTTGAACTGTATCCTTGATAATGTTGTCCTTTTTACCTGAAATACAGTGACAAGGTACTTATCAGTCTAAGAGGTTTATTAGTAAATAAACTGTCGACCATTCATTGTAAGCTTCAAAAGCTCCATTCCTAAAAAATGTTACAGCCCCTACTTGAAATTAATGTTCCTTACCTTTTAAACTAGTAGGATATTCTATTAAAATCTTTCATGTGTGCTAGATCTAAAAAAAGTTTTATATATTTGCTCTCTTTCCCCTATATTTCCAGGCATATGTAAATAGTAATCATTCTAATGTATTGCTACATAATATAGATAGGCTAACTGAATTAAATATTTGCATTCCTTTTTCATTTTTTTAAAATTTTATTTATTTGACAGATAGAGGGAGAGAGATCACAAGGAGGCAGAGCAGCAGGGAGAGAGAGAGGGGGAAGCAGGCTCCCCGCTGAGCAGAGAGCCCGATGTAGGGCTTGATCCCAGGACCCTGGATTCATGACCCAAGCCGAAAGCAGAGGCCTAACCCACTGAGCCACCCAGGTGCCCCATGATCACAGCTTTGTATAACTAGCTTTAAGTCAGGCATTGTGATGTCCCCAACTTTTGTTCTCTTGTTCAGCGATCCCCTGGCTATTTGGGGTAGGTCCTTTCTGGCTACATGCAAATTTTAGGATTATTTGTTTTAGGGCTGTGAATAATTTTGAGGGTATTTTGATAGGGATTGTGTTGAATAGGTAGAGTGCTCTGGACAACATATGCATTTTTACGATGTTTATTCTTCCAATCCAGGAGCATGGAATGTTTTTCCATTTCTTTGCATTTTCCTACAAGTCCTTCCTCGGTGTTCTGTAGTTTACAGTAGAGATCATTTACCTCTTTGGTTAGGTTTATTCCTAGGCATCTTATGGGTTTGGGTGCTATGGTTAATGGAATTGACACCTTCATTTCTCTTTCAACATTCACATTGTTAGTGTATAGAGAAGCCAGAGATTTCTTGGCTTTGATTTTGGAATCCTGCACATTGCTGAATTGCTGTATGAGTTCAAGTAATTTAGGGGTGGAGGCTTTTGGGGTTTTCACAAAAAGTATATTGTCATATGCCGAGAGAGACGGTTTGACTTCTTCTATGACAACTTGAATCCCTTTTATTTGTTATTGTTGTCCAAATGCTGAGGCTAGAACTTCTAATGCTTTGTTCAAGAAAAGTGGTGAGAGTGGGCATCCCTGTCCTGTTCCTGACCTTAAGGGAAAAGCTGTCAGTTTTTCCTTATTGAGAATAATGTTTGCTGTGGGCTCTTCATAGATGGTTTTTATAATATATGTTCCATCTATCCCTATATTTTGAGGAGGTTTAAACATGAGAGGATGTTGTAATTTGCCAAATGTTTTTTTCTGCATCAAATGAGAGGATGATATGGTCCTCATCTTTCTTTTGTTTATATGACCTTTGCCAAATGTTTTTTTCTGCATCAAATGAGAGGATGATATGGTCCTCGTCTTTCTTTTGTTTATATGACCTATCACATCAGTTGATTTGTGAATGTTGAACCTGCCTTATATCCCAGGAATAAACCTCACCTGGTGATGTTGAACAACACTTTCAATGTACCTTATAATCCTGCTGGCTTGTATATGTATATTGTTGAATAATTTGGTATTAGTGCTCACCAGGGTTCTTCATCTGTAATTCTCCTTTCTCTTGGGGTCTTTGTCTGCTTGGGAATCAAGGTAATGCTCGAGCTCAGAAAATGAGTTTGGAAGCTTTCCTTTCAGTTGCCTTTTTTTTTTTTTTTTGAAATAGCTTCTGTAGAATAGGAATGATTTATTCTTAAAATGTTTGGTAGAATTCCCCTGGGAAGGTATTGGGCCCTGGACTCTTGTTTTGTGGGGAGGTTTCTGGTTCCTGATTCAATTTCCTTGCTGGTAATTGGTTTGTTCAGATTGCCTTTTTCTTCCTGTTTCAGACTTGGTAGATTACAAGCTTCTAGGAATGCATCTCTTTCTTCCAGATGGCCTAATTTGTTGGCATATACTTGCTGATAATATGTTCTAACAGTTCCATTTCTTTTGCATTGGTCATGATCTCTCCCGTATCCTTCCTGATTTTATTAACTTAGGTTCTTTATCTTCTGTTTTGGCTACATCTGGCCAGAGGTTTATTGATCTCCTTAATTCATTCTGAGAACCAGCTGCTAGATTTATTGGTGGGCTCTGCTGTTCTACTAGTGTCTTATTTCATTGATTTCTGCTCTAATCTTTATTCTTTCGCTTGGTTTCAGCTCTATTTGCTATGCTATTTCCAGGGCTCAGTTTAGCTTGTGCATGTGAGAATTTTCTAAGTTTTTGAGAGAGCCTCAGATGGCTACATAATTCCCTCTGAAGACCAGCTTTTCAGTATCCCATAGTTTCTGAAGCAGTGTGTTTTCGTTTTCATTATTTTCAATGACTTGTTTAAGTTCTTCTTTAATTTCCTGGTTGGCACAATCATTCCTTGGCAGGATGCTCTTTGACCTTCAAATGTTTGAATTCCTTCCAAAATTCCTCTTCTGATCAGGCTCCAGTTTCAAAGCATTATTGTCTGAAAAAATGCAGGGGAAAAATCTCAGAATTTTGTTACTGGTTTAGACCTGATTTGTTATGCAGTATGTCATTTGTTTATTTATTTATTATGTATTTATTAATATTTGAGTGTGTTATGTAAGTCACCAAACAGTGCAGCATTATTTTTTGATGTAGAGTTCTTAGATTCATGGTTTAAATATAACAACCAGTGTTCCATTCAGTACATGACCTCCTTAACAACCACCACCAGCCTCAACAATCTCCCCAACCCCTTTCCCTCTAAAACCCTCTGCTTCTTTAGTTTTACATTTTGTTGTGGTTCTCTCCCTTTGCAATTCCCCCACCATCTTTTTCCCCTTCCTACTCCTAATGTGCTCCATGTGATTCCTTCCGTCCCAAAGTAAGTGAAACCATATGATAATTGACTTTCTCATTGCCTGACTTCAAGGTTTATGACAAAGCCATGATCAACCAGTATGTGATCTGTTTTGGAGAAAGTTACGTTTGTACTTGATAACAGTGGCATTCTATGGTTTTATGACTGAATATTCTGTTTATAACTTTGAAGTCCAACTCTTCTAAGGTGTCATTCAAAGCTCTTTTTTCTTTTTGAAAAATCTTCTCCTTAGGTGATCTATTTCTGTGAGTGGCGTGTTGAGATCTCTACCTATTCATGTATCATTATTAATAGGATTCTTTATTTTGATTTAAAGTTGGCTTATGTAGTTGGCTGCACCCATGTTGGGGGCATAAGATATTTACAGCTGCTAGATTTTGTTGTTGGATAGACCCTTGAGGTATGATATTGTATCCCTCTACAGCTCTTATTACAGTCTTTGGTTTAAAATCTAACTTGTCTGATATGAGAATTGCTACTTTAGTTTTCTTTTGAGGTCCTTCGGAATGAAGAATAGTTCTCCATCTCCTCACTTTCAGTCTGGAGATGTCTTTAGGTTCAAAATGAATGTCTTCTATACAGCATATGGATGGATCCTGTCTTCTTCTTTAAATCGGGAACACTATGACATTTCATGGGAGCATGTCCTGTTTGTGTTTTCAGTAACTATTGAGAGATCGGACTTTCTTACCATCATGTTGCCTGTGAAGTCCCTGTTTTTAGAGATTGCTTCTGTAAATGTCTGGTCTGTATTACTCTTCGGGTCTTTCATCGTTCTTAGAATCCCCATTAACATTTCTTGCAGGGCTGGTTTGTTGTTCAGATATTCTTTCAGTTTCTATGAGTCCTGGAAGGTCCTTGTCTCTCCATCCATTCTGAATGGCAGCCTTGATGGATAACATAGTTTTGGTTGCATGTTCTTCTCCTATAGTACCTTGAATAAACCTTGCCAGCCCTTTCTGACTTGTCAGGTTTCTGTGGATGGGTCTGATGTTTTTCTAATGTTCCTCACACTGTACATAATACATCTCTTCTCTCTAGCAGCTATCAAGATAGTTTCTTTGGCTCTAATATTTGCAGGTTTCACTATTATATACCAGAATGTTGGTCTATTTTGATTGATCTTTAGAGGGGACCCCTTTGCCTCATGGAGAGGAGTACTTGTTTCCTTCTCCAACAAGAAAAAGAGAGAAATGGGGACAGAAAATTTATCTGTGAGTGGGGCATCTGGGTGGTGCCGTGTTTTAAGCCTTTGCATTTGGCCCAAGTCATGATCTCCGGGTCCTGGGATCAAGCCCTGCATTGGGCTCTCTGATCGGCAGGGAGCCTGCTTCCCCCTCCCCCACTGCCTGCCTTTTTCTCTACTTGTGATCTCTCTCTCTGGGAAATAAATAAAATCCTAAAAAAGATAATTATTTGAGGAAATGATGGCTGAAAAATGCCTTAACCTGAGGAAGGAAGCAGACATCCAAAGAAAGGAGCCACATAAAACTCTCCAAAAAATAAAATATTACTACTAATAATAGCAATTGAAAAGATTAACAAAACCAGCTAACACCAATACATACTGCAATACAATTTGCAAAATTTAGTGATAATAAAAAAAGACTTAAAAAAGGAAAAAAAAAAGGGGGGCGCCTGGGTGGCTCAGTGGGTTAAAGCCTCTGCCTTCGGCTCAGGTCATGATCCTGGGATCCTGGGATCCAGCCCCGCGTGGGGCTCTCTGCTTAGCAGGGAGCATGCTTCCCCGTCTCTCTCTGCCTACTTGTGATCTCTCTCTGTCATAATAAAATCTTAAAAAAAAAAAGTCTTAACATCAGAAACACAGAAATTCTTAAATTACAAGGAAAGATCCATAAGGCAAGCTGCAGATTTCTCAAAAGGAACTTGGCAAGGCGGAAGGAAGAAGCATGATACATTCAAAGTGATGAATGGGAAAAATCTGACGTCAAAAATATTGTACCCAGCAAGCATATTTTTCAGAATAGAAGGAAAGATTATTTCCCAGACAACTAAAGCTGTAAGAGTTCATCGCCACTAATGCAGCTATGCAGAAAATATTAAAGGAGACTTCCTGAACAGAAGGGAAAGACCAGAATGAAAGACATAAAAGAACAGACAAAATCTCCACATACAATGACAAAACAACTAATAAAATGGCACTAAATACATATCTATCAATAAATAGTCTGCATGTAAATAAACTAGGGAGTCAGAATGGAAAAAAATAAAAATAAACCAAAAAATAAGCCCTCCTATATTGTGTCTTGAAGAGACTAATTTTAGACCTGAAGACACTTACTGGTCAAAAGTGGGAGCATGGGAAATTATTTATTATGCAAATTGATGTCAAAGTATAGCCAGAGTAGCAATACTTACATCTGGCATACTAGACTTTAAAACCAAGACTGTAACAAGAGACAAAGAAGTCACTATATGCTCTAAATGGGACACCACCACAAGAATATCAAACAGTTTTAAATATTTATACACCCAATATGGAAGCACCCAAATATATATAACAAAGAATAATAAACATAAAGGAACTCATTGATAATAATAAAATAATAATATAGGACTTTAATAAAGCACCACTTATATCAATGGAGAGATCATCTAAAGAGAAAATCAACATGAAAAATAGGACTTTGAAGGACACATTGGTCCAGAAGGACTTAACAGATAAATTTAGAAGATTCTATGCTAAAATAGGAAAATACATGTTTGTTCTTTTTAAGTACATGTGATATATCTGGTAGCTCAAATATTAGGATACATATCAGGCCTCAAAAAGTACAAAAAGATTGATACCATACCGTGCATATGTTCTGAACACAATGCTATGAAAATTGAAATGAACCACAAGGAAAAAAAATGGAAAGACCACAAATACTAGAAGGTTAGACAACATGCTATTAGACAATGAATGGATAAATGAAATCAGAGGAGAAATTAAAAAAAAATACATGGAAACAAATGAAAATGAAAACACAAGGGTCCAAAACAATTGATATGTAGCCTATAATGGTCCTAAGAGGGAAATAAATAGGAATACAGATTAACTTAAGAAGCAAGAAAATGTTCAGATAAACAACCTAAACTTACACCTAAAGGAGTTTGAAAATTAAACCTAAAGCCAGCAGAAGGAAGGTGGTGATAAGTATTAGAACAAAAATAAATTTTAAAAAACCTAAAAAATAATAATCAATACTACAGATCAATAAAAGCAGGAGTTGGTTCTTTGGGAAAATTAATGAAATTAATAAACCCCTAATCAAATGTAACAAATAAAAGAAGAAAACACCCCCCCAAAAAGACACAAATGAGAGAGGAGTAAAACTTATCTACAAAAATACAAGTATAAGAGAATTTTATGGAAAATTATATGTCAACAAACTGGATAACTTGGGAGAAATGGTAAACTATTAGGACCATATGAATAACCAAAATTGAAACAGAAAGAAATATAATGCTGGAACAGACTGATACCAGGAAGGAAATTGAGTCAGCAATCACAAGGCTCCCAACAACAACAACAACAAAATGTCCAGGTCCAAATGGCTTCACAGATGAATTCTACCATATGTAAAGAAGAGTTAATACCTATTCTACTGAAACTATTCCAGAAAAATACAGCAGTAAGGAAAGCTTCGAAATTCATTCTATGAGGCCACCATTATTACCCTGATACCAAAACTCAATAAAGACAGCACTAAAAAAGATAACTGGAGGCAATATCCTCATAGAGGTGGATGCAGAAATTCTCAGGAAAATACTGAATCCAACACTACATTCAAAGAACCATTCACTACAACAAAGTGGAATTCATTCTTGCATTGCAAGGTTGGATCAATATTTGCAACTCAATGAACATGATACACTACATTAATAAACACAAGGATGAGGACTATATGAGTCTTTAAATAAATGTAGAAAATGTTATTGACAAAGTACAACATGAACATAATATACCACATTAATAAACACAAGGACAAGAACCATATGTATCTTTCAATGTAGAAATCTTAATTGGCAAAGTATGACATCCACCAATGATAAAACATACTCAACAAACTAGATTTAGAGGGAAAACACTGCAACATAATATATCTCATATATGAAAATCCACAACTAATACCATACTCAAGGGAGAACAAGTGAGAGCTTTTTTTTTTTTTTCCCTATGATCAGAAACAAGAGAGCGATGCCCATGCCCCCACTGTTATTTAACATAGTATTGCAAGTCTTACCCACAGCAATCAGAAAACACAAAGAAACACAAGGCATCCAAATAGTGAAAGAAGAAGTAAAATTTTCAATGTTGGCACAAGACATAGTACTCTATGTAGAATACCCAAAAGGCGCCACCAAAAAATTGCTGGAAATGATACACAAATTCAGTAAAGAAACAGGATACAAAAATCAACATATAGCAAAATTTGCATTTCTATATACATCAATAGTGAAGCAACAGCAAGGTAAATCAAGGAACAAGTCCCATTTACAATTACATCAGAAACATTAAGATACCTAAAAATACATGTTACCCAAAGAGGTAAAAGACCTGTACTATGAAAAGTATAAAATGCTGGTGAAAGAAGTTGAAGATGGCAAAAAGAAACAGAAAAACATTTCATGCTCATGGATTAGAAGAACAAATATAATTAAAATATCTGAATCATCCAAAGTAATCTACATATTTAATGCAATCCCTATCAAAATATGCCAGAAGTTTTTCATAGAGATAGAATAAACATCCTAAAATTTGTATGGAGCCACAGAAGACCATGAATAGTAAAGCAAACTTGAAAAGAAAAGCCCTGGGGATCTAATGCATGCTAAGATTCAGGATATTGTATTGTGTACTTGAAAGTTGCTAAGAGAGTATACCTTCCATGTTCTCAACAATAAAAAAACTGTTGAAATTTTGTGAAAATTCCGTGAAAAGAAAAAAAAGAAAATTAAGGGCAGGGAGTTACCACGTTCCAGACTTCCAGTTATTTTACAAATTGTAGTGATGAAGACCGTGTGTATAGTACTGGCACAGAAACAGGCACATAGATCAACGGAACATAATAGAAACCCAGAAACGAACCCAAAACTATATAGTCAGCTGATCTTTGACAAAGCAGGAAAGAATACCCAGTGGGGGGGTGGTGGTGGCAGGCAGTATTTCAATAAATGTGGTTGGGAAACTGGAAAGTAACATGAAAAAGAACGAAACTGGACAACTTCCATACACCATAGACAAAAATGAATTCAAAACCGATTAAAGACCTTTATGTGACACAGGAAACTATAGAAGTCCTAGAAGAATACAAGGCAGTAATCTCTTTGATGTCAGACTTAGCAACATCTTACATACCTATGTCTCCTAAGGCAAGGGATGCAAAGGCAAAAGTAAATAATTGGCATTTCATTAAAACAAAAAGGTTCTGCACAACTAAGGAAACAATCAACAATAGTAAAAGCAAACTATGGAATTGGAGGACATCATTGAAAATGACTTATTTGATGAAGAGTTAGTATCCAAAAATATAATGAACTTATAAACCTGAATACCCGTTAAAGAATAACTTACTTAAAAATGGGCAGACTTACCCCCGCCCCAAGGAAGACATCCAGAGGGCCAATAGACATGAAAAGATGCTCGACATCACTCATCATTAGGGAAACACAAATGAAAATCAAGATGAGATGTCCCCTCAGGAATCTGAAAAATACATATTTGGTTCCGTACTAAACTAACTCTTAATACATCCCTGCAAACTTGTAAATAAATTATAAGAACTCCTTTCCAATCTTGCCCTGGTACCATATTGAACTATTAGTGACTTATATTACAATAGTCAAGTCTCTGCGGACTTTCCCAGGTGAGCACACACATAAGAGAAGTCTAACCTTTACTCTCTAGGAAATGAAGAACTGCCACATCCAAAACGCTTCGGCTGGAGCCCATTGAAAATGTTTTCATTGGCCTGGCAGTGTGCAAGTATTCAGGACAGGTGCCAGCACAAATTCCAAGTAACTCCTTCCCTGAGACAAGGAATGATAATGACACAGGTAAGGTAGCCTGATAACGGGTACCTCAGCACTGGGCTGGTTACATAGAGTTGATCCGACTACAGGCCCCACCCACTAATGAAAGCTTCTCAGGGGACAATGCGGGGAAATTGCCCTGTAGTTTGGTGTTACTTCATCTCTGAGAAATGTCTCATATATGTCAATTCAAGCCCAAGGAAGACCCACACTTGGCCACTAACAACAGAGGGACCAAACAGTGCCCACAACTGGAAAGGGATCCAATTCAGACAACTGAATCCGAAAGGACAACTGGTTTAGCCACAACACCAGGTGCACACAACACACACAGGGGACACGTCTGAAGGATCAGCTGATGGTGAAATGGCCAAATTGCACTTCAAGACAGGACAGAAGCTCTTTTTTATAAGGCCACTAATTGCAAGAAGAGGAGACATAGATGACAGTCTTAACACGCAGAAAGAGACACAGAGAATTGAGCAAAATGAGAAGACAAAGAAATACATCCCGAATGAAAATCAGAAAAGAATCAGCCAGACACCACAATGAATGAAACAAGGTCAACTAATATGCCTGATAAATAAGTTAAAGTAGTGATCATATTGATATTCATGACCCTTGAGAGAAGAGTAGAGGATATCAGTAAGATCCTCAACAAACAGAGAGAGAAACAGATAAAGAGGAATTACTTAGTGATAAAGAACACAATAAATGAAATTTAAAATACAATAGATGTAATAAATAGCGGGCAAGAGGAAGCAGAAAAATGAATCAAATGACCTGGAGGACAGAAGAATAGAAATTAAACTGAGCAGCTGAGAGTAAAAAATACAAAATGACAACAGACTTAGGGGCTCCTGGGTGGCTCCGTCCAGTAAGCATTCAAATCTTGATTTCATCTCAGGTCCTAATCTCAGAGTCCTGGGATCAAGCTCCAAGTTGGGTTCCCTGCTCAGTGAGGAATCTGCTTCTCTCCTTCTTCCTCCTTTTGTCCCTCCCCTGCTTGCCCTCTCTCTCTCTGTCAGTGGGTTAAGCGTCTGCCTTCGGCTCAGGTCATGATCCCAGGGTCCTGGGATCCAGCCCCACATCGGGCTCTCTGCTCAGCCGGGAGCCTGCTTCCCCTTCTCTCTCTCTGCCTGCCTCTCTGCCTACTTGTGATCTCTGTATGTCAAATAAATAAATAAAATCTTAAAAAAAAAGAATAGACTTAGGGATCTCAGCAATATAAAGTGTAATAACGTCTTCATTTTGGGGAACTCAGAAGAACATAAAGAAGTGGCAGAAAATGTATTTGATGAAATAATGGGTAACAATTTCCAAAATAAGGGGAAGGAAACAAATCCAGATGCAGGAGACACAGAAAGCA
The DNA here is from genome assembly GCF_922984935.1 of Meles meles. Lineage (NCBI taxonomy): Eukaryota > Metazoa > Chordata > Mammalia > Carnivora > Mustelidae > Meles > Meles meles. The sequence goes on from NW_025721198.1 coordinate 196,533, forward strand.
TCCAACAAAATCATCTGCAAAAAGTCCACTTTAAGATATATGTATTAAAATGGGAAAAATACTAAAAAATAATTCATAATTAATTAAAATGTCAAAAAGTAGTGATAGAGAACTTTAAACACAATAAGCACTGGGTGTTGTATATGTAAGTGATGATGCACTAAATCATATTAATGAAATCGATATTACATTGTACATTAACCAACTAAAATTTAGGCAAAAATTTGAAGCAAACCATAAATAAGTAGAACAAATAAATAAATAAATAGCAGTAAGAAGAAAGAAAGCAGTTACATACAGGAGACACCGCATCGGGCTATCAGCTAATATTTCAGCAGAAAAATTGTCCAGAGGGGAATGGCCCAATATATTCAAAGAGCAGAAAGGAGGAAATATATAGCCAAGATTACTGTAACCATGAAGGGTATCACTGAGATTATAAGGAGAGATAAATAGTTCCCAGACATGCAAATTTAAAGGAATCAGTGACCCCTGAAATAACCCTACCAGAATAGTTCATGGGAACCTACTGAATGGGAATGAAAAAGTGTAATTAAAAGTGAGAAAATCAGAAAGCACAAAGACATGAAAAAATAAGTGTATTTCAAAATATCAGTCAGCAGTCACAGAAAATTAAAGGATATAAAACATGACCCCATACAACTAACCTGTAAGTGGAATGGAAGTAAAAATGTATTTACCTGCATTACCTCACCTTCATATGGACTGTTATATGCTGAACAAGTTAGAGAAAAAAAAATGGTAACCACATATAAAAGACAATAATCGATATGCCAAATATAAAGAAAATGAATTCACTGAAGAAAGCCAGCAAACTGTGAAAAGAGCAAAAGAAAAAGATAAGACAAGGTGCCAGTTTCCCAGGGAAACAAAAAGATAACTATAAAATCATCATAAATACCCCAGAAATAGATCCAAGGACTGAGAAAACAAACTCCATGTCTGAAAGGACAGAAGAAACATCAGACGGTGTTTGGTGGAGAAGTGGATCCTGGCTGAAAGGGAGGAGCAGGACCTATGATCATAAAAAAAGGTGAGAGAGGACTCACAGGATAACTCATAGAAATATTATCCCCACGGGTCTGGCTTACAAAATGAGACAGACTGAATATCTTGATTTCTTTTAACCAGGGAGACGTACTGCCTGGAGTTTTAAACGTCAGTGGTCTTGGCTGGGATGGAGCCTTGAGAGCACTGGGCTGCCCCTCGAAGGAAGGAAGGCAAACAGCCTAGGACAAACAGACTGAGAGGCAACATTCACAGAGATGACTCTCCAGGAACAAAGGAGACAGCTGACACCACTCCCATATCAACAGAGAGCACCAGCAGGAAGCAGTGCAGCCCCAAAACAGGCTGCCTAACTTGCTTACACCAAGCTCCATACCCTTGTGTTCTACGTTGCTGCCCATCTCTGTCATGCTTTTCTCAGTTCCAGCATCATTGCCCCTCAAGCAGAAAACAAGCACATGGCCCTGCCCCACACCATGTTTCTTTACAAGAGAGCTCCTCAGGTCCTCAGTTTTTTAAAGAAGTGGTTTCAGTTCTCATCTCACAAGTGGACAAGAGCACACCTAGTTAAAACTCACCACATTCAGGGGTACCTGGGTGGCTCGGTGGGTTGAGTCTCTGGTCATGATCAGCTCAGCTCAGGTCATGATCTCAAGAGTCCTGGGATTGACCCCACATCCAGCTCTCTGCTCAGCAGGGAGCCTGCTTCCCCCTCTCTCTCTGCCTGCTGCTCTGTCTACTTGTGATCTCTCACTCTCTGTCAAATCAAATAAAACAAAAACAAAAACAAAAACAAAAACCTTCAAAACAAAACAACTCACCACATTCAGGCTCAGTAACAAACACTGCCCACAGCAGACAAGGAGCTCCTCTGGATGACTGGTGGGAAGGATGGATCAGCCAAAACAAAAGAGCAGAGTTCGCGAAGCACACAACTATTTAGAATAGCACCAAAAACTATGATACAAACAGGAATAACCTTAACTGACAGGGTGAAATACCTGTACTCTGAAAACTACAAAACACAGATGAATGAAATTGAAGAAAATGCAAAGAAGTGGAAAGATAATTCCATGCTCATTGTTAGGAAGCACTGCAATTCATTTTTCTTTCTCAAGTTTTTATTGAAATTCTAGTTACTTAACATATAGTATAATATTGGTTTTAAGAGTAGAATTTATTTATTTTTAAAGAGTTTATTTATTTATTTAACAGCGAGAGATACCACAAGTAGGTGAAGAGGCAGACAGAGAGAGAGGAGGAAGTAGGCTCCCTGCCGAGCAGAGCCCAATGCGGGCTCGATCCCAGGACCCCCGGATCATGACCTGAGCCGAAGGCAGAGGCTTTAACCCACTGAGCCACCCAGGCGCCCCAAGAGTAGAATTTATTAATTCATCCATTATATTTTACACCCAGTGCTCATCCCAACAAGCACCCTCCTAATACCCCATTATACACTTAGCACATGTCCTGTCCACCTCCTCTCCAGAAACCCTCAGTATGTTCTCTATAGTTAAGAGTCTCTCTCTCTTTTTTAAACTCCTGTCCCTGTATTCATCTCTTTTCTATCTTAAATTCAAATTATGAATGAGATCCTATGTATTTGTCTTTCTATTTTACTTTGCATAATGCATTCTAGCTACATGCACATTGCTGCAAGTGGCATGATTTGATTTGATTTCTTGATGGCTGAGTAACATTATATTGTGGACATATACAACACATCTTCCTTATCGATTCATCAGTTGAAGGATATTGGGGCTTTCTCCATAATTTGGCTATTGTCGATAATGCTGCTATAAACATCAGGGTACATGGACACCTTTGAATGTGCATTTTTGTATCCCTGGGTAAATACCTAGTAGTACAATTTTTGGGTTGCAGGGTAGTCCTATTTTTAACTGTCTGAGGAAACTTTGTACTATTCTCCAGAGTGGAAAAACCACTTTGCATTCATACCAACAGAGTAAGATGGTTCCTTTTTCTCTGCATCCTTGCCAACATCTGTTGTTTATTATGTCATTTGTTTTTGCCATTCTGACAGGTGTGACATAGTATCTCATTGTGGTTTTCATTTATATTTCCCTGCTAATGAGTGATATTGAGTATCTTTTCGTGGGTCTTAAGACATCTGGATGTCTTCTTAGGAAAAATGTCTGTTCATGTCCTCTGCCCATTTCTCACCTAGATTATTTTGGGGGGACTGTTGAGTTTTATAAGTTCTTTATAGATTGTGGATACTAACCCTTTATGAGATATGTCATTTGAAAATATCTTCTCCCATTCCATAGAGTGCCATGTAGTTTTGTTGATGGTTTCCTTTGCTGTACAAAAGCATTTTTTCCCCTGATGAACATATATGGATATGTGAGTGTATACACATACATACATACACACACATACATACATATAGACAGACATACACACTGATATATGGAGAGATATTTGATTTATCAGTATATACTTTGCGTTTGTATTCTGATGGAAGTGAAGTTTATTTTGCTTTATTGAAAAACATGCTGCAGACGTTTGGAGCCAATGCTAAATCTCATGCTCGCAGTTTCTTACTAGAAATGTAAACTTGAATTAGTGAATTCACTCTCTGAGCCCTTACCTCATAAGCACAGCAGATCAGAATCATGAGATGCGATCTCACACTTCTTAAAATGGATGTTATCAATAATTGAAAAAAATAATGTGTATTGGAGAGAATGTGAACAAAAGGCAACACTTGAGCACTACTGATAGGAATATAAATTAGTACAGCCATGATGGAAAATAGTATAGAAATTCTTCAAAAAGTTAAAAGTAAAACTATCCTATATTCCAACAATCCCCCTTCTGGATATATATGCAAAGGAAATAAAATGATATGAAATCAAATTTGAAGCTACACTTTACACTCGTAGTTATTATTGCAGTGTGACTCACAATAGATAAAATATGGAAATTAATTTTACATATGCATTCACAAATGAGTGGAAAAATGAAATAACAGTGGAATGAATGAACCTGGAGGCCATTGAGAGAAGTGAAATAAGCCAGAGACAGAATGACAAACACTTTATAATTACAATTGTATATGAAATCTAATAGTCAATCTTTAGAAGTAAAGAGTAGAATGAATGGCAATTATCAGTGACTAAAGGCAGGGAGAAATGGGAAGATGTGGGCCAAATGCTAAGTTTTTTAGGATATATGTTGAACGATATATGTTGAATAAGATCTATTTACAGCAATTTATATATAATCAACAACATTGTATATTTGGAATTTTCTGTTACTGTAGATCTCACCAGTTGGTAGTATTCGTACACACACAGACAGACAGACAGACAGACAGACTCACCAGTTGGTAGTATTCGTACACACACAGACAGACATACAGACAGACAGACAGACACACACACACACACACACACACACACACAAGCTAAGTGAATTGGTGGATATACACTTTGATTGTAGTGATTATTGTAAAGTGCAGATATCTTAAATGATGCTGTGCTCCTTAAATATATAAAATTTTTCTCAATTATACCTAAATAAATCTGAAGAATAAACAAAAAAGACAAAATTGAATGGCATAAATTTTACTGGAAATGTCAAATCTGAGTGGCATGAATGACCCATGCACAGTAGCTGTGACATTTTTTACCATCATCACCACTCCCACTAAAATCAGCATAGTTACCATCATATATTTTTATCCATATGCATGTCATCCTTGGATTTCTCAGGGATACTGTTTCTAAAAAGTTGGAAAACACTCACTGATTGTCACAAAGCATCCCACTTTGCTATCACAGATCTAAATATTAATGCACTGGAGAGTTGGTGACAGGCAAAGAAATTTTCATTGCATTTTTTTATTTTCATGTAAGTTAACTTAAAAAAATGATTGTGTTTATTTATTTGACAGAAAGCACAAGCAAAGGGAGCAGGAGAGGGTTACGTGGGCAGGGAGCCAGATGCAGGGCTTACTATCAGGATTCTGGTTTCATGACCTAAGCCTAAGGCAGAAGTTTAACTGACTTAGCCACCCAGGCACCCCAAAGTCAATTTTTTTTTTGTATTTGTTTTTGTAAACTTGGAAAAAACCAGTGAAGTAATTTGGTTCAAGGACATTCCTAGTTGAATGTTTTTAATTATGTATTCAACCTCCTTACTAGTTATAGATGAACTCAAATTTTATATTTCTTCATGACTCGGTCTTGGTAGTATGTTGTTTCTAGGAATTTGTCCATTTGTTCTTAGTTATCCAACATGTTAATGTCTGTTTATTAACATTGCATTCATAATTTTTGTATTTATAAAACTTAAAATAATGTACCCACTCTCACTGCTAATATTGATATTTTGAGGTTTCATTCCTTTATTTTTTTCTTGGTTAATATAGCTAAAGTTTTGTTAACTTTCAAAGAATCCTGCTTTAGTTTTGATGTATTTCTTTGACAAGCTTTTTCTATACTATTATTAGTTTTAGTTATCTCTGTTCTGATCTTTATTATTGCTTCCCTTTCATTAGCTTTAGATTTAACTTTTTTCTTTTTCTAGTTGATCAAGTTACAACATTTTATTGTTGATTTGAGAAATTTTTTAATTTAAATGTTTACTGCAATTAATTCTTCCTTCGCACTGTTTTATTTGGACTTCAAATGTTTCAGTATCTTTTTATTTTATTTATTTGTCAGAGAGAGAGAGAGCGAGCACAGGCAGACAGAGTGGCAGGCAGAGGCAGAGGGAGAAGCAGACTCCCTGCCGAGCAAGGAGCACAATGTGGGACTCGATCCCAGGACGTTGGGATCATGACCCGAGCGGAAGGCAGCCAGCCGCCCAACCAATTGAGCCACCCAGGCGTCCCTGTTTCAGTATCTTTATTTCTGCTTGCCTATGCTTCAAGTTGTTTCTTTTAAATATCCTTTGTGATTCCTTAAGCCTCTTATTTTTTAATAGTGTATTGTTTAATGTCCATATAATTGAGTTCTAATTTTTCTTCTGTTATTCTTTGCTAAGCTTCATTACTTTTTTATCAGAAAAGATCTTTTATATGTTTCAATATTTTAATGCTTATTACAACTTATCTCCTGGCCTAACATATGTTCAATCTTGGAGACTGGTCCAGATGTATTAAGAATATTGCAAATTCAGATTTTGTTTAGGGAAGTGTTTTGTATATATCTGTTAAGGCTGATTAGTCTATAATATTCTAAAAGACCTACCTCCTTTTTGAATGTAACCACTGTCTATCTGTTCAATCCATTATTGAAAGAGCAATACTGAAGTTTCCAACTATTATTGTAAAATAGTCTCCAACTAGTTTTCCATTCAGATATTCCAATATTTGCTTTCCATATATTGGAAATTTGATATTTGGTGCATATATGCTTATAATTGTTATATATTCTTAGTTCAAATTCAACTATAAGTGGCGCCTGTGTTGCCCAGTGGGTTAAAGCCTCTGCCTTTGGCTCAGGTCATGATCCCAGGGTCCTGGGATCGAGCCCTCCATTGGGCCCTCTGCACAGTGGGGAGCCTGCTTCCTCCTCTCTCCCTGCTTACCTCTCTGACTACTTGTGCTGTCTATCAAATAAATAACTAAAATCTTAAAAAATATATATATACCTAATACATATTGTCTGTTTATGTCTTAAGAAGTTCTGACTTAAAGTTCACTTTGTCAGATATTGATATAACTCCATATTTTTCTGTATATGTTTTGCATGGATTATGTATTTTTTCCCAACCTTTCATTTTCTTGGTACTGAGCCTTTATAAATATAAATTGAATGTCTTATACGGAGTATATATATCCATTCTGACAATGTTTGGCAGAACTGGGGTCCTTAATCCACTTATATTTATAGTAATTTCTGATGAATACATAATATATTTTGCCATTTGTTTTCTGCATGTCTTATAGTTTATTTGTTTCCTTATTCCCCCAGCGCTGATTTGTCTGTGTGTGTATGTAATTGATCTTACTTTGTAGTGGCATTCTCAAATTCCCTTTCATTTCCTTTTGTATATACAGAGATTTTCTTTAAGGTTATAATGGGGATTACATATTATATATTAAAGATTTAAAATTTAATTTGAACTATTACTTAAATTTTTTGATATGTTCCAAGTATTTATTTAAATTTTAGTTCATTAGTATATAGGGTAATATTGGTCTCAGGAGTAGAATTTAGTGATTCATCTCTTATATATAACATCTAGTGCCCATCACAAGTGTCCGCCTTAATTCCCATTATCCATTTAGCCCATTCCCCACTCACTTTTCTCCATCAGCCCTCAGTTTGTTAACTATAATAAGAGACTCTTTTTTTTTTAAGATTTTTATTTATTTGATAGAGATCACAAGTAGGCAGAGAGGCAGGCAGAGAGAGAAGGGGGAAGCAGGCTCCCTGCTGAGCAAAGAGCCCGATGCTGGACTTGATCCCAGGACCCTGAGATCATGACCTGAGCTGAAGGCAGAGGCTTAACCCACTGAGCCACCCAGGCGCACCTATAGTTAAGAGACTCATGATTTGCTTCCCTCTCTCTCTTTTTTCCCCTTCTCCTATATTCATCTGTTTTTTCCTTAATTTAATCATATATAAAGTCTATTAATATACATAATTCTTCCTCATTTTAGATACTAATATCATGAATTAACTCTTTACATTTCATGTACAGACCAATAATATTCTCAGACACATGTCTTCTAATTTCTTTAGGGGATTAAAGTTAAGTTTACAAATCCATATTACAACATTATTTTTTTTCAACCTGAAGGTCTCCCTTTGACATTTCCTATAAGACAGGTCTAGTAATAATAAACTTTTACTATATTTATGTAACCAAAAATGTGTTGGAGTCTTTCCAGTTATAATATTTTCAGCACCCCAACATATAATAGTGAAATTTGCAAATCGCTGTGGCAAGGAGAGTCTTTACTCATGGAGGGAGGAACATCGGATTAACACCAGACCTGTCCACAGAAATCTGGCGGACTAAAAAGGCTGGCAAGATGTATCCAGGATACTAAATGAGAAGAACATACAGTCAGGACTGCTCTATCCAGTAGGTTGTCTTTCAGCATGGAAGGAGAGATAAAGAGTTTCTAGGACAGACAAAAACTGAATATGTTATGACCAAGTCATCCCTGCAAGAAATCTTAAGAGAGATTCTTTAAGCAATGAGACCCCAAGAGTAACATACACCAGAATGTCACAGAGACAATCTACAGAAACAGGGACTTTGCAGGCAATACAATGGCAGCAAATTCATACCTTTCAATAATTACTTTGAATGTTAATGGGCTCAATGCTTCAAGCAGAAGACACAGGATATCACATAAGATAAGATATATCACATAGGTCTCATCCATATGTTGTCTACAGGAGACTCATTTTAGACCAAAATATACCTCCAGACTCAAAGTATGGGGATGAAGAACCACTCACCACAATAATGGATCTCAAAAGAAAGGTGAAGTACCAATCTTCATATCATACGTATTAGGTTTTAAACCAAATACTGTAATAAGAGATGACAAGAGACAATATATCATACTTAGAGTTCTGTCCAACAAGAAGATCTAACAATTTTAAATATCTATGCCCCCCAAATGGCAGCAGCCAATTAATAAAGAAACATACTTGTGATCATACATTTATACTAGGAAAATCCACACTTCACTCAGAGAAGTGGACAGTGCATCCAAGCAGAAGATCGATCCAAAAGAAAAAGTTTTGAATGACACCCTAGAACATATGGACTTCAAAGATATAAAGAGAACATTTAATCCTAAAACAAAAAAAATTACCCATTCTTCTGAATTGCATGTAGAACTTTATCCAAAATAGATCGAATACTGTGTCACAAATCCGTTCCTCAGCAATACCAAAAGTTTGAGATTTTACCCTGCATTCATTCAGACAATAATGCTTTGAGACTAGAACCCAACCAGAAGAGGAATTTTGGAAGGAATTCAAACACTACTAGGTTAAGGAGCATCCTGCTAAAGCATGATGGGTCAACCAGGAAAACCAGGAAACCAAAAAAGAACTTAAGAAAATCATTGAAACTAATGAAAGTGAAAACACATCATTTCAAAACCTATGGGATAGAGAAAAGGTGGTCCTTACAGGGCATTACATAGTCATCCAAGACTCTTTCAATTAGAAAAATCCCAAATGCACAAGCTAATCTTACACCTAAAGGACCTAATTAAAGAACAGCAAGTGGAGTTGAAACCAAGCAGTATAAGAGAAAGAATAAAGATCAGAGCAGAAATCAATGAAGTAGTAACTAGAAGAAGAACAGAGCAGATCACCAAAAGTAGAAGCTGGTCCTCTGAATGAATTAAAAGATCGATAAACCTCTGGCCAGATGTAGCCAAAAGAAAAGAAAAAGGACCCAAATTAAGAAAATCAGGAAAGAAAGGGGAGAGATCATGACCAATGCAAATGAAACAGAGAATTGTTAGAACATATTATCAGGAACTATATGCCAACAAGTTAGGCCATCTGGAAAAAAATGGATGCACTCCTATAAACATATAAACTACTAAATCTGAAACAAAGAGAGAGAGACAATCTCAACAGACCCATAACCAGGAAGGAAATTGAAGCAGTAATCAAAAACTTCCCCCAAAAAACAAGAGTCCAGGGCCAGATAGCTCCCCAGGGGAATTCTACCAAACATTTAAAGAACAACTTATACTTACTCTCCTGAAGTTGTTTCCAAAAAATCGAAATGGGGGGAAAGAATGCAAACTCAGTTCATGAGGCCCAAATTATCTTGATTCCAAAAGCAGACAGAGACCCCATCACAAAGAATTACAGACCAATCACCCTTATGAATTCAAATGCCAAATTACACTGCAAGATACTAGCCAATAGGATTGAGTGGTTGATTAAAACTCCTCAAAATTTAAAAATAGAGCTTCCCTATGACCCTGCAATTGCACTACTGGGTAATTATCCCAAACATACAGATGTAGTGAAAAGAAGGGCCATCTATACACCAATGTTCATAGCAGCAACGCACACAGTCTCCAAACCATGGAAAGAACCAAGATGTCCTTCAACGGACAAATGGATAAAGAAGATGTGGTCCATATATACTATTCAGGTCCATATATATATTCCATATATACTATTCAGAAAGGATGAATACCCAACTTTTGTATCAGCATGGACGGGGATGGAAGAGATTATGCTGAGTGAAGTAAGTCAAGCAGAGAGAGTCAATTATCATATGCTTTTGCTTACTTGTGGAGCATAAGGAATAACATGGAGGACATGGGGAGATGGAAAGAAGGGAGTTGGGGGAAATTGGAGGGGGAGATGAACCATGAGAAACTGTGGACTCTGAGGAATTAACTGAGCGTTTTTGAGGGGGAGTGGGAGGTTGGGTGAGCCTGGTGGTGGGTATTGTGGAGGCCACATATTGCATGGAGCACTGGGTGTGGTACATTAACAATGAATTCTGAACACTGAAAAACAAAAGTAAAAAATAAAATAAAATATAGTGATAGAGGGAACATATCCCATATCATAAAAGCCATTTATGAAAAGCCCACAACAAATATTCTCAATGGGGAAAAACTGAGAGCTTTCTCATTAAGGTCAGGATAATGACAGGGATGGCCACTCTCACTAGTTTTGTTCAACATAGTACCAGAAGTCCTAGCCTCAACATTCAGACAACAATAGCGAAGAAGCCAAACTGTCTCTCTTTGCTTATGACAATATGCTTTATGTGGAAAACACAAAAGACTCCACCCCTAAATTACTTGAACTCACACAGCAATTCAGCAATGCAGCATGGTACAAAATCAATGCACAAAAATCAGTTGCTTTTCTATACGTCAACAATGTGACTGGAGAAAGTGAAATTAAGCAGTTGATTCCATTTAAAATAGCGCCAAATACCATATGATACGTAGGAATATACCTAACCAAAGAGGTAAAGAGTCTCCACTGTATAAACCACAGAATACTTATGAAGGAAATTGAAGAAGACACAAAGAGATGGAAAAACATTACTTGCTCACGGACTGGAAGAATGAACATTGTGAAAATGTCTGTGTTGTCCAGAGCAACCTACACGTCCATTGCCATCCCTATCAAAATATCATCACCTTTTGTCAGAGAGCTAAAACAATCCCAAAAATTGTGTGGAAGCAGAAAAGAACCTGAATTGCCAGGGGATTGTTGAAAAAGAACACCAAAGCTGGGAGCATCACAATGCCTAACTTCAAGATATATTAAAGACCTTTAATCACCAAGATAGTATGGTATTGGCACAAAAACAGTCCCATAGCTTAATGGAACAGAACAGAGACCCCTGAAGTTGACCCTCATCTCTATGGTCAACTAATGTTTGGAAAAGCAGGAAAAAATATCCAATGGAAAAAAAAGACAGTCACTTTGATAAATGGTGCTGGGCAAATTGGAAAGTCATAGGCAGAGGGATGACACTGGACCACTCTCTTATACCATACACAAGGATAAACTCAACATGGATGAAATACTTCAATGTGATGCAGAAATTCTTACAAACTCTAGAGGAGGATCCAGGCAGTCACCCATGAGACATTGGACACAGTGATTTCTTTCAAGGCATGTCTCTAAAGGCAAGGGAAACAAAAGCAAAAGTGAAATTTTAGGACTTCATCAAGACAAAAAGCTTCTGCACAGTAAAGGAAATAGCAAAACTAAGAGGCAACCCATGGGATGGAAGAAGATGGTTGTACATGGCATTATGGATAAAGGACCAGTATCCAAGTTCTATACAGAATTGCTCACACTCAATACCCCAATAAATAATAGTAATCCTGTCAAAAAATGGGCAGAGTGATGAACAGACACTTCTCCAACGAAAGCATACACATGACTAACAGATACATGAAAAAAATGCTCCACATCACTAACCATTAGGGAAGTCCAACTCAAAACCCTAGTTCTATGACAAGGTCTTCCATTCTTGTCCTTCTTGTATACCAAATTAAAAAGTAGATTTTTAAATTTTTATTTTTTAATGATTTTATTTACCTATTTATTTGAAAGAGAGGTGGAGAGCACAAATAGGCAGGTGGCAGTCAGAGGTCGAGGGAGAAGCAGGCTCTTAACTGAGCAGGGAGCCCAACCCAGGGCATGATACCAGGACCCTGATATGAGGATCTGAGCCTAAGGCAGCCACTTAACTGACTGAGCCACTCAGGTACCCCCCAAAGGAGATTCTTTGAAACTTTGATGTTCTCCCACAAACATTGTGAAGCAATTCATTAGCTTAAACTCTTTCTTGCAGGGTTATTTATTACTCTTCTTCCTTGTATAAAAGAAGTTTGTATGAATTTGAGGTTTCCACCCAATTCTCTTAAAGTTTTATCTGTGGCTTTAATTCCATGGACAACTCTTCTAGCTGCTGATCTTCTTCTTGTCTTTAGCCTTGGCATCATTTGCTCACATAGGAGAGACTTTCTAAAATGGTAAATGCTCCCCCAGTGATGTTACAGTGAAACCAGTCTGAAGTCAGTCCTGGGATAGAGGCCTGCAGGCCATGGAACCACCAGCACCTGGGCACAGTGACCCAACATGGGTAATCCCCTCCACATGGCTGCAAGCACCAGCTGGGTCTTGGCATCCAGCCACAATCCTCTGACATTTGGGAATAAGCCCCCATCAGAAGGAATAGCCTTTACCTCCACAGATATCCCACACTTTGACCCTCTACTGGAGACGGGGATTTGTGTCTGAGTAGTAACCTCAAATTTCTCATGTCTGGGTCAAATGTGCCACATTTCTGGTTTGGTTTGTTCTTCCTGCTCTGTGTCCTGACCTTCCCTGTGTCTTACAGAGTCAGTGAATGTATTGGGGTGGAAGGATCCATGGGGACAGTTCTTCCTTGTCTGGAAATGGGGGCACTACTAGGGAGGCAAGTGGTGCCCCCATGGTGAGTTTCCAGGAAGCACTGGGAGGTTTTTGAGGCCCGTGCACAGTCTGCATCATTTGGGCTCACATTTTTGAATTCCGCATTGGGTGGGGTGCACGGGGACTGTTGTCTGAGGTTTCCTGCCAGCTCACCTGGACCAAGCAGAGATGCTGAGTTCCAGAAGCAGAGGAGGTCTTTGAGAACAGCAAGGAAAAGCCAGGATGCAGGTGGGTGTCAGAGGGTGGGCAGTGGGGTTGGAAAGTGACTTTTGCTTTGTGGAGCATCTGCATAGGCACAGAGGAGTGTGTGGCCCTCCCTGTGGGCCACAAGTTCCCCGTTGCTGAACAGGATGTCTAGTGTGCAAACCGTGGATTAGAGAAAGGAGGTGGGTTGGCATGCATGGCTGTCTGAGGGAGGTTGGGGGCTGGTCCTTGCTGCAGGCACTGTCATGTACCAAGGCATGGGGACGGGAGCCGACATGGAACCCTCACTGTCCCTATAGAATGCTGGGCACCTGGTCATTGTAAATGCCTGCACCATGGCCCCTAAGTCATGACAGGTCCCGTGGCCAATCACCAGTGGGCTCTCCCAGCCCTTCACCCATTGGGAAATTATCAGTCGGCTAACCCCACCCCTCACTCCCTGGCCAAACAAGAGTGAGGTGTACGTGCACCTGTCTTACTGGCCAATGACAAAATGGCTATCCCCCTCCCCCCATTTTCTGGCCAATCACCAGTCAGCTGTCAGAATTCCTATCTTACTGGCCAATCACCAGGAGGATGACCCCGACCTTCATTCCCTGGTCAGTTGCCAGTCAGCTGTCCCTGCCCTTGTCTTAATGGCCAATCAAAAGACATCTCTCCCCACCCTTCATACCATGTCCAATCACTAGGCATCTATCCCAGCCCTTCACCCACTGGCCAATCACTAGTTGGCTGTCCCCGCCCCCTCACTCCCTGGCCAATCAAAAGTCGGCTGGCTCTGCTCATCTATTACTGGCCAATCACCATTCAAGTGTCCCCACACCACATTTCCTGACCAATCACCAATGGTCTGTCCATGTCCCTCATTCTCTGGCCAATTACAAGATGGCTGTCCCCACCCCTCTCTTACTGGCCAATCTCCAAGTGGCACTCAGCTGTTGTCTCGCTCCTGTGGCCAATCACCAGGCAGCAGGACCAGCCAGTCAGCAAGCAGCTCTCACCTCTGGCCTCCTGCCCTCCCCCACCAGTGGCCATCTTGGTCCCACAAGATGTTGCATGGTGTCAGTTGCTGGTCTTTTCTGGGACAGAACCTGTCTGCATCTTCTCTCCAGCCCAGCTGTCCTGTCCCAAGTGAGAAACAAGAAGGGGTTGGTGACCTGACTCTCACAGTTCCTGGGATCTGAGAACCATTGAGAACCATTGTGGGCCTGCCCTTCTGGAACTCTGGCAGCGTTTTCCCTGCCAGTCCTGAGGGAGCCAGGGTTCTGAGCACAGGGTGCCGGGGTTGGCTGCAGCTGGACTGGGTGGGAATGGGAGAGAAGAGGAAGGGTCTGCCCATCATGGGTCCTCAGCCCCAAACACACGGGGCTTCCCACGTGTGAGTGTGCTGGTGCAGCTCCCAGGCGGCGCCACATCCTCCCAAATGTCCTCGGCCTGTGGGGAACCACCCTTGTGCCTCCCACTCGGATGTCAGGGCACCCTGGAGCAGCCCCACCAGGAAGTGTGGGGGAATCCAGTCTTGTTGCTTGTAAGCCCAGGAATGACACGGCTTCTGGGCTGGTCCTCAGTTTTTTGGGGTGTAGGTGGAGGCCGAGGGCTCCTGGGCTCATTCTTTTTTGGTGACTTAGGACGTGGGAGAATTTCAAGCACAGAAAGAGAAAATCAAGTGGACCAAATGGTCAGTCATGAAAACCCACCAAGATTCTATAAAACAAAGGATCCTCAGGGTGGGGAGGCAGCCTGGAGGTCTAGCTGATTGGCCATGAATGTGTTTACTGGGGCAGCCACTCTGAAAGAAGAGTGTGGAAGTTCCCCAAAGAGTGGGAAGATAGAAGTACTGCGAGAACCAGCCATAGCACTAGTCCGTGTTTATCCGAAGGAGGCACACTGAGAGATTCCAAGGGGTAGCTGCACCTTAGTGTGCACCGCAGACATGTCTGCAATAGCTAAGGCATGGGAAGAGCCCAGGTGCCTGTGGAAAGATGAATGGCTGTGACCACGTGGATGGAACTGGAGGGCATCATGCCAAGTGAAATAAGGCAATCGGAGAAAGACAATGATGATTCACTCACATGTGGAAATAAGAAACAAAACAGATGCACATACAGGGGAGGGAGAATAAAATAAAGAAATCTGGGAGGGAGACAACACATAAGAGACTCTTAATGCTGGGCACCATCAGAGGGGTGCTGGAGGTGGAGGATGGGTTAAGTGGGTGATGGGAATTAAGGAGGCTGGTGATGGAATGAGCACTGGGTGTTATATGCAACGGATGCATCACTGAAGTCTATCTCTGAAACTTAAAAAAGTGCTAGTGTGGTTTACAATACATAGGGTTAGAATCTGACATCCACATATTTATGTTATGAATCATAATTTTCTCTAAATTTACCACCACTAATAATAAATGAATTTATCACCCCATATATAGTTTGAAGGCATCAGATGTCACCATTGTCACAATGCCAATCTCTGTCATATCTGATCTGCTTGTCAGGGCTGAGGACCTCTGGGCTCTACCCAGTTCTACTGTGTCAGTCTCTACCAATTAGGGACATTCTTTTTCACAAATGTAGGGATATTGGTACAAATGAAAGGTTATTTCTGAGTTCTTATTTGATTGTAACAACTAGAATGAGAAATATTAACCACTAAATTACTCACCTAACTTCCAAGCATAACCAAATAGAGATTAATTGGTTTTCAGATTAAAGCTAGTGTCAGTACACTTTGGCCATTTATTTCTGTAAGTAGTCGCCAGAAGAGCTGTTCATCGTGAAGGCTGTTTTATACCAGCTGTGTGGGGAGACTTTTTTTTCCCCCATTTTATTTATTTTTTTCAGCATAACAGTATTCATTGTTTTTGCACAACACCCAGTGCTCCATGCAAAACGTGCCCTCCCTATTACCCACCACCTGTTCCCCCAACCTCCCACCCCTGACCCTTCAAAACCCTCAGGTTGTTTTTCAGAGTCCATAGTCTCTTATGGTTCGCCTCCCCTCCCCAATGTCCATAGCCCCCTCCCCCTCTCCCAATCCCACCTCTCCCCAGCAACCCCCAGTTTGTTTTGTGAGATTAAGAGTCATTTATGGTTTGTCTCCCTCCCAATCACTTTTTGCAAGGTATTTCAGATGTGCTTTTTGTTTTGATTTGTTTTGTTTTTAACATTCAATTGCCAGCATATAGTACATCATTAGTATCAGATGTAGTGTTCAATGACTCACTAGCTGTTTATAACACCCAGTGCTCATCCCATCATCTGCCTCCTTCACACCCTAACCTCCTTAACTTCCAGTCACCCCAGGCCCTAACTGATCCCCTCTGCAACCTTTAGTCTGTTTCCTGGAGTCCAGAGTCTCCCATGGTTTGTCCCTCTCTCTGATTCCTTCCCATTCAGTTTCCCTCCCTTCCCTTATGGTCCTCTGAGATATTTCTTACATTCCAGATATGAGTGAAACCATATGATAATTGTCTTTCTCTACTTGATTTATTGCACCTAACGTTATCCCCTCCATTTCCATCTATGGCGAT
The DNA here is from genome assembly GCF_922984935.1 of Meles meles. Taxonomy (NCBI): domain Eukaryota; kingdom Metazoa; phylum Chordata; class Mammalia; order Carnivora; family Mustelidae; genus Meles; species Meles meles. The sequence continues at coordinate 213,225 of NW_025721198.1, forward strand.
GCAAATGCTGGGTATTCATCCTTTGTGATGGCTGAGTAATATTCCATTTTCTATATGGGTCACGTCTTTATCTATTCTTCTCTTAAAGGAAATCTTGGCTCCTTCCAGATTTTGGCTGTTGTGGACATTGCTGCTGTGAACATGGGGGAGCATGTGCCCTTCCTACTCATTACATCTATATCTTTGGGGTGAACAGCTAGTAAGTAGTACAGTGGATGTGTCATGGGATACCTCCACTTTTAATGTCTTGAGGAACCTCCAAACTGTTTTCTAGACTGGCTGCCCAAGCTTGAATCCAAACAACAGTGTAAGAGGGTTCTCCTTGCTCCATGTCCTCTCCAAAACTTGTTTCCTGTCTTGTTAATTTTAGCCATTCTAGCTGGTGTAAGGTGGTATCTCATTGTGTTTTGATTTGAATTTCCCAGATGGCTAGTGATGTGGAGCATTTTTTCATGTGCCTATTACCATTTTTATGTCTCCTTTGAAGAAGTGTCTGATCATGTCTTCCGCCTGTTTCTTTTTTTTTTTTTTAAAGATTTTATTTATTTATTTGACAGAGAGAGATCACAAGCAGGCAGAGAGGCAGGCAGAGAGAGAGGAGGAAGCAGGCTCCCTGCGGAGCAGAGAGCCCGATGCGGGGCTCGATCCCAGGACCCTGAGATCATGACCTGAGCCGAAGGCAGCAGTTTAATCCACTGAGCCACCCAGGCGCCCCTTCCACCTGTTTCTTGATTGGATTATGAGTTTTCTGGGGTTGAGTTTAATATGTTCTTTATGGATCTTGGATATAAGCCCCTTATCAATTATTTCATTTACAAATATCCTCTCCCAATCCTTGGATTGCCTTTTAGTTGTGTTGATTGTTCCCTATGCTGTGCAAAAGCTTTTTATCTTGAGAAACAGTAGTTCGGTTTTGCTTTTGTTTTCCTTGCCTTTACAGATGTGTGTTGCAAGAAGTTGCTGTGGCTGAGGTTGAAGAGGTTGCTGCCTGGGTTCTCCTCTAGGATTTTGAAGGATTCCAATCTCACCTTGAGGTATTTCATCCATTTTGAATTTATTGTTTCATATGGTGTAGGAGAATAGACCAGTCTCATCCTTCTCTATGTGACTGTACAATTTTTCCAGCACCATTTATTGAAGACCCTGTCTATTCTTTCCTTTATTGAAGATTAGTTGATCATAGACATGAAGGTCCATGTCTGGTCTGTATTCTGTTCCATTGAGTGATGGGTCTGTTTTTGTGTCACTACCATGCTGTCTTGGTGATCACAGCTGTGTAAACTAGCTTGAAGTCAGGCATTGTGATTCAGGGTCTTTTCTGGTCCATGCAAATTTCAGAATTTTTTTATTGTCTGTGAAAAATATTGGTGGTATTTTGCTAGTTATTGCGCTGACTGTGTAGGTAGCTCTGGTTAGCACAGACAGTTTCACAATGTTTTTTCTTCCAGTCTATGAGCATTGAATGGTTTTCCATCTCTTTCTGTCTTCCTCAGTTTCCCTCATAAGTGTTCTGTAGTTTCTACAGTAGAGATCTTTTACATCTTTTAGGGGTCAAGTCTTTTGTGTTTTCCACATAAAGTAGATTGTCATATGCAAGGGAAAAGAGTATGACTTCTTCTTTGCCAATTCAAATCCCTCTTTGTTATTGTTGTTCAAATGCTGAGGCTAGGATTTCTAGTACTATGCTGAACCACAGTAGTGAGAGTGGGAAAGTTTTCAGTTTTTCCCCATTACTAGTGATATTTGCTGTGGGCTTTTCATAGATGGCTTTTATGATATGAGATATGTTCCCTCTACCCCTCTATTTTGAGAAGTTTTAATCAGGAAAGGATGTTGTATTTTGCCAAATGATTTTTCTGCATCAGTTGAGAGGATGGTATGGTTCCCGTCTTTCCTTTGTTTATATGATAGATCACATTTGACTTGTTGAACTACCTTTGTTCCCAAAGGAACTACCTTTGTGTCCCAGGAATCAACCTTACATGGTCGTTGTGAATAACTTATTTATTTATTTAACTTTATTTTATTCTTTCAGTGTTCCAAGATTCATTGTTTATGCTAACTCTTTTACTGTTCCTTGGGATGGATGTGAGGGCGATTTGGCTGCAACATCTGTCACCCCATTGATCGCCAGGGTTGATTCGGCTGATCTGGCTGGGTAGGCAGGTGTCCCCTTCCTCCCTCACTGCTCCATGCACATCCCTCCCTAAGCTGCACGCTCGGTCGAAGAGGACCACTTCCCTGATAGAGGAGACCATTCTTTGGTGAAGGGTATACAAATAGCTGTGCTCCCCTGCTAGAACCTCCAAACAAGCTCTCAAGGTCCATTAATGTACCTTGGGATATTATTGGCTAGTATCTTCCTGAATATGTTGGTGTTCAAAAGGTTATTCGTTCATAATTCTCCTTTTGATGGGGTCTTTTTCTGCTTTTGGGAACAATGTAAAGCCTCTTAAAATGAGTTTGGAAGCCATCCATCTATTTCTATTTTTTGGAAACAGCTTCAGTAGAATAGGTATGAATATATATATTTTTCAATATTTGATAAAATTCTCCTGGAAGCTATCTGGCCATGGACTTTTGTTTTGTTTTGTTTTGTTTGGAAGTTTTTGGTTGCTGTTTCAATCTCCTCTCTGGCTATTCATCTGTTCAGATTGTCTGTTTCTTCCTGTTTCAGACTTGGTAGATTATAAGTTTCCAGGAATGCATCTATTGCTTCCAAATGGCCTAATTTGTTCGCATATATTTGCTGATAATATGCTCTAACAATTCTCTACTTCTTTTGCATTAGTCATGATCTCTCCCTTTTCCTTTCTGATTTTATTAATTTGAGTCCTTTATCTTTTCTTCTGGCTACATCTGGCCAGAGGTTTATTGATCTTATTAATTCGTTCAGAGAACCAGTTTCTACTTTTGGTATCTGCTCTGCTGTTCTTCTAGTTTCTATTTCATTGACATCTGCTCTAATCTTTATTCTTTCTCTTATACTGCTTGGTTTCAGCTCCATTTGCTGTTTTTTCTCTAGGTCCTGTAGGTGTAACGTCAGCTTGTGCACTTTGGATTTTTCTAATTTTTTTTTTTTTTTTTTGAGAGAGCCTTGAATAGCCATGTAATTCCCTCTAAGGATCACCTTTTCAGTATCCCATATGTTTTGAACCAATGTGCTTTTATGTTCATTATAAATTCTTCTTTAATTTCCTGGTTGACCCAGTCATTCCTTTTTAGGATGCTCTTTAACCTCCAAATGTTTGAATTCCTTCCAAATTTCCTCTTCTGATTGATTGGGTTCCAGTTTGAAAGTATTATTTTCTGAAAAAAAATGCCAGGGAAAATCTCAAACTTTTGGTATTGGTTGAGAACTGATTTGTGACCCAGTATGTGATCTTTTTTTTAAAAAGTTTTTATTATGTTATGTTAGTCGCCATATAGTACATCATTATTTTTTGATGTAGTGTTCCAAGATTCATGGTTTACATATAACACCAATTGCTCCATGCAATATGTATTCTCCTTAATATCCACCACCAAGCTCTCCCATCACCCTAACCCCCTCCACTCTAAAACCCTCATTTTGTTTCTCAGAGTCATAGTCCCTCATGGTTCATCTCCCCATCTGATTGCCTACCTCACTTTTCCCTTCCCTCTTCTACTGTCCTCCATGTTATTCCTTATCTTCCAAAAGTAAGGGAAACCAAGTAACAATTGACTTTCTCTGTTTGACTTTTTTCTCTCAGCATAATCTCCCCCAGTCCTATTCATGTTGATGCAAAATTGGGTATTTATCCTTTCTGATGGCTGACTAATATCCCATTGTCTATATGGACCACATCTTCTTTATCCATTCATGTGTCGTGGGGCATCTCATCAATTTCCACAGTTTGGCTATTGTGGACATTCCTGCTATGAACAATGAACAATGGAGTGCATGTGGCCACTACATTTCTATCTTTGGGGTAAATACCTAGTAGTGCAATTGGTAGTCCATAGGGTAGTTCTGTTTTTAATGTTTTGAGGAATCGCCACAGTTTTCCAAAGCGGGTACACCAACTGGCATTCCAGACAAGGTAAAGAGGGTTCCCCTTCTCCGCATCCTCTCCAACATTTGATGTTTCTTGCCATGTTGATTTTTGCCATTCTAACTCTTGTAAGGTGGTATCTCAATGTAGTTTTGATTTGAACTTCCCTGATGACTAATGATAATGAATATGTTTTCATGAGTCTGTTAGCCATTCATGTCTTCATTGGAGAGGTGTCTGTTCATGTCTTCTGCCCATATTTTGGATTCATTATCTGTTTTGTGGGTGTTGAGTTTGAGAAGTTCTTTATATATCTTTGATAACAGCCCTTTGTAGTGTCATTTGTAAATATGTTCTCCCATTCCTGGGTTGCCTATTAGTTTTGTTGACTGTTTCCTTTGTTGTGCAGAAGCCTTTTATCTTGGTGAAGTCCCAAACCTTCCTTTTCACTTTTTTTTCCCCCTTGCCTTTGCAGACATGTCTTGAAAGAAGCGGCTCTGGCTGATGTCAGAGTGGTTACTGCCTATGTTCTCTTCTAGGTATTTGATGGTTCCTGTTTCACATTGAGGTCTTTCAGCCATTTTGAGTGTATCTTGGTGTATGGTGTAAGAGATGGTCAAATTTCATTCTTCTGTACATGTTGTCCAATTTATCGAGGAGATTTTTTTTCCAGATATTTTTTCTTCGTTTGTCAGAGATTATTTGATCATAGAGTTGAGGGTCCATATCTGGGTTCCTGACACTGTTCATTTGGTCTATGTGTCTGGTTTTATGCCAGAACCGTACTGTCTTGGTGATCACAGCTATGTAATAACTTGGAATAAACATAACCAAAGAGTAAAGGATCTGTACTTGAACTACCAAACACTCATGAAAGAAACTGAAGAAGCCACAAAAGGATGGGAAAATATCATATGTTCATGGATCAGAATATTTAACATTGTTAAAATGTCCATGCTGCCCGGAATAATCTATACTTTCAGTGTCATCCCAATCAAAATACCATCTGCATTTTTCAAGGTGCAGGCACATGTAATCTAAAATGTGCATGGATCCAGTAAAGACCTCAAATTGCCAAAGAAATTTTGAAAAAGAAAACAAATATGGGGCATCACATTGCATTTTTTCCAGCTTATTACAAAGCTGTGGTCAACCCGTATGTGACATATTTTGGGAGAAAGATCTGTGTACACTCAATCAGAATGGCATTTTGTGCTTTTAGGGTTGAATGTTTTCTTTATATCTTGGAAGTACATCTCTTTCATTGTGTCATTCAATGCTCATTTTTTTAAACAGTTCACTACTTAGATGATCTATTTCTGTGAGTGGGGTATTGAGGTCTCCAACTATTAATATATGATGATGATGATGGTGGTGGTGGTGATGACTCTTTTTTTTTTTTTTTTTTTTGATTAACAGTTGGCTTATGGAGTTGGCTGCTCCCATTTTTGGGACTCAGATATTTACAGTTGCTAGATTTTGCTGTTGGATAGACCCTTGAAGTATGATACGGTATCCCTCTACATCTCTTACTAGAGTTTTTGGTTTAAAATCTAATTTGTCTGATACAACTATTGCTACCCCAGTTTGTTTGTTTGTTTGTTTGTATTTCTTTAGGTCCTTTAGAATGAAGAATAGTTGTCTATCCCCTCACTTTCAGTCTGGTGGTGTCTTTAGGCTCAAAATGAGACTCTTGTATATAGCATATGCATGGGCCCTGTCTTGTCTTTTTATTCATGGGAGCATGTAGCCTGTCCACGTTTTGAGTAACTATTGAAAGTTACGATTCTATTGACATCATGTTGCCTGTGAAGTCCCTGCTTGTATAGATTGTCTCTGTAAATTTCCGGTCTATATTACTCTTGGGGTCTCCCTGCTTTTATAAAATTCCCCTTACTATTTCCTTCAGGGCTGCCTTGGTGGTCACATATTCTTTCACTTTTATTGTGTCCTGGAAGCTCCTTGTCTCTTCATCCATTCTGAATGATATCCTTGCTGGATAACATATTTTTAGCTCCATGTTCTTCTCATACAGTATCCTAATTATGTCCTCCCGGTCTTGTCTGGCTTATCAGCTCTCTGTGGACAGGTCTGATGTTATTCTCTTGTTCCCCTCTCTGTACATAATAAATATCATCCCCCAAGAAGCTATCAAAAAACCTTCTTTGGCTCTGATATTTGCAGGTTTCACTATTATGTACCTAGGGATTTTGTCTATTTTTATTGATCTTGGGTGGGGTCCACTCTTCCTCATGGGCATGAATGCTTGTCTCCTTCCCCAGATTAGGGCAGTTCTGTGCTAGATTTGACGTTGTCTTGAATGCTTTCCTCAAACCTAGCTATTGACTTCATGATTGCTACCCTGAAGTCCATCTCTGAGATTTTTGTTTATATCAATACCCATTAGATCCGTGGCCGGGACCACTGTCTCTTGTTCTTTTCCTTGTTGGGCATTCTTCCCCCTAGTCATCCTCTTGAGGTATTCTTGAGGGAACATACAAACTCCAAAATATCAACCACAACCCAAGTAAAATGCACCTAAGAAAAAAATCTGAAAGGGTCAAAATCTATCACAGATAAACTATCAAAACTAAGATGATCCAAAACAATTAAAAAGGAAGAACAAAGGAAAGAGGGGAAGAAACAAGAGGGGGCTGGGGTGGAAATAGCAGGATGATCTCCCTGTTCTTGCTTGATTTTTGGTGTTAGAAAGCACTGTATCCCAAAATTGTAAAGAAGTCAGAACTTACAAATATAGCACAATAAAATTGAATTGGGTGAAATATAGGGTGGTGTAGGGTATAAACCTATAAAACGTAATGATAAAAGAAAATAAAAGTTAAGAAGAGACCTCAAAACATAGGTTGGGAAATGTGAATCTATTTTAAATGGGATCAGGGTTAAAAATAAAAGAATTTAAAAAATAAGTAAGAAAAGAAACTGAACAGAAATGTAAAATTATAGCCTGAAGTATAAGTGAGTCCTGAGGGATCACCTAGAGCTCCCTTTATTATTTTCCCTTGGTGCTGGAGTTTTATAGGTCTGTGGGATATAAGCTTATCATTTATCTGTGCTTCCTGTCTGTCTTCTGGGAGAGGGGCCTGCTGCTTGCCTTCTCAGATGTCTTTGCCTTGGTGGAGTTGCCTACCCCTTGTTAGACCGATGGGATTAATGTGAGCTGATTGGCTGCTCAGCTATTTTTCTGTGGCATCTTTCTGCTTCTCTTTAGAGGGTCAGAGGAAACCTGGCGGTGCAGAAATTCCCAGCCCAGAGCAGCAGCCACACAGTCTGTCCCCACTTTTGCAATAAATCCTGCAGGTCAATCTTTGTCCACCAGAGGTGTCACGGGGAGCTGTGAAGGTCTCTGAGATGTGTGGCTTTGCGATTGCTAGTGGTTGTGGGCTCACACTTGTACCCTTCCTATGCAGTTCCTAGGTGACAGTGAGGGGGGCACTGCAGCATCTCCTCGTGGGCTACACTGCTTGAGGTCTGTCCCTGTTACAGGCACTAACATCCCTTAGGATGTTAGACAGTTCGCAACTTCTTGTCTTTTCAGGGTGGTCAGGCAGAGGGCAGTCTCACTACCAACTCGGCTAATAGTTTATTGTGTCTGGAACTGAAAAGTCCGGTCTGGGCTCAGTGACCATAACCAGTCTCCCTGCTCCACTGCTTGGGGACTCTATCGGCTGGGGCTCCCCCATTCCTTCTGAATCTCCTGGAATCCTTAGACCACAATGATCCCACTAGAGTTCTGCCCTACTTGTCCCCTGTGCCCTTTTCAGAAGGGGGTATCTCTAACTTGAGCAGATTTCCAATGTCTCCATTTGTATTCTCCTGTGTTACATCACTTTCCGGTGGCCAGCTTTTGGGGCGCCCCAGCCTTCCATTTATCTTCAGTCATTTCCCCAGAAGACTCCACTTTCCATACCTAATTCTCTGCTTGTGGAGATCCAGGTAAATATTCCATCTCAGGCTGAATTTGTGTGTGTTCAGAATGGCTTGATAGATATCCAGCTAACTTTGAGGAACCAGATTAAACGACCTCCCTACTCAGCAGCCCTCTTGCCCAAGAAACAATGTTTTCTAATGTAAGTCCTCTGCAAATGTCCACACTGTACATAGACGTGAGCATAGGGTGATTTTTTTTTTCCTTTTGGATTTTCTTTTTAATTGAATATTTTTTTTTGTCTTCAAAAAGTTTTATAGTTACTATATAATAAACACTTCATTACATTATTATTTTTCCCAAAACAACATGATTTCTTTAAAATTTCTTTTCAGCGTTCCAGAGTTCATTGTGTATGCACCACCCCCAGTGCTCCATGCAATGCGTGCTCTCCACATACCCACCACCAGGCTCTCCCAGCCTCCCAAACCCCCTTCTCTCCAAAATCCTCAGTTAGTTCCTCAATTGAAATTTAAGAAATCTTATTATGTAAAACAAATAGATAAGTGGAAAAAGAAAAATTGGTATATATTCACAATGGAAAATTAGGCATAAAAAAAAAAGGATGAAATTTTTTGCCATTTGGAACATGGATGGACCCAGAAGCTGTGCACTTAAATGAAATAGGTAAGACTGAAAAGACAAATACTATAGGATTTCACTCCTGTATGGATTCTGAAAAGCAAAACAAATGAATAAACAACCAATCCAAAAGCAAAATCAGAATGTAAATATAGAGAACAAACGACAGTTCTCAGAGGGGTAGTGAGGGGTGTGGGAGAAATGGGTGAAGGCATGTAGGACACACAGACTTCCCGTTGTGGGATGATTAAGTCTCAGGGATGAAAGGCACAGCATAGGGTATATGGTCAATGGTATTCTAATGCTGTATCTGGTGACGGATGGTAGCTCTACTTGTGTTCCTAATAGTATAAGGTGAAAAGTTGTCCAATCATTATAACGTTCACCTGATGTGAACAAAATATTGTGTGTCAACTGTGCTTCAAAAAATGAGTCAGAATGTACATGAATATAACAGACATAGGTTTGTCTGAGAGGGACAGAAACCAAAGGCAATCCAGGTGCAATTCTCCTCAGTCTGCCGGTCTCGGGGCCAAAGGTAACTGGTCTCGTGGGGAGAGCCCACTCTTCACTTTTGTGGTAATTTTACTTCTTCTAGTTCTCCTCTTTGCAGATTTCCATTTCGGCATCCTGGGACAGTGTTTTCCTGTGTGCCCCTTTAGTTGATGTTCACTCCTAGGCCACATGTAATTCTTCTCTTTACGGTCCACACCAGGAAGCCTGTCTCTCCCTTGTTTTCAGAGAACACATCTCTGCTCTTAATCTTCACTCCCCTGAGCTGTAGGGCCTTTGTATCTGCTCAGGGACAAGACAGCTCCATCTGAAGCTTACTCTTTCAACAAATAATATATGGGAACCTCCTATGTGCTGCTGGGGAACAATTATGGAAGGTTCCTGAAGATTTTACTTTTCTTTTTTTTTTTTTAAGTTTTAGGAGTACAATTTACTGATGTATCTGTCACATTGAATACCTAGGGCTCATTCCATCAAGTGTCCTCCTGAATGCCCATCACCCAGGAACCCCATGTCTCAGCCACCTCCCTTTAGCAACCCTCATTTTGTTCCCTATTGTTGGGTCTCTCTCATATGGTGTGCATCCCTCTCTATTTTCATCCTGTTTTATTTTTTCTTCCCTTCCCTTTTGTTCACTTGTTTTGTTTCTTATAGTAAACTTATGAGAGAAATCATATGACATTTGTCTTTCCCTTTTCTATATTGCTTATGCTTATCTAAAACATCCCAGAGTCTCTACCAGAATAGCTAAAAGCAGGAGCTACAGGGGGGAAGACCCTTTCCCAGTTTAGCCCCAGATTTTTTTAACAGTCCCAAGCGAAGACAAATAAATATGACCCAATGAAAATAAATCTGGACACAAGATTGGGAAAAAATAATAATAATAAAAAATAAAACAAAAACAAAATCGTGAGAACAAAATAAAGGAAAAAAAAAGTTTTGAACTCCTGTCACAAATAGCACTAAACCCTTCATATCAATAGCCCCTATGATTTAATAATTAGGAGCAGCTGGTGAATTGGGTTTTATTTTTAATATTTTATCCGTAAGTCATGTCTGTACCCCAGGTAGGGCTTGAACCTACAATCTTGAGATCAAGAGCCCCATGTTCCACCCACTGAGCTACCCAGAGGCCCCAGGAACTGTTTTCAAGGGCAAGTGACATGTGGCGACAACTCACATTACAGGCATTCCAGCTCACCATAGTGAGAGTAACACCACAGAGATTGTCCCAAGGGGCCAGATGTCCCCCGTCAGGTGTGCACAGGGCACCGGCCGGCCAGCCCAGGTAAAGCATGTGCTAGCAAATGAGCTAGGAGACCCAGCCATGATTAGAGCAGGGCACGAATGAGAGGGATGCGGCAGAGCTCCATATCTAAGCAGCATTCATGATTCTCTCCTGATCTTCCCTCCCCAGGCTCGTTCTCTCTCTCCACAGAGAGCGCAGCTTGCAACGTCAACCCCAGGCCCTCTATCCCTCCTCCCAGTCTCTTGTCACCCTCCCTAACCAGTCTGTCATGGCAGCCACCCACTGGGACTCCTCTATCTCTGGCTGGTTCAGGGAAACCTGCAGTCCTATCCCCGCACTCCCCCCTCTGCCCTCAGCCAACTTGACTCATCCATGCCATTGGACTCTGCTCCCTTAGTGTGCCCACTGGCCACACCTGGCAGGCCACCTCTGCTCCTCCTCCATGGGAGCACAGCTGTTGGGAGCTCCAGGCTTGGTCCCAGCCTTTCTTCTGTCCCTGCCATACAACAGAACAGTAACAGTCCTGTCTGGTCTGCTGTCCCCCTCCCGCTGTTATCCAGCCTCCACCTGTCTGTGGACCTTGGACTTGGAGACCTAAGCACTCACAGGCCCTCCCCACAGAAGGGACCTCAGCCCTTTCATGGCCACACAAGCCTGTAGGTCCCCATCAACCCTGCCCCCCATGGGGCACTATTCCCATATCAGGGCACCAAAACCCAATGAAAGTGCAGGGCTATCTTTCCACCTTCCTTTCCTTCTACCCCAAATTCAGCCCACCAGCTTACCCTGTCAGCCACACATTGTAAGTGCAGGTGCAGCTGCTGGGGTGCAGCCGTTGGGGGAGAAATCATGGCAATACTTCCAAGACTGAGCAGAGAATAACCTCACAATACAGCAGTTACACTTCAGGGTCTCTGCTAGTTTCCCCCAGGATCCTGGGTGGTCTCTGCACTGCCCTGGGTATCAGTGCTGTGAGGTCACAGGCTTCTCTTGCCCCCTCTCTAGACAGTGCAGGCCCACAGTTGGAGCTCGACAAACAGCTGTGGACGGGAAACCTCCAGCCCACACCTGGAACAGCACAGCTGCCCATAGCTCAGGGCAGGGGTTTCCTTTGCCAGAGTCCTTCCCTGGGAGCTTCCACATTGCTGACACATACTCCCTGAGTGCCTCTCCCCACCCCTACCCCACCTTGCATGCTTTCAGTCTGTGTCCTTGTGGGACCCAGTGACTTAGAGTCTGTTTTGGACCAGAGGCAGGGGAAAGATTGTCTGACCTTGTGTTGTGAGCGATGCAAATGCCCTATGTGGTGTGCCCTCCAGCTTTCTACACTCCCTTGGTGTGGGACCGAGGAGGAAGCAGCTGTGTCCTGACTGGGGTCAGGCTGTGGTATCCCAGCAGGAACAGGGGTCTCAGCCCTAAGATTGGTTGCATATCCACTAAAGGGTCCTCTATGATTCCATCTCATCTGTAATCCATTGGGGGTTTCAGTGTGGCATAAGGAAAATTCTATGTCACAGAAACACAGAGGGAAAAATAAAACAAAACAAAACAGTCCCCCTTGAATTGGTGGGCAGAAACCAAGGCACCTCCTGGGTGATCCCACTTACAGAAACCTCCAGAACAGGTGAAGGAACAGAGAAAGAAAGCAGCTAAGGGGTTGGGACGGGCCGGCCTGGGGGAGAAATGGGCAGGGAGGGCTTGGGCTCAGGGTCTCCTTTGGGGAAGATGTTCCCTAGTGATGTTCTGTGCTATGGGGAGAGGGTGCCAGGGATGGACTTAGTGCTCAGCACAAGTTCAACTGAAAAGAATGAATTTTATTTAAAATAGGTGGTAGAGAGCATACAGGACATGGGCAGCTGGTATCAAAGTGACTATGTACCAGAGAGAAAGAACACAGGGGGAGGGGATGAAATGTTCTGTCAGGGCGGCGGGGTCAGAGGATGGAACTGAGGCTAATTGTACAGGGAGGTCTCCCCGCAGAGCAGGGGGCTCTGGATAGGGCTCTGGGAGCCCCGCAGGAGCAGGTGTAGTGGCAGGGGTTGGGACAGGGACTAGGTCAGGAGCATGGCCAGATGCAAGACCTGGGACAGGGCCAGGAGCAGGAGCAAGGGGAAGGACAGGGTCAGCAGGAGTGCCCAGCCCAGGATGCAGAGCTGGAGCTGGGTCAGGAACAGGAACAGAAGTGCAGGCAGTGGTAGGGGAAAGGGCAGGAGCAAGGGGCAGGAGCTGGGTGTGGGGCAGGAACAAGGACACAGGAAGGAACAGGCGAAGACTCAGTGGCCCTGGTATGGGCGAGGGAAGAGCCAGGGGCCCTTGGAGGGTCAGGAGGAAGGGCAGGAGCAGGGCGAGGGGCTGGGTCTTGAGCAGGGACAGGGACACAGGAAGGAACATGGGAAGGTGCAGTGGTTCTGGCAGAAGGGGCAGGGGTAGGAACAGGGGCTGGACATGGGTGTGGAGCAGGAAGAGGGGCAGAGGCTATGTCAGAGGAAGGGGCAGGAGCAGGATCCAGTGTAGGAACTGGGTCTGCGGCAGAACAAGAGCACAGTCGGGCAGGGGCAGCAGTCCTGGCAGGGATTGGGGAAAGGGCGGGAGCTGGGTCAAGGGCAGGAACAGGGGCACAGGCAGGGGAAGGGATAGGGGTATGGGTAGGGGCACAGGCAGGGGCATGGGAAGGGCAGGAGCAGGGGCAGGGGCAGAGACTGAGTCTGGGGCAGGGCAAGGGGCAAGAGCCCTGGCAGGGTCAGGGGAAGGTGCAGCGGTTCTGGACAGGACAGGGGGAAGGCAAGGGTTAGGAGCTGAGGCGAGGACAGGGTCTGGGAAAGGGACAGTGTCATAGGCAGCAGCAGGGGCAGGGGAATGGGTCCTGGCAGGCGCTGGGGAAGGGGAAGAGGAAGGGGCTGGAGGTGGGACAAGTGCCCTGGTGCTGGCTGGTGGAGGATCCAGGGCAGGAGCTGGGACTGTGGCAGGATCAGGGGCAGAGTCAGGGATGGGGGAAGAGGAAGGGTCTGGAGCTGGGTCAGGTGTCCTGGTGATGGCTGGTGCAGGATCCAGGGCAGGAGCTGGGACTGTGGCAGGGTCCAGGTCACAGGCAGGGACAGGGCAAGGGGCAGTGGCCTCGGTTGGGGCAGGTGAAGGGGCAGAATCAGGGACAGGAGCTGCGTCTGGGACAGTACCAGGGGCACAGGCACAGGCAGGGGAAGGGGCAGTGGCCCTCGGCCCTTGCAGCAGTGGGGGAAGGGGACTCGGTCCTGGCACTGGCTGGTGCAGGATCCAGGGCAGGAGCTGCGTCTGTGGCAGGAAGGGATACAGGTAGGGGCAGGGTAAGGGACAGGATCACAAGAGTTGTTGGGGCTGGAGCAGGGGCTGGGGCAGGAGCAGGCCCCAGCTCTTCCTGGGCAGCGTCAGGCTCTCCGTGGCCTGGTTCCTGGTTACCTGCTGGCTGCTGGTCTCCTGCTGAGGTGGTGGCAGGCACCCACCCCACTGTGGGCTGTCCCCCACTTGGTGGCTCCTGATGATGTTGGGGCCAGCCTGAGCTCCTGGGAGCGGCTGTGAGAGGAGAGAAGGTCACATGGGTATGTGCCTCTCCGTGTGCCTTTGCGTAGACAGGACCCAACATGGCGCCTCCCAGAGAAGCCACAGCCAAGAAAGAACCTTCAGTGGGACGTCTCCCCGACCGTAGTCCACTCGCCGGGTGCTCTGAACCCAGTCCTTGCTCCTGGCCCCACAGCAGCCTGTGGACCTCCTCCCCATGGGGCCGAGCCCCGACCCATTCCCACACCCCCCCCCCCAGGCACCCTGCTCTGGGCTTTTCACCATCTGGGTCTGCTTCCTCAGGTGGCCTGGGAGGTTTTGAAGTGTTTCCTGGGGCTGGGGACTCCTGCGTCAGGGAGGAGGTCATGTTCTCCAGTCTCCTCTCCTCATCTGTGGCCTTCTTCAAAGACAGCGATGGGCCCGGAGGCATCACAGCCCTGCCCGGATGACCCCACTGTCCTGGCAGTCCCCTGCTGCTCCATCATCAGACCCAGATCTGTATGTGCACACCCCTGCTCCCAGGACTGGGACCCACACCTGCAGGGATCTGGGGATCAGCCCTGGGCAGAAACTCACGGCCCCTGCACCGGGTCCCACCCAGCCCGCCTTGACCTTGATCATGACCTGCCCACTGGGCATTTGACCCCTCCTCAACCTGCTCCTGCTCAGGAAGGCCCCACCCGCACATGAGCCCTCTTTCCACACATATGCATGCACACGCACGCTCACACCCACAGGAACACACACACACAGTCGCACACATGCACACGCACATGCCACACACGTGGGGAGGGGACCCGGTGCTGCACAGGTCGATCAGAGGGTGTGGAGCTGGGTGGGCGGATCTGGCCTTCTGGTGTCACCTGTCTCTCCCTCCTCCCAAATGGCCAGAGGCTTCCGGCAGCCCTGAGAAGACCTGAGCGCAGGCAAGTGTTTGTCTGGCGCGCTGCCCTCCATCTGCAGCCTCCCGATTTGGGGATGCAACAGGTGAACATCTTTGAGGATCTCCTAAGAAATGAGCTGGGTAGGGGGCTGTCCCTGGAATGTGGGTGCCTGGTTATGCATGTTCTAATTCCGTTGGGCTTCGTGGTCAGGGATGTGAGGTCACCACTCCCTGGGGACCCCTTACAGGACTTCCTCCTTACACCATGCCCCCAGGGGTCCCCTCCCCCAGCTTCTCAATCCTCACCCTTCACCTCTTGCCCCTTCCACACAGTGACACCCACACTGTTCACCCACAGTGGCTGCGAGGCCTGGGTGCAACCATTGTCCTCTCTTGGAGGACAGAGAGCTGGGTTCAGTCCGGGTTCCTGACGGCTTCGGGCATGTCGGAGTTCCCGTGCGTGGTCCACAGAACCTGAAGCAACCTGTCCTTTGCCCCGTGCCCCTGGGGGAGCCTATGGCACTGCTGGGTCCAGATCACCTGAGCCCCCCTGGGCAAGGGCATGGCCATTCCCCAGCCCCTGCATTCCTTGTCTCCCCCCCCCACCCCCGCGTGGGACAGGGACCACACAAGGACCCAGAGCCATGCTACAGGCAGACCCTTTTCGAGTGGGACAGAGGGCCTCCCAGGAGTCCACACATAGTCAGGGGCACAGAACACCTTCAGTCCAGAATCACCGCCTGCCAAGGGCGCCTTTCCTGTGGGGCCGGGCTCAGGCTCAGAGAATCCTCTCTGAGCAGGGTTCCTGAATTCCAAGGCGCACAATGTGTCCTGAGAAGGAGGACTGAAGGCCAAGTAGAGACTCTGAGGCACGAGCAGACTAGTTTACTCAGCTCCCGGCAGCGGTGCAGCCTGGGAGGGCCGGCTCCCCATGGCCACACTTTCTTTATATTATGTTATTTTTCACCTTCTTCCCTTCCTCCCTTCCTCTTTCTTCCTTCCTTCCTTCCTTTCTTTCCTTCTTTCTTTTCTTTTCTTCTTTCTTTCTCTCTTTCTTTCTTTCTTTCTTTCTTTCTTTCTTTATTTATTTATTTATTTTCCTTAACAGATGTTCTTTGTTGAATTTAGAGGGTGGGAATGACCTGGGAGATGGGGCAGAGAGAGAAGACAATTCCCCGCTGTGCAGGGAGCCCAATGCCAGACTGGATCCCAGGACTTTGAGTTCAGGACCCGAGGTGAAGGCAGAGGCTTCACGGACTGGGCCCCCCCCAGGTGCCGCACCAGTCTTGATTTTAAAGAGGAATCCAAATTCCAGAGTTTTAGTTGCATTCCTCCACATGATAAGAAATGCATGGGAGTAAAAATGGTTCGTGAGATTGTGCCTATGTGGTGATAGTGTCTGTCGTCCAGTGTCTTGGGACTGGGTCCCCGACCTCCCCGTGAGGATGTCAAGCGTGAAGGCTTGTGACCAGCTCAGGCTGACCCCAAGGAAAAGGGTCCGCAAATTCTGCCAGCAGCCGAGATCTAGTACCCTGTACACCTAGAACTTGACCCAGCATGGGACTCCAGCTAGCTGTGGAAGCAGCCCAAGAGGTTAAGCTGGGGACCCCACAGTCTAGAGCCACTCTGGCTCCCTCCCACGGAACTCCCCGGAGGGCAGAGTAGCGCCAGCATTCATTCCCAAGGAAAGCCAGGTGCACACCCGTTCTCCCAGCCAGTCCGCCACCAGGACCCGGTTCAGAGCCCAAGAGCAGAACCAGTTCTGGAGTTGGCTTGGCGCCGCTCCAGAAGGCTGTGGGCTGTTTCCTTCCAGAAGGCACAGGGATA
Organism: Meles meles; assembly: GCF_922984935.1. Lineage (NCBI taxonomy): Eukaryota > Metazoa > Chordata > Mammalia > Carnivora > Mustelidae > Meles > Meles meles. The sequence goes on from NW_025721198.1 coordinate 229,772, forward strand.
GGCGGTCAGCCTGGTGACCTTCTCTCCTGCTTCGGCACCGTGTCAAGTTGCAGAACGGGCCGCTGGCCCAGGGCTGGTAAACACCCACTGGCAGAGGAGACCCAAAGCCCGCACCAGTGCCTGAGGCATCTCCACCCTCTTCCCAGAAGGGGCGGCATGCACAGTTACCGCCAAAGGCTGAAGTAGCCAAGATATTGACGAAAGGAGACAAGTCCCATTGTTAAGTAGTGTTTTTTTGTTTTCTTTTTTTGTTTCTTTTTTTTTTAACCAGAGACCTAAGGACAGAAGGACGTCTTGGGGACCAACAGACACAGTTCATCTCCACAAGCCCCTGTCTGGGGACACCTGTTCTCAGTCCCGGGAGGAGGATATGGGAGGACAGGTATGTGATACCACCTATCGCCAGGGTAGATGGAGGAACTTTTGGCCAGAGGCTGTCCTTAAGGGCTCGAAGATGGAAAGGAAGTGCAAGGGGTGGTGGGGGGCAGCTGTGTTCAGGAGGTTGCAGTCGATCGCATCCATCACTTGGGCATTAGCGCTCTTCCACTCAATGCTCTCTCTAGCACCTCTGGGCTGGGCAACCCTGACAATACATCTTTAAAAACTGCGCCAGTATTTCTGGGGTGAATACCAGGACGAGTACTGCTAGGTGAAGATTGCAACGGCGGACTCGGATAGGAGCTGCCGACTGTTGTCCCAGACAGGGGGGCCCAACACCCTACCCTCCGGGGGAACTGCACTGGACTTTCGTGTCCACAGGTTCTGCCCAGGACGGCTGGATGCCAGGACAGACCTACCGGTCTGTGGGGGACCCATGCGAACTACACGGAAGGGGAGGAGATGGAGCAGGGGAAGAGGCAGGGACAGGGGCAGTGGAAGGGGCTGGAGCTGGGGCAGGTGTCACCTTAGACTCCTTTCAGCCGAAAGGCCAGAGGCATTGGGCAGCCCTGAAAGGACCTCCTGAGCACGGGGAAGAGGTAGCTGGGCGCGCTGTCCTCCGTCTCCACCGAACCGAGTTTGGGGGGCAGCATGCGAACATGGTGTCGGTTGGACGATGTCCAAAGCAACGAGCTGCACAGGGGGGCGTCCCTGGAATGTGGGTGCCTGGTGACGTGGGTTCCAATTCTGTTGGGCTCTGTGGTCAGGGAAGTGAGGTCACCGCTTCCTGGGGACCCCTGCCCCGACTTCCTCCTCACACCGGAGCCCCCGAGGGACCCTCCCCCAGCCTCTCCGTGCTCACCCCTCACCCCATGCCGCGTCCAGACAGTGGCCCCCACACATCGGACATGTTTCGGTGGTGCTGACAGCAGTAGGCCACCGCGCTGAGCCCTGCCTGCATGCAGGGGCCCTTCGGGGTTGGGCATGCACCCGCGTGTGCAATGGGGTGGGGGGCGGTCAGGGAGTCAGCGTAGGTCGGGGTCGGGAGATCCTCCCGAGGAGACTCCCAGGTTCTCATTCACAGCTGCGTGTGTGTTCCCGTGGGTCCACGCCCTGTCCGACCCAGGGTGTGCTCAGCGTGTGCGTTTCAGTCACGTGGTCTGTGCCAGGAGGGGTCTCACGGGGCTGCCGTTGCAGGAGGCAGTTCCTGGGCAGGAGCGACGGGGTTTTTCAGGAACCTCGAGACTGTCAGCTAGCATCTCTTCCCACGACGGGTCGAAGGACTCGTCATGGGCTGCGCGTGCGTGGGTGTGTCCCTGCGTGCGTGCAGGCGTGCACGGGGCCCAATGGGAACGGGGTTCCGGACCCGGCAGCGGCCAGAGTGTGTGTGGGGTACTTCGGGGGAGGGAACCGAGCTAGGCCAGGGCCTGGCCATCCCTGCTGAGGGGAAGGTGAGCCAGCCCACACGGAGGACCGGCGGGCAGGAGGAGCCTTGTGCCCACGGGACCGGCGAGCCCGGGCTGGTCCTTCCTTGGCAGGATGCATGTGGGCAGCTCCAGTTCCGGCTCAGAGCCCAGGGGACCCACGGCCCCCACGGGAGATCGTTTCTTGTGCAGCGGAAGGCCTTGTGCCCTCGGGTTCCGGGCTCCCGGGAGCACAGCTGAGGATGAGCCCATCCTCGGAGCCGCCATCCGCCGTGGGTGCGGGGGTCCTCCCACGCCGGCCCGTCCACATCTTCGTCCTTGTTGTCGGCATAGGCGATGCAGGGAGGGCGGCAGAGGGGCCGTGGGTTCAGAGCCCGGCGTGGGAAGTGGGGCCCACACTCACGGTGCTGGGGGTTCCTCCTTCCGAGGAAGCCGGGGCAGGACTCCAGGCAGAAGCAGAGGGGGAGCTGGGGCATGGTGGCCGCCCGGTCCCTCACCGGCTGAGCGAGGTCGTGGATACCCCCAGGCTCCTCTGGTCCTTGTTTTGGACCTCAGTCCACAGAGGGTAGCCGCTCGGTCAAGGCAGGATGGCAAGTCCAGTGCAAAGACAGCAAGCGGCCGAGACCCGGAACAGTGGGGTTGGTGGAGACAAGAGTGTACAGTGGCCAATGCTGGAGAGGGTCTCGGCCTTGGCCTTGGGGCACCCGGGCTGGCACGGCGCTGCCTTCTTGTGGAGGCCCGCGCGCGCTGCCCGCCCTGGGGCACCTGCCGCCGCGGGAGCACCTGCCCCCACCTCTCTGCCGAGGGCTCTCTCCTGCGCCAGCCGTGCCTCCTCCCACGCCAGCCAGCGGTTGCCAGCTATGCAGCCCGGGAGCCTGGACATCCCAACGACCACGACCCCCTGCCGGGGGACCGAGCCGTGCGGGGGGGACGTGGTCTCCCAGTGGGCTTGAGGTCAAGGACACCCCCCCGGCGCTCCCTGCCCTGCTTTGGGCTCATTGTGCCCTGTCCCCACTCAGCTCCCTGGGCCCAGCTCCTCCTCCCTTGGGGGAGCAGCCTCGGCCCGGGCTCCCCACACTGGGCCCGGGAGCGGCTTGTCAGGACTTTCTGGCCTGGCGCTTCCCTGCCTGGCCTAGGGGCCCCTCGGCTGGCATCCCGGGCTGGTCCGAGGCTACCCAGCGCAGGCAGGCTCAGGGCACTGCACTGGAGATGTCCAGGGACCCCCGAGCGAGCGCCCAGGCCTGGCCCAGCGCACCGGGCTTGTGAGGGGCCCAGCGCTGGTGGCGGGCGTCCCGCCACGGGGCACGGGGTGTGTCCTGGTCATGGTGGCCGTTGTGGGTGAGGCCCCTGAGGGATCCCAGAAGAGGCAGGAGACACGGAGGTCGACAGGACATTGCTTCTCAAGGAGGACGATATCAGGCTCAGAGGACCTGCGAGGTCCTTAGGAAAACTCGGAGGCCCTGGGGATGTTGGCTGCAATGCTGTCCCTGGGGCCCAAGAGTGGTGCCACAACGCCCCAGTCAACACGGCCCAATGCAGTCTTTGGGGCTTCGGGGGATCAGGGCTGGTGGGCCATGAGGACGCCCAGGGCGTCACGTGGAGGATATCCTGACTTGGCGTCCCTTTTCGGGACTCGATGTTTCTGGAGGCAGTGCTAAGCCTCTTTCTCTTCCGCCCTCTGTGCAGCTGGCCCCTGTGTTCCGCAGCGGATTCCAGGTGGCCATCCCGCTGCTCAACCTGAGGACCGTGCCCCGTCAGCGCCCACAGTGACCGTGAGTGCCCTGGGGACAGGGACCATGTGGTTGGGGCTGCTACCCTCGGATGAAGCCCCAGGGCTCAGTTCCCTGCTCGGACCCCAGAGCCTCTCCTGGGTGAGGGAGGAATGGAGGGAGTCAAGCTGGGGGAGAGGAAGGAAAGGAGGGAGGGAAAGAAGAGGAAGGCCTAGAGGGGGAGGGAAGGAAGGAAGGACTGAGGGACTGAAGTCATGAGGGAGGGAGGCCATGAAAGCACAGGAATGCGGCCCATGCATCTGGAGTCCTTGGGTGGAGGGAGGTGCGAGGGTGTCCCAGGCCAGACCCTGGATGGTGGCTCAGGGCAGGTGCATCTGTCCTCGCCGTCCTGCCCTTCCTCCTCCTGGGCCATCCTGGATGGCCTTCTGCCATCCTGGACCCTGTCCACCTCCTCGTCCACCAATTGTGAATGTTCCCAGGAGCAGGGGTGGCAGGAGGGCTCTCAGGAGGGGCTTCCCGGATCCGGTGCCCCGGAGGAGACTGGGACGGTTAGCTCCAAGACGTTGTCACCTGAGCACTGGGACCGAGGACGACGTCCACGTCCCTGGGCATGAGTGCTCCCCGACTGTCTCACCCTGCTCTCTCCCTTCTGGCGTGAAACACTGTACCAGAGGTGGCGGGCTGAGTCCCCGGACGAGCACTGCTAGGTGATGGGTGCCCCTGCGGGCTGGGATGGGTGCTGCCCGCTGTGGTCCCAGACAGGGGTGCCCGTCCCCCTTCTCTCCGGGGGACGTGCACTGGACCTCCGTGTTGGCACGTTCTCCCCAGGGCTGCTGCTCCTCAGGCCAGACACCGGCCGGTCTGAGGGGGACGCGTGCTGCCTCCGTAGGGTTTCCTTGGCCAGAGGCCTTCCTGGGGAGCTCCCGCATTGCTGACAGGGGCTCCCTGCGTGGCCTGTCCGCCGCCGCCCCCCGCACCCTCCCCCCCATGCACCTGGCATGCTTTCGGTCTGTGTCATTGTGGGACCCGGTGCCTTGGAGCCTGGGGGGCACCAGAGGCCGGGGAGAGCTTTCTCTGGCCTTGGGTTGTGAGCGATGGGTATGCCGTGTGGGGTGTGTCTTCCAGCTGTGTGCCTCGCCCTGGTGTGTGTGCAGGCCCCGGGAGGAAGCTGCCGGGTCGCATCTGGGGTCAGGCTGTGGTGTCCCGGCGGGAACAGGGGTCACGGCCCCGACCTTGGACCCCTCTGCACTCAAGGGGCCTCCGTGATCCCATCTCCTCTAGAACCCTTCGGGGTTTTCGGTATGGCAGGGGGCAAGTTCCATGTCCAAGACGCCCAGGACAAAACCCAGTCCCCTTTGAAAAGAGGTGGGCAGACACCCGGGCACCTCCAGAGTGATCCCCCTCCCAGAAACGTCCAGAACAGGGAAAGGAAGGGAGAGAGAAAGCAGCTGAGGCGTGGCGAGGGGCCGGACTAGGGGAGCAATGGGCAGGGAGGGTTTGGGCTCAGGGTTCCCTTCGGGGAAGGAGTTGTTCCACAGCGATGTTCTGGGCTGTTGGGGGCGGTGGGGGGGCGGGGGGGGGCGGCGGCGCCGGGGACGGACTTAGGGTTGAGCACGGGTTCCACGGAAAATCGATGCATTTTATTTAAAAGAGATAGGTGAGAGCGTTGAGGGCAGGCAAAGCTAGGATGACTGTGAGACCAAAGCAGAGAGAAAGAACCCAGGCGGAGGGGATGAACCGTGGCGGCGGGCCATGGGGGTCGGGGCATGCAACGGAGGGTACCTGTGCAGGGAGCTCTCCCCGCAGAGCAGGGGGCTCTGGATGGGGGCTCTGGGAGCCCCGCAGGAGCAGGTGTAGGGGCAAGGGTTGGGACAGGGGCCGGCACAGGAGCTGGGCCTGGTGCAAGAGCTGGGACTGGGGCAGGAGCAGGAGCAAGGGGAGAGACAGGGTCAGCAGGAGCGGCCGGTGCAGCATGCAGGGCTGGAGCTGGGTCAGGGCCAGGAAGAGGAGTGCAGGCAGGGCCAGGGGAAAGGGCAGGAGCAAGGGGCAGGATCTGGGTGTGGGGGTGGCACAGGTGTCCTGTGGGAACATGGCGAGGCAGGGGAAGAGAGAGTGGCCCTGCAAGGGGCAAAGGGAGGGGCAGCAGTCCTGGCAGAGGCCGGGGAAGCGGCAGGGCCTGGGTGTGGAGCAGCAAGAGGGACCCAGGCAGGAGCAGGAGAAGGGGCAGGAGCAGGGGCCCAGGCAGGGAGAGGCGAAGACAGAGGGGCCCTGAGAGGGGCAAGGGAAGGGCCAGTGGTCCTTGGAGGGGCAGGGGAAGGGGGTGGGCAAGCAGCAGGGGCAGGGGCAGGAGCAGGAGGACGGGTGGGGTCTGGAGCAAGAACAGGGACCCAGGGAGGAACACGGGAAGGGGCAGTCGTCCAGGCAGGGTAAGGGGCAGGGGCAGGAACAGGTGCAGGGCATCCGTGTGGGGCAGGAATCGGGGCAGAGGCAATGGCACGGGCAGGGGCAGGGGCAGGGGCAGGATCCAGGTAGGAACTGGGCCTGGGGCAGGAAGGAGGGCAGAGGCAGGGGCAGGGGAGTGGCCAGTGGTCCTGGCGGGGTTTGGAGAAGGGGCAGGAGCTGGGTCTGGGGCAGGAGCAGGGTCACAGGCAGGTGAAGGGGTAGGGGTCCTGGCAGGGGCAGAGGCAGGGGCAGGCCAAGGGGCAGGGATCCTGGCAGGGGCAAGGGAAGGGGCCGTGGAAGGGGCTGGAGCTGGGAGAGGTGTCCCGGCGATGGCTGGCGCAGGATCCAGGGCCCGAGCCGGGACTGGGTCAGGATCAGGGGTACAGGCGGGGACAGGGGAGGTGTCCGTGGCCTGGGTCGGGGCAGGCGAAGGGGCAGGATCAGATACACGAGCTGGGTGTGGGGCAAGAAGAAGGGCAGAGGCACGGGCAGGGGAAGGGGCAGCAGCTGTCTCCGTGGCAGGCGAAGGGGCAGGGGCCAGGCAAGGAGAATCAGTCCTTGCAGGGGCTGGGGCAGGGGCTGGGTGTGGGGCAGTAAGAGGGGCGCAGGCCGGGGAAGGGGCCGTGGCCAAGGCCGGGGCAGGGGACGGGGCAGGGGCAGCGGCAGGGTTTGCAGCTGGCTCAGGTGCGGTGGTGCTGGCTGGTGCAGGATGCAGGGCAGGACCTGGGCCTGTGGCAGGATGAGGGGCCCGGGCGGGGACGGGGGAAGGCGCAGGATCCTGAGAGGAGCAGGAGCAGGAGCACGGCCTGGGGCAGGAGCAGGCCGCAGCTCTTCCTGGGCAGCGTCAGGCTCCGCGGGGCCCGGTTCCTGGTCACCTGCTGGCGGCGGGTCCCCGGCTGAGGAGGCGGCAGGCACCGTCTCCCAATCCCCAGCTCCTGCTGATGTCAGGAGGGGCCCGAGCTCCTTGCCAGGAGCAGCTGTGAGAGGAGAGAAGGTCCCGCGCTTGCCTGCCTCTGCATGTGCCTTGGCGCCCCCAGGACCCAGGCGGGGCTTCGCGGAGAGGCCGCAGCCAGGGAAGGAACCCTCAGCGGGATGGCTCCCCGAGGGCAGTGTCCCCGCTGGGTGCTCTGAGCCCAGTCCTTGCTCCTGGCCCCGCACCAGCCTGTGGGGCTTGTCCCTGTGGGCCCAGCACCGACCCGTCCCCGCACACACCCAGGCACCCAGCCCCGCCCCGCCTTCTCACCCTGGGGCTCGGCTTCCGCAGGTGGCCTGGCAGGCTCGGAAGCCTTTCCTGGGCCTGCGGACTCCTGGGTCAGAGAGGAGTGCCTCTTCTCTTCCTCCATGGCCTTCTGCAAAGACAGGGACGGGTCGCTGGCCCGGAGCCATCCCAGCCCCGCCCGGCCGACCCCACTGTCCTCTTGCCCGTTCCCCCTGCTGCACCCACATGGGCCCCAGACCTGTGCCTGCCCAGCCCTACCCCCGGTCCCGGGACCCACAGCTGCAGGGCTCTGGGGATCGACCCTGGCCAGGAGCTCACATCACCCACACCTGTCCCACCCAGCCAGCCTTGACCTTGACCGCAACCTGCCCGCCGGGCATCTGACCCCTCATCCACCTGCTCCTGCTCAGGAAGGCCCCACCGCATGTGAGCCCACCTTCCAGACACATGCATGCACAGGCACGCTCACAGACACACACACACACAGACACAGACACACACATACACACACACACACACACACAAACACACATACACACACACACACAAATCCAGCGGTTGAGGGGACCCGTGGCTGCGCCCGTCGATGCGAGCATGTGGGGCTGGGCGGCCGGAATTGGCCTCACGGTGTCACCTTAGTCTCCTTTCGGCCGAAAGGCCAGAGGCGTCGGGCAGCCCTGAAAGGACCTCCTGAGCACGGGGAAGTGGTAGGCGGGCGCGCTGTCCTCCGTCTCCACCGTCCCGAGTTTGGGAGGTAGCATGCGAACATGGTGTCGGTTGGACGATATCCAAAGCAACGAGCTGCGCATGGGGGCGTCCCTGGAATGTGGGTGCCTGGTGACGTGGGTTCCAATTCTGTTGGGCTCTGTGGTCAGGGAAGTGAGGTCACCGCTTCCTGGGGACCCCTGCCCCGACTTCCTCCTCACACCGGAGCCCCCGAGGGACCCTCCCCCAGCCTCTCCGTGCTCACCCCTCACCCCATGCCGCATCCAGACAGTGGCCCCCACACATCGGACTTGTTTCGGTGGTGCTGACAGCAGCAGGCCACCGCGCTGAGCCCTGCCCGCATGCAGGGGCCCTTCGGGGTTGGGCATGCACCCGCGTGTGCAATGGGGTGGGGGGCGGTCAGGGAGTCAGCATGGGTCCGGCTCGGGAGATCCTCCCGAGGAGACTCCCAGGTTCTCATTCACAGCTGCGTGTGTGTTCCCGTGGGTCCACGCCCTGTCCGACCCGGGGTGTGCTCAGCGTGTGCGTTTCAGCCACGTGGTCTGTGCCAGGAGGGGTCTCACGGGGATGCCGTTGCAGGAGGCAGTTCCTGGGCAGGAGCGACGGGGTTTTTCAGGAACCTCGAGACCGTCAGCGAGCATCTCTTCCCACGACTGGTTGAGGGACTCGTTGTGGGCTGCGTGTGCGTGGGTGTGTCCCTGCCTGTGTGCGGGCGTGCACGGGGCCAGATAGGAACGGGGTTCCGGACCCGGCAGTGGCCAGGGTGTGTGTGGGGTGCTTTGGGGGAGGGGACCGAGCTAGGCAAGGGCCTGGCCATCCCTGCTGAGGGGAAGGTGAGCCAGCCCACACGGAGGACCGGCGGGCAGGAGGAGCCTTGTGCCCATGGGGCCCGCGAGCCTGGGCTGGTCCTTCCTTGGCAGGATGCATGTGGGCAGCTCAGGTTCCTGCTCGGAGCCCGGGGGACCAATGGCCCCCACGGGAGATCGTTTCTTGTGCAGTGGAAGGCCTTGTGCCCTCGGGCTCCTGGCTCCCGGGAGCACAGCTGATGTGAGCCCATCCTCGGCGCCCCCATCCGCCGTGGGTGCGGGGGTCCTCCCACGCCGGCCCGTCCACATCTTCGTCCTTGTTGTCGGCATAGGCGATGCAGGGAGGGCGGCAGAGGGGGCCATGGTGCAGAGCCCGGTGTGGGAAGTGCGGCCCACACTCACGGTGCTGGGGGTTCCTCCTTCCGAGGATGCCAGGGCAGGACTCCAGGCAGAAGCACAGGGGGAGCTGGGGCATGGTGGCCGCCCGGTCCCTCCCCGGCTGATGGAGGTCGTGGATACCCCCAGGCCTCTCTGGTCCTTGTTTTGGACCTCAGTCCACAGAGGGTATCGGCTCCGTCAAGGCAGGATGGAATGTCTTGTGCAAAGACAGTAAACAGCATATTTGACTGTAGTTCATGAAACCAGCTGCGGTCGGCCTTCAGCAATAGCCCCATAGAAGGCGTGACCAGCACCGTCTCTCATTTCTTTCAGCGAAGGAATCTGAGGGGGTGTGGTTGGGTCCCAGCCTCAGGTCCCTCCACTCCCCGGGTCGTGGGCTTGCAGCCAGCACCTGCTCGGCTCCCCGATGACTTATGGGCACTTATAGGAGCCAGAGTTGTGGTGGGCTTCAGTTTCCGAGCTGGAGATCCTGTTAGGAACATCAGTTACATCTGCACAGGAAACTCCCATCACGCTTGAAGTACATCTGTGGACGACAGAGAAGACCTTTTTTCTTAAAACTGCATTTTATTAGTTTAAAAGAATAAGTATATTTTTTGTTTTAAAAAAACTTAGTAACTTGCATCCCCTTAAAAAATAGGATCTGGTGTATCCTTCTCCTGTTCACTGTCCTTACCCCCAGGGTGACACTGTCCCCGTCCTTGCCTTTGCGGTGGATGCTGAACATTGGCATGTGGAGTTCAGACCGCAAGCAGGCGCTTGCGTTTCGGGGTTCAGCTTGAGAGCTCTACACATCGTCACTGATGACTTCCATAAAGAAATTGGTTACTGGGATCCCTGGGCGGCTTGAATGGTTAAGGGTCCGACTCTTGGTTTTGGCTTAGTTTGTGACCTCAGGATCATGAGATCGAGCCTCATGTCGGGATCCGCGATCAGTGGGGGAGCCTGCTTGACAGTCTGTCCCTATCCCTCTGCCCCACCCTACAACACTCACACTCTCTCCAAAAAAAGAAAAGAAAAGGAATCTGTTCCAGTGGGCTTCCATTTACCAGACCTTCATTCTGTGCGAGGCACTGACGAAAATGCTGATGGATGCTCTCATGACTTTTCTGGCAACCTAGAAGATGATATGTATCATTGTCCCCATTTTACTTCCGAGAAACCAAGGCCCCAGAGGTTCCGGTGACACCCAGGTTCCAAGGTGGGAAGTGGCCAGGCCCAGATGTGGACCCCTCCACACCCACTTCCCTGGCCCTGGAGGGAGAGCCGGTCTGCGCTCACATCTCTTCTCAGGGCTGATGGTTCAGCCAGGGCGTGATTTGGGAACAGTGCTCCTGAGCTGTGGCAAAATCAACACATTCACTTGGGCAGGTGTTTACTGGGCCTGGTGCTCTGGCGGGTGGGCAGCAGCATGTCACAGTCAGTGGGATAGCTCCCAGTGCTGAACAGTGTCAGGTCTGGCAGGGTGAGTGGACAGATAGGCTGTCATGTGAGTGATCTCCTGGGGTAGGGAGACACTCTTTGACTTGCCAGAGCTGGAGACTTACTGGGGCTTCCAAGAGCGAGTCTGGCTTAAGCCACATGGGCAGCCACTACATGTGAAACAGAGATGGGGCTCTTGACATTCCAGGTGGTCTCTGCCCACTACGTGGGGGCTGCCGAGCCGCAGGTGGACCTCCTGAGCTGCTGTGCTGTCCTCCCGGGGTGTCTGGCCCCGACTCAGGGCTTGCCTGTGTGGTGCTGGGGTCATGGGGCTTAGTTGGCTCCACAGCTTGTTCCGAAGGTGAGCCGCCCCGCCCCCGCACCCGGAGCTTTGTGTAGCAGGAGAAGCGCGCTCTCGGAAAGCAGCCTGTCCCACAGTCTGAATCGGAGCGTGTCCTCACACTGCACGAGCCCGTTCTTCCTATAACATAAGGACCCCAGGGAGCGCCGAGAGACCTGTGCCCAGGTCTTGCATTCAAGAATTTGGAGCCCCATGTCCCCATGCCCTGCAGCTTCTCTCTGTGACCAAGCTCTGAACACTTCACCCCCTCTGGCCTTGCTGCTGTTCACAATGAACGTGACAGCCAGCTGCCCAGAGCGTTGGCCCAATGGTTCTGGGTCTGGAGCCTGGGGCCGGGGGCCAGAGGTCTCACGTTGGGGTTCTGGCATCTCATGTTGGTGTCTGGGGTCAGGAATCGGGGGTTGGGACCCTGGGGTCGGGGTCTGGGATCAAGAGTTGGGTGTTAGGTGTCTGGTGTTGGGGGTCAGGGTTCAGGAATCAGGAGTCTGGCCTCTATTCTTGACCTAGATGCCGGGGTTCATTTGACGTAGTCCTCCAGCTCCCTCTTCCTCTGCATTGTTCCGTGTTTACATCTCATTTTGTCTTCTTTTCCCCTCATTTTGACATACCCTGGATTGCCTTGTTAGATTTTTTAGACTGGTAAAGGTTTAGAACCTGAAAGATTCACCTGATTATTTTCTTTTTGATATAAATTTTCTTTTAGAGCAGATTTTTTTCCCCTTGGACTTTGCCTCTTCATGTGCTCCTTTCATAAGTTTACTGTGGTTGTAGAATTTTTACATTTTGTTTGAGTGTAACTGAAAAATCCCATCCTGATGTGAATAAGCCCATACTTTTGGGCACTTTTCAAGAGCTCACAATAAGAGCTCTTTCTTCAGATGAAGACTTACAGTTTAAAAGATGACCTCAATATGAAAAGAGTGATTTAAAAATATTTCAATGCCTTTTTTTTTTTTTTTTTAATTCTCAGAAACCAGGATAAATCCTCGGACAGAATTCTTCAATGGGAAAATTACCATCTAATTTGGCGACAGGAAGAAAGTCCCACACTGACGGAGCCTCAGAGGGAGCCAGGTCTCCTTTCTAACTCCCCAGGGGTCTGCCTCCAGACTCCTGGGGTGACCGTGACCTCTTCCGTCTGATCTGTGCCCATCGGAGCCCCACCTTCCTCTGCAGTGCGTGCTGGAGAGCGGTGTCACCAGGAGATGTAGTTCAGACAGGGGGTCCGGTCAGGGAGGGGGCGTGACGGGAATTCTGTTTTGCCCGCTTTGAGTTCGAGGAGACTGCGGACCTCCAGCGAGCGGTCTGCGTGGACAGAGAGGATGTGAGATATATCCGCACCGGTGGGTGCTGCTGTCCGAGAGGTGATGAGGTCACGAGGTGGGCAAGGTCGCGGGGGATATAGACCCCATGTTCTCCCCGTGGGTCGTCGCCTGCTGCCATCATCAGCTCAGCCGCCTCCGTGCAGTCACCCCTGTGTTGCTCATATGTTCTCTCGCTCCAGACCTGTGGGGCTCCAGCCCAGATACCTGCCCCAAGGCGATTCAGGACCTGTCCTTGCTCCCCAGGCGGCCATGTGGAGGGGCTGAGGTTAGGCCCTCGTACCCTAACCCAAATCCCACCCACAGTGCAGGGAGAGGCCACTTCACAGGGACACACAGAAGCTTCTTGGAGGAGGAACCAGCTGTGCGTGGATGGGGGGAAGCCATGGCAGGGGAGGGGAGGACAGGAGAGCGAGTCACGTCAAGACTGGGGTCCGAGCACTACATGGCACATCCCCGCTGTGTCCCCAGGTTTCCTCCCTGCTCTGTCACTCAGCTGGCAAGCCACGGAGCTGGTGACCTGCCCTTCGGCTTCTGCTCTCTATGTGACAGCGTTGTTAGAAAACAGAGGAGGCGGGGCTCTCGAGTTCACAGTGCCTGCAGACCACCAAGGGGGCTTGTTCGAAAGAGAGGTTTCTACTCACACCCCTCCTCACTGCTCAGGGCTGTGCCGGGGTCTGGAGTCGCACCGAGGTGAATCTGATGCCAGGATCCCCGTCCTTGCTATTGGTTACTATGGTGATAAGATGGGGTTACAATGGCCCGGTTGCCTGGTAGAGGTGGGGTGGGGGTCAGCAGGGCTCTGCCTGGGCCCCACGTCTATTCCTTCAGGAGCCAGAGGCCGAAAGGCTCAGAGTATGTGTGTCCACGTCTCAGCCTGTCTGTGCCCCAGCACAGCGAAGACTCAACTTCTTGTTCTTGTTTGTCCCCCAGCAATGTTTTCAGCCTGATTCCTGGATGGGGGCAAAGAAGAGCATCTCAAAGGTAATGGCAGAGTCTTTGGAGTCAGGGTGGTTCCTTCTAGAAAGATCTAGAACCGAAGTAGAAATACATGTATGTATCCAACTCCAGGTAATTATAGCCAAAGAGATCCTCGGTTCCGAGGGTGACTCCGAGCTCCTCCCTCTTGTGTTTTCTCGAACCTTGACAAAGGACAAGGCAGAGCTCTGACCTCTGTTGGAGTGGATGTGGTCAAAGAGTTAACACGCGGCCCAGCGGGCTGCACGAGGATCCCGGAGGGATGGCACGCGCGCTGGTTCCGGCCTCCCTTCAGCTGCTTCAGTGGGGCCAACTGGGGATGGGGAACCCTCTGACCCCACAAGGGCACAGGCAAGGCCCTGCTGTCCTCTCAGAGCTAATTTCTTCTGGCTGGCTGCCAGCAGGTTAGGCGAGCGCCCCCAGCCAGCACCGCGAGTGAGCCGGCAGGGCTGGGCCCGAGAGCCAAGTCCCGACCCCAGCTCTCCTCCCTCTGTCCTACTGGTTGGATGGACAGGTGGCTCTTGGGGCCGAGCTGCCATGACTGCTCTCTGCAGCAGAGGCGAGGTCCCCCAACTGCAGGGCCAAGGGAGAGCCCGCCGCTGAGGTGATGATAGCTTTCTGTCCCTCCTCTCCACTCACTGAGATGGGCCTTCCTTGACCTTCCAGATGGAGGACGGCTTCCCCACACCTTCTCCGGGATCCTGCCTCCCCGCCGCCCTTCACAGGGCCTGGCTGGGGTCAGCAGGGATGGGGGCAGGGACATACTCCTCCCCTTCACCTGGGGCGCCTCCCCTTGAGGAACTGTGTTAGTGGTCGCTACTATTCATGAAGTAAGTGACTCAGAGGGCACCTTTCCTCTCTTCAGCCAATGGTCCCACAGCAGAAGTTTGAGGCAAAGCAGTCCAGGTGAGGGGCGGGGAGCTGGGATTCCAGGTTTGGGAGGGCCTGGGGGATGTTGCCGGTTTCTGGGTATTCCAGGGCACCCCAGGGCACCCCAGCTTCTGCCCTCTGGTCTCTGTACCTCCTCCCTGCAGGGAGGGGCTCTCCCCAGGCTGCTGTCCCCCTCTGGTGGGAAGGCCCCTTGGGTGGAGCTGTGCCCCAGCTCCCACACATAGCCAGCGTGTCCAGGTTCCCTCTGTCCTGTGGCAGACTCCTGCTCTACTCGCCTGGCCACACGGCCAAAGCTTTGCCTTACATGGGGAGCTTTTCTCCGCAGGGGCCACGCGTGGGGACCCCTGGAGGAGTCCTGCCTGTATGGCTCAGCAGCATTTCTCCCAGGACCTGGCCCTGGACTCTGAACACTGTTTTCTTCCCTCAGCAAAAGTGACTGCCACTGGGACACCTGCAGAGTCCCTGAGGTACCCAGGTACCCAGGTACGGGGGACACTTCTTTCAGCTGTTTCTATGCCTCTTCCCAAGCAAGGGAGCAGGTGCCTCTCTCCTCCCCTTCCTCATCCCTCTGCCCCTCCCAAGGCTGGTTCACAGGGAAGGAAGGACAAGGGACCCTGGGATAGGAGGAGAATGAGGGTCAAAGAAAAACAGGGGAAGACATTCGATGGTGGGAGTCACAGAAGTCTCTTCTTGACTTCAGGCTTTGTGGCCATCCCAGCTCAGGTATGACATCTGTGGGGGACTCAGCTCAGGGGAAAACTGGACGGTGTGGTCATCGTGGTCTGGGGGATAAAGGAGGGTTCCGGTGGGTGGGTGGGGGTAAGGCGGTGAGGTAGATGCCAGCACAGTGTAGGGGTGGATGGGGTGGGAGTGGGCCAGCCCTCATCCTCCCAGCCCGCAGATAAGAGCAGGACCCGGGACTTCAGTCACAATGAGGTGGGCCCATGTGAGAACTTAGAGCGCACAGGGAGAGAAGGAGGAGATGTGGGCATCTAGAACCTCAGCAGTCCTCACAGACCACGAGGGGTGACCCCTTCCTTTGCTGGGGCTTTAGCATCATCAGTGTATCACTGGGAAGCCTGCAGCATCCTTATGACTGGGTGGGCAGGTGCCATGGAGGTGTGGGTGTGAACAAGGGCAGATGGAGGAGGGAAGGAAGGGAAGAGGGAGAGAGGGAAGAAGGGAGGAGGAAGGGGGTAGGAGGAAGAAGGGAAGATTGGAAGGAAGGGGGTAGGAAGGGAGGCATAAAGGGGGGAGGGAAGGAGGGAGGCAGGACTGCAGGAGGCAGGTGAGGGCCTGTGGCTTGATGCTGGCTCCCGGCAGAGCTTGCCAGCTGGACAGGGAGGACAGCACCTTGCAGCTGTGCGCACAGACTAACAGGCTCTGCGCAGTGTCTAGGTGTGCCCGTCACTTGTCCCTGACGCACATCTCCTCTGCAGACTAGCTTGCCCCAAGGCCCAAGTCCTCAATCCCAAGTGAGTGAGTGAGTCCCTGCCGTGGCCTGTCCCTTGGTTCCCTGTCACCGACGCCTTGGGCTTGCCTTCCCCTGGCTCCTCTCCAGGGCTGCAGCCTCTCCTTGCCTTTCTTTCCTCTCCTCGCACCGTCGCACGGGGGCTGGGTTCATTGATCCTCGATCTGGGGCCAGGGAAGGCACCTCTCATCCTTGGTCCCAGGCACCATGCGTGTCCTCTTATTTCTTCATGGGGACAGGGGGCAGGGGTTCTGGGCGGGCTGGGCCCTGAGGTCTTTCCGAGGCTGCCGGTGTCATAGGGACCACAGTTCCAGACCGGTCCCCACAGCCAGCCTCTGGAACCAGCGCCCACGCCCCCTGCTTGTTCTGCCCAAGTCAGCACAGCAGCCTGTCACTGGGGCCTCAGACAGGAAGGTCACGCAGAGGCCTCCCTGGTCAACCCTCACCATACAAGCAGGGAAACTGAGGCTCAGAGAGGTGAAGGTACGTGCCCGAGGCCCTGCAGCTGGGGAAGGGAAGGTCGTGATCCAGCCCAGGCTGCTGTTCCTCCCCGCCGGGAGAGCTGGAGATGCACGCTGCCCTTCTGGAAGTGGCACCCACCTCTCCTGGACTCTCTGGAACCACCAGCCCCATGAGGCCACGAGTACTTGACAAGTGACCGCTTTGGAGAAAGATGGGCTGTTGTTGGGAAAACACACTGGGTTTGAAGCACTCCGCACCCCCAGATTTAAAACCTCCTCCAGAATGTAAACTCTGCCATCTTCTGGGAAAGGGGCTTAGTTCTCGCCTCACTGAGACGGCGCTCCTCCCCAGAAATGGGGCTGGAGGCCTCCCAGCAGGAGTGTCGCATGGGACCTGGCCCCTACCGGTACACAGGAAACACTCCAAGTGAGGGCAGCGAGGGGCGGGAGTATCACGGCTCAGGGCTGCAGGTTGGGGTCCTGTTGCTTCTCACTCTGCTGCTCCCACACGGTGAAGCTCTGGACAAACCCTTCCCTTCTGCCGCGCACGTGTCCACGCTCAGCTCTAACCCATGTGGCTCTCTTCCCCCAGGAGGGCAGACGTGCTGGTCATGACCCCCTGGTTTTCTCCCATTGTCTGGGACTGGGCCTTTGACTCTACCGTGCTAGACGTACAGTTCAGAAACACCACCATCGCGCTGACCATGGTTGCTGTCAAAAAGTAAGTAAGGTCTGGGCAGCTGTGCTGAAGAGGGGCGCGTGCCCCGGGGAACCCAGGAAGCCCTCCTGTGGGGCCAGGGGCGCATGTCACCAGGTGTCGCTCTTTTCCAGGTTGAGGTGCTCTTGGGGTGCGGGGAGTCAGGGGTGGCTTGGGATGCAGGTGAACTCAGTGGGATTTGCAGGGGCCGCTAGGCACATCCCTGCTGGAATTAGTGGCCCCACACCTGAGAGTCACCTGCCCCAGAGCTCAGGACGTGGGCCTTTGAGGGTCGGGCAGCCTCCACTGACCACCCACAGGGGCCAGCCACCGGGCTGGGAGCCGAGCACCCCAGTCCCTCAGCAGCTGCTCTGTCGCTCTGACCCTGTCCCAGACATGCCACCCGAGGCTTCGTGTCCTAGTTGGCCGCAGCGGGTTTACCAGGGGGCCGAGCTGGATCCGAGCCCTGCAGGGCTTCAGGGGTGACTGGTTTGCTCTGCAAACCGGCTCGTGTCTCACGAAGCATATCTTCACCTTCACGTGCCGCCGCTCAGGCGGCTTTGCCCTCTGACGCCGGCGGACCGTCCTTGTTCCTTTGGTGGGCAGCCTGCTCTCCTGCCCGGGTGCTCTGCCCGGCTCGGGCTGCTTCACAGAGGCCCACGCAGCACAGAGGCCCACGCAGCACTGTGACAAACAACACCGCGGCACGAGAATTCTAACCATGCGGCCAAGTTGCGGAAGTGTCCCGGGAACGTGTGCATGTCGGCCACCGACATCCCCCCCGATGTTCTTTCCTCTCTCTCCCTCATTCTCCCTAGTGTTACTGGCATATAACGGACAGGTCACTTCGTGTACGTGTAGAGGGAACGACACAGTGATTTGACGGGCGTGGGTACAGCACGTTAGCTGCCGTCGCCACTGTATGTCTCGTTTCCAGAACTTACCGTCTTCCGTCTGGAAGATGCTACCATGCAGCCCCTCCACCACATCCCAGTCCTGCCATCCTGCCTCTGGTTAGCTGCTCGTCTGTTTTCTGTTGCCATGGGTCAGGTTGTCTTAGGTTCCACGTGCGGGTGAGATCATACCATGTTCCTCTGTCTCTGTCTGACCCACGCCATAGAGCCTAGTGGCCTCAGGTTTCAAGTGTGTTCTACAAATGGCAGGGCTGCTTTCTTTTTCGTGACGGAGTGACGCATGTCTCACGCCTTGTGTGTCCAGTCAGCTGCTGATGGACGCTTCAGTCATTTCAGTGTCTTGGCTCTTGTAAACAACACTGCAGCGCACGTGGGAGAGATGTCGTCGCTTCGAGATATGGCTTTAATCTTCTGTCCCGTGCTTGGGAGTGGGGTTACTGAAGTCCCCAATCAATATGGTATTGCTGCTTATTTCTTTTTGAGTTTTGTGAGTATTTGCTTTATGGGTTTGGGTGTGCCGATGGCACACTTATGGGTGCATAAGTGTTTACAGTTGTCATTTCTTCTTCAGGGATGGAGCGCTTATCGTCATATATTATTCTTTGTCTTGTTTGATCATTTTTAGTTCAAATCCCACGTTGATGTCAGTATAGCTATCCCCCTGTTTTGGGGCCACTGTTTGCTTGAAATACCTTTCACTTTTTCTTTGCTCTTGCTCTGTGTCTCTAAAGCTAGAGTGAGTCTCTCCCAGAGAGACTCCCAGAATATCATTGAATCTTTTGGAAAAAATGATGTATCCTTTCACCATGCAGTGTCTCTCAATTGCGGAATCCTCTTACATTTAAAAACCTTTAATTATTGAGAGGGAAGGACTTACTTTCTCCGGTTTGCTCAGTGTTTTCTCCTTGTGGACCTTTGTTGCTCACCTCTCTTTAGCTTTGACGCCTTTATCATAATCTTTTGTGGGTCTGTGACCGGCGTTGCTGCTGCGGTTGTCGGGTTACATAAAATATCTTCTCCCAATAACCAGCTGATAACGACCTGACTTCAATAGCCTCCATAAGGTCTCTTTTTCATCCTCTCTCCCTCGATGTTCCGTGATTGATGCTCCAATTTGTGCATGTTTAAATATTGTGTTTTCATGAACAAATTATTGTGGTTATGATTTGTTTTTATGTTTGTTTTTTAACTTTCGAGGTAGGGCTGCAAGTGCTGTACGCACTGCCGTGACACTCGTGCGTCTGACTTTGACTGAAGCTCACTGTAACCAGCGAGTCGTCTACATGCATCAGTGCACTCACAGGAGGTCATGGAACCCGTTTCTTTCTGCTGGAAGAGTGGGATGCCCTGGGACATTTCTTGTAAGGCATGTCCGGGGCTGACGGACCCCCAGCTTTTGTTTGGGAAAGGTTTTATCTCTTTTTCTGAAAAGCGGCTTTGCTGGGGTAGGGTTCTTTCAATACTTTTACTTTTGTTTTTGTTTTTTTGAAGAAGGAGAGAGCATAGGAGTGGAAAGGTGGGGCAGAGGGAGAGAATCTTAAGCAGGCTCCTGATGAAGGGCTTGATCCTACAACCCTGAGATCACGACCTGAGTTGAATTCAAGAGTCAGACACCCAACCGACTAAGCCACCCAGGTGCCCCAGTATACTGAATACATCCTCTCACTCTCCCCTGGCCTGCAACGTTTTGTTGAGAAATCTTCCCATAGTCTTAAGAGAGGATTTACCTTATATGTGATGACTTGTTTTTCTCTTGTTTGAAAATTTTCTCTTTGACTTTGACTTTTTTAAGTTTATTCATTTTTTTAGTAATGGCTATACCCGATGTGGGGCTCAAACTCATGACCCCAAGGTCAAGAGTCTCACGGGTCTTCCGACTGAGCCAGCCAGGCGCCCTCCTTGTCTTTGACTTTTGGCAATTTAATTCTAATGTATCTCTCTGTAATTCTTTTCAGATTCAGATTATTTGGGGTCCTTTGAGCCTCATGAATCTGGATGTCCCTGGCTTATTTGGGAAGTTTTCAGCCATTATTGCTTTAAATGTATTTTCTGTCCCTTTCTTATTCCCTTTCTTCACTTTTGGGATTCCCATATCGCATACACTATTGCTTTTCGTGATTTACCATAAATCTGTAAGCTTCACGATTAACATTTTATTATGCTGTCATGATCGCTCATCTGCCCACCTGTCATGCTTCTGTCCATCTGTCAGTTCTTACTGCTTTTGATATACACGAAGGTAAATCTGGGACATCAGCAGTGATCATCAACTAGAATTCAAGATGTGTTTATGGCTTTCCTTCTTTCCAAGTAAAATGTATACACAAACGTTTGCTGAGTCTTGGCAAATGCATATAGTTGTGTAACCAGAATCTTTTTCTACTCATATGACATTCCCACCACCCCCCATAAAGTTCCCTCATGCCCCTTGCAAGCCAATGCCTCCCCCTCCTTCCTTCCCCACATAAGTGTTTTGACTGTTTTCCCACTCTTTAAGATGATTTTTGCCTACTGGAATTGTAAAGTACATACTGTTTTGTGTTGTCTTTTCTCACTCAGGATCATCACTTGGGGATTTACTGTGATTTTGCATGAATCAGCAGCTCTGTTTTGTTGCTCAGCATTCTATCATGTGGGCGTACTGTAGTTGGGTAACCCATTTTCCTTTCGCCAGACACCCCGTTTCCAGGTTTTGGATATTATGAGTAAATATGGATGGTTGGACAGATCTTTTGTGGATGTACATTATATTTTTCCTTGATTGAAGATCCAGGAGTGGAATTTCTCAGTCCTAGATCAAAATCACATATAGTTTTGTAAAACATTCCCGATATTTTTGCATATTGGTCGTATGATTTTACATCCCCATCTGCCATATAGGGAGGTTCTGACCGCTCCGCATGCGCCACAGAGTTTTGTGATGTGAGTCACCTGTAAACCTTTCTATGTGGGTCTTTGTTCTGACATATGAGTGGATCTCTGGAGTGGAGTCCTGCAAGTGAAATTGGGGGGAGAATGGACACATTTAAAGCTTTGGTATATTGGTTGCT
Organism: Meles meles; assembly: GCF_922984935.1. NCBI lineage: Eukaryota > Metazoa > Chordata > Mammalia > Carnivora > Mustelidae > Meles > Meles meles. The sequence continues at coordinate 250,463 of NW_025721198.1, forward strand.
CTCATTCAGTAGGACAACCACCTCTCGATTTCGGCTCAGGTCATAATCTAGGGTTGTGGGATCGAGCCCCGTATCGGGCTCTCTGTTCAGCGGGCAGTCTGCTCCTCCCCACCCCCAAGAACCCTTTCTCAATAAACAAATAAATAAGGAGTAGAGAAGATGGTGGGGAAGTAGGAGGCGGCGCCGTTTCAACCTGTACCCTAAAGTGAGCTGATTACCTACCAAAGAACTCCTATCACCCATGAAATCAGCATGAGATCAGAATTATACACGTCTGGATCTCTACAGGAGCAGAAGACGCCAGTGGCAGGTAAAGCAGAGTGGGAACATCGGACTGATATCGGAAGATAAACAAAAGGGGGAGGGAGCCACCAGAGGTGACCAATTGGAAAGTAATACCCCAATACGAGAGTGCTCTGCGTCTGGGGACCAGCATTAACTTGGAGTCTGGTAGAAAGCACTCAAAAAAAAGAGCAAACAATCACGGGGGGAAATAGTGGGAATCGGGGTGGTTAGGGACAGGGACCTAAGTCCCTGGACCCAGGACAGCTTCCCCTGGCCCAGAACCAGAGAGAATGTGGCAGAGAAATCAATTCTTGGTCCCTGAGCAGCCAGCGCACCTGAGCCGCCAGCGTGCCTGAGAACGAGTGGGGTCCGAATCCCCTGAGGGGCTGGGAGCCTGGCCAGACTGCAATCCTGAAATGCGGGCTTCCCACAACCTCCTCTGGGAAAGGTGCTCACAGGTGCTAGCCTGGAGCTCTGGCATCTGGAAATACCAGACATTCCCAGTCCGGAACAGTGGGAAAATCTCAGTGTGCGGTCTCTGCTTGGAACATCTCTGGCGGTCTAGAGCTGCCCAGACAGCCACCACTGCCCTGGTATTGGGTACAAGGAGGAGATCCTGCATCCCCAGAGACCATGACTCAGAACCTACACTGCCAGCAGCTCTGCAGAGCATTCTGAGGCTTCTCTCTGAGAGGAAGGTCGGGGTGCAGCTTGCTCTCCTCTAAACCTCCAAAAACCATCAAAAGCTGTCAAGGCTTCTGATAGATTCCTGTCTCACGTTGAGGTCTTTTATCCATTTCGAGTTTATCTTTGTGTATGGTGTAAGAGAATGGTCAAGTTTCATTCTTCTACATATTGCTGTCCAGTTTTCCCAGCACAATTTATTGAAGAGACTGTCTTTTTTCCATTGAATATTTTTTCCTGTTTTGTCGAAGATTATTTCACCGTAGAGTTGAGGGTCCATATCTGGGCTCTCCACTCTATTCCACTGGTCTATGTGTCTGTTTTTATGCCAGTACCACGCTGTCTTGGTGATCACAGCTTTGTAGTAAAGCTTGAAATCGGGTAATGTGATGCCGCCAGTTTTGTTTTTGTTTTTCAACATTTCCTTAGCAATTCGGGGTCTCTATTGATTCCATACAAATTTTAGGATTATTTGCTCCAGCTCTTTGAAAAATACTGGTGGAATTTTGATCGGAATGGCATTAAAAAGTATAGATTGCTCTAGGCAGTATAGACATTTTAACAATGTTTATTCTTCCAATCCAAGAGCATGGAATGGTCTTCCATCTTTTTATGTCTTCTTCAATTTCTTTCATGAGTGTTCTGTAGTTCCTCGAGTACAGATCCTTTACCTCTTTGGTTAGGTTTATTCCCACATATCTTATGGTTCTTGGTGCTATAGTAAATGGAATTGATTCTCTAATTTCCCTTTCTGTATTTTCATTGTTAGTGTATAAGAAAGCCACTGATTTCTGTACATTGATTTTGTAATCTGCCACACTACTGAATTGCTGTATGAGTTCTAGTAGTTTGGGGGTGGAGTCTTTGGGGTTTTCCATATAAAGAATCATGTCCTCTGCAAAGAGAGTTTGACTTCTTCCTTGCCAATTTGGATACCTTTTATTTCTCTTTGTTGTCTGATTGCTGTTGCTAGGACTTCTAATACTATGTTGAACAAGAGTACTGAGATTGGGCATCCTTGTCGTGTTCCTGATCTCAACAGGAAGGCTGGAAGCTTTTTCCCATTGAGGATGATATTTGCTGTGGGTCTTTCATAGATTGATTTTATGAAGTTCAGGAATGTTTCCTCTATCCCTATACTTTGAAGCGTTTTCATCAGGAATGGATGCTGGATTTTGTCAAATGCTTTTTCTGCATCAATTGAGAGGGCCACGTGGTTCTTCTCTCTTCTCATATTGATTTGTTCAATCACATTGATTGATTTGCGAATGTTGAACCATCCTTGTAACCCACGGATGAATCCCACCTGGTCATGGTGGATAATCTTTTTAATGTGCTGCTAGATCCTCTTTGCTAGGATCCTGTGGAGAATCTTAGCAACCATATTCATCAGGGATACTGGTCTGAAATTCTCCTTTTTGGTAGGGTCTTTGCCTGCTTTGGGGATTAGGGTAATGCTGTCTTCATAAAAACAGTCTGGATGTTTTCCTTCTGCTTCAGTTTTTTGAAACAGCTTCAGGAGAATTGGTGTGATTTCTTCTTTGAAATTTGGGTAGAATTCCTTGGGGAATCCTTCAGGTCTTGGGCTCTTGTTTTGATCACTGCTTCAATCTCTTTACTAGATATAGGTCTACTCATTTTGTCAGTTTGTTCCTGGTTCAATTTTGGGAGTTTATAGTTTTCCAAGAATACATCCATTTCATCTAGGTTGCTTAGCTTATTGGCATATAACTGTTGGTAACAATTTCTGATGATTGTTTCTATTTCCTTGGTGTTTGTTGTGATCTCTCCCTTTTCATTTATAATTTTATTAATTTGGGCTTTCTCTTTTCTTTTGGATTAGTGTGACCAATGGTTTATCGATCTTATTGATTCTTTCAAAAAAACAGCTTCTAGTTTCATTGATACGTTCTACTGTATCTCCGGTTTCTACCTCATTGATCTCTGCTCTAATCTTGATTATTTCCCTTCCTGCATGTGGAGTTGGCTTGATTTGTTGTTGATTCTCCAGTTCTTTACAGTGTAGAGACAGCTGGTGTATTCTGGATTTTTCAATGTTTTTGAGGGAGGCTTGGATGGCTATGTATTTCCCCCTTAGAACCGCCTTTGCTGTATCCCATAGGTTTTGGACCGAAGTGTCTTCATTCTCATTGGTTTCCATGAATTGTTTAAGTTCATCTTTGATCTCCTGGTTGATCCAAGCATTCTTAAGCAAGGTGGTCTTTAGCTTCCAGGTGTTTGAGTTCCTTCTGAACTTTTCCTTGTGATTGAGTTCCAGTTTCAAAGCATTGTGATCTGAGAATATGCAGGGAATAATGTCAGTCTTTTGGTATCGGTTCAGTCCTGCTTTGTGACCCAGTATGTGGTCTATTCTGGAGAAGGTTCCATGTGCACTTGACAAGAATGAGTATTCTGTTGTTTTAGGGTGGAATGTTCTGTATACGTCGATGAGGTCCATCTGGTCCAATGTTTCATTCAATGCTCTTATTTCTTTATTAATTTTCTGCTTCAATGACCTATTTCTGAGAGAGGCGTATTAAGATCTCCTACTATTATTGTATTCATATCAATATGACTCTTTACCTTGATTAATAGTTTTCTTATGTAATTGGGTGCTCCCCTATTGGGGGCATAGATATTTACAATTGTTAGATCATCTTGGTGGATAGTCCCTTTAAGAATTATGTATTGTCCTTCTCTATCTCTGAACTACAGTCTTTAGTTTAAAATCTAATTTATCTGATATGAGAATTGCTACCCCAGCCTTCTTTTGAGGCCCATTGGCATGAAAGATGCTTCTCCATCCCTTCACTTTCAGTCTGGGTGTATCTTTGGGTTCAAAATGGGTCTATTGTAGACAGCATATGGATGGGTCCTTTCATTTTATCCAATCTGCAACTCTGTGTCATTTTATGGGCACATTTAGGCCATTCACATTGAGAGTAATTATTGATAGATACATTTTTATTGACATTGTGTTGCCTTTGAAGTCTTTCTTTCTGCAGATTGTCTCTATATTTATGTTCAATGATATTCTTAGGATTTTTCCTGTTTTATAGAACCCCCCTTAATATTTTCTGCAGTTTCGACTTGGTGGTTGCATACTCTTTTAAGCCTTGTTCGTTTTGGAAATTCTTTATCTCTCCATCCATTGTGAATATCAGCCTTGCTGGAGAAAGTATTGTTGGCTACATGTTCTTCTCAGTGTCCTGCATATATCTTGCCAGCCCTTTCTGTTTTGCCAGGTCTCTGTGGACAGGTCTGACATTATTCTAATAGGCTATCCTCTGTATGTAGGGAGCTTCTTTTTCCTAGCTGCTTTCAAGAGGGTCTTCCTACAGTTATAAGTCTTCATTCTTACTATCAGGTATCTCAAGGATTTTCGAGAATCAATAATCTTGGGGGGAAACCCTTCTGCCTCTAATGCATGAATGCTGGTTCCCTTCGTGAGACTGGGAAAATTGTCATAGACAATTTGTTCCACTATATCTTCTAGACTTCTTTCTTTCTCCTCCCCTTCAGGGATTCCAATACTTCTGACGTTGGAACTTTTCATGGCATCATTTATTTTCCTGATTTTGTTTTTGTGGCTTCTAAGATGTTTGTTCCAGGCTTCCTCCTGATCCTTTCTCTCTGTTTGTCCTCCAGATCACTAATTCTATCTTTTGTCTCAGTTACCCTAGCTTTTAGAGAATTTAGATTAGATTGAAACTCATTGAGAGCATTTTGAACATCATCCCTGGTGGCTTTCAGTGCTGCCCTAATCAATTCTGTTTGGTCATCCATGGCTTTCTCCAACCTAGCTTTTGCCTGGATAATTGTTAGCCTGAATACCCTTTCCAACATATTGTCTATGTCAATAGCCATTAGCTCTATGTCATAGCCATTAGGCCCATCCTCTGTATTTTTCTTCTGTTGAGCATTCCTCCTCCTAGTCATTTTGGTGAGAGATGGCTGATCAGATGTAGCTGGATGTATTGACTGTGGTGCAGACAAGGTGCACTCTGGAACACTTCTGAGCAATCAGGATTCCCCAACCAAATGAATGAAAAAAGAAAAGAAATAGAAAAGAGAGAGGTAGAGAGAGATAAAGAGGAAAAAGGGGAAGATAAAAGTGAAGTCTCAGCCCAAATGTGCCCCAAGGTAAGATTAATGAAGTATACAAACAAAAACACTGATAAAAGTATGACAGGAGAAAATAATATATACGTATATATATAAAAGCAAAAAAAGGAAGAACTTCGTCAAAAAGTACCCCTAGAGATGAACCATGAGAGACTGTGGACTCTGAAAAACAACCAGAGGGTTATGAAGGGGCGGCGGGAGGGGGTGGGGTGTGGTGGGAGGTTGAGGAACCAGGTGGTGGGTAATAGGGAGGGCACGTACTGCATGGAGCACTGGGTGTGATGCCAGAACAATGAACACTGTTATGCTGTAAATAAGCAAATAAAAATAAATAAATTAATTAAAAAAAAAGTACCCCTAGAAGAAGATTTATATACTATCAGGATAAACACAAATATACAGAAACACTGGCAGAAGAAAAAGATGGGAGAGTGCTTATAAATTCTCAGTGTGGGCGAGGAAGGTTATTTTGATTCTTCCTGGATGTATCTTGATATCTTTGTTAAAGGACTTAACTTTCCTAAGATAAAGGGGATTAAAAATTAGCTTACCTATAGGGGTAGCATTGATTGGGGAAAGGGGATTACCTTGAGGTTTTACTCTATATGAATTTTAGAAAATAAAAATAAAATTAAACAAGACTAAACCAAACTAAATTTTTTTTAAATATTAAAAAATAGAAAAGCAAAAGAAAAACATGGGTGTATGCATCAAAAGTTCAGGTTAGAAAGTTATTATGGAATTTGATGTACTGGACATCTCACTGTGATGGTAAATAGGTTCAAAATTATCTATATTTTAAAAAATGAACCAGAATAGTGGTAACGAGTTAAAAATGAAAGTTGTATCTATGAAGTAGCGGTGGTCGTTCTCTTGTCATCTTTTTTTTTTTTTTTCCTTTCCTGGTTGGTTTCCTGGGGGAGGGGGCTGCCAGGTGGGTTTTCAGTCAGTGATGTTCCCTGAGGTAATCCTCCCACCCCCCTCAAGGAGGTGGGCTCTGAGGAAACCGGTTTTTTCAGGCTTTTGTTCTCTGGAGGTTTTTATGTTTGTTCATCTGTTTTCTCTCGCCTTGACAGCTTTTGATTGTTTTTGGAGGTTAAGAGGAAAGCAAACTGCACCCGGACCTGCCTCTCAGAGAGAAACCTCAGTCTGCTCCCTGTGGGTGCTGGAGAGCACATAAATTCCCCTTAGGCTGCAGGCAGAGCAGGTTCTGTGTCGCTTTGAGTCACGGTCCCTGGGGACGCATGATCTGCTTGTATTCAAAACCACAGCACCAGCAGCTATCTGGGCAGCTCCAGACTGCCAGAGAGATTCCAAGCAGCGATTCCACACTGAGATTTTCCCACTGGCCCAGGATGGGAGTGCTTGGTCTTTCCTCATCTGAGAGGTCCCAGCTGGCACCTGTGCACACCTCTCCCAGGGGAGGGTGTGGAGCGTGGGCATCTCAGGCCCTGATAGTAGGGCCCTGCGTTCTCTCCTCTGGCAAGGCTCCCAGCCCCTCATGGGAGCCAGACCCCACATGTTCTTGAGTGTGCTGGTGGCTCAGGGACAAAGACCTGGTTTCTCTGCCGCACTCTCTCTGGCTCAGTGCCAGGGGAGGCTGTCCTAGATCCAGGGACTTAAGCCCCTGTACCTAGCCACCACGATTTCCACAATTTCCCCGCATGATCCTTTGTTCTTTTTGAGTGCTTTCAACCAGACTCCAAGTTAATGCTGGTCCCCAGATGCAGGGCACTCTCATATTGGGGTATTATTTTCCAATTGGTCGCTTCTGATGGCTCCCTCCATCTTTTGTTTATTTTCCGATATCAGTCCGATGTTCCCACTCTGCTTTAGCTGCCCACTGGCATCTTCTGCCCCTTTAGACATCCAGATGTGTATAATTCTGATCTCAGGCTGATTTCATGGGTGATTGGAGTTCTTTGGTAGATAATCAGCTCACTTTAGGGTACAGGTTGAAACAGCACCTCCTCCTCCTCCCCCTGCCATCTTGTCTCCTCGATCTAGGTTTTTTTTTTTTCATTCTTATATTTATATTTTATAGATATGTTCCTTATTTTTGGCTTCCTATAAATTTATTCAATTTTACAAATTTATAAATTTATTCAAATTTACAAATTTGGGGTTAAGTGTCTCCTAACAAACACACCAAAATACACCCAGGGTCAAGTCTATCACCCTATTTTGTCCATATTTGAAATTATATTCTATCTCTTTTCCTTTTTTTATTATTTCAATCTGTTTGGAATTGTCAGTGTGTATTTTCTGGGGCCATGTTTGATATTTTTAATTTTGTTCTCTTGTTCATCAGTTGTTCTCTGGACAAAATTACTAGAAGGAGAAATTCACAATGAAAGAAAGAACCAGAGTAATATTCTTTGTTGTAGATTTTATTGATAAGGATATAAGGACAATTCCAGACCTGAATTCAAAAAAATGATTATAAAAACAGTCATTGAGCTTGGGAAAATAAAAACAAACAAACAAACAAAACAAACATAAAAGACCCTAGAGATTTCCTTAGTGTAGAAACAAAAGAACTAAATCTAATCAGGCTGAAATTAAAAATGCATTAGCTGATGGGGTTCCTGGATGGCTCAGAGAGTTAAGCCTCTGCCTTCAGCTCAGGTCATGATCTCAGGGTCCTGGGATTGAGACCCACATCAGGCTCTCTGCTCAGCAGGGAGCCTGATTCCTCTTCTCTCTCTTCTGGCCTCTCTGAATACTTGTAATCTCTCTTTCTCTGCCTAGTAAGTAAACAAAATCTTTTGAAAAATGCATTAAGTGAAATGCAGTCTAAGATAGACACTAACAGCTAGGAAAAAGAAGCAGAAGGAAGATTTAGTGACATAAAGAACAAAATAATTGAAAATAAGGAAGGTGAGGGAAAGAGAAAAAAATCTAGTGGATAATAGAGGACATTTTGAGAAATTACTGAAACAATAAAACAAAACAATATTAACATTATTGGGGTTCCAGAGGACGAGGAAAGAGAGATACAGATTGAACCAGAAGGTGTATTTGAGCAAACTCTACCTGATAATTTTCCTAATCTGGGGAAGGAAACAAGCATTCAAGTCCAGGAGACATAGAGAACAACCTTCAAAATCAATAAAAATAGATCAACACTCTGACATATAATAGAGAAGCTTGTAAATCTCACAAATAAAGAAAAAATCCTGAAAGAAGCACAAGGCAAAATGTCCTTAACATTCTAGTATAGAAACATTAGACTGGCAGCACACCGATCCACAGAGACATGGCAGGTTAGAAAGGGCCAGTATGATACATTCAGAGTAATAAATGGGAAAAAGCCAAGAATACTTTATCCAACAAGGCTGTTGTTCAGATTGGAAGAAGAGAAGAAGTGCTTCCAGGGCAAACAGAAACTAAAAAATTGTGTGATTACTAAACTCACTGATCAAGAAATATTAATAGGGATCCAGTAGTTGAAAAGAGAGCCCAAAAGTAAGAGAGGCAAGAAAGAAAGAAAACATACAGAAACAGGGACTTTGCAGGTAATACAGTGGTACTAAATTCATAACTTTTAATAATTACTCTGATCTTAAATGGAATAAATGCTCCAATTAAAAGACACAGAGTATAGCATTGGATAAAAGAGCATAACCATCAAGATGTTGTCTATAAGAGACTAGTTTTAGACCTAACACACCTCCATATTGAAACTGAGGGTTTGAGAACAAATTACTACATTATAGACATAAAAGCAAGCTGAGGATAAGAGTACTTGTATCAGAAAAATTTGATTTTTAAACCAAAGACGGTAGTAAAGGATGAAGGGGGACACTATATCATACATTAGGGGTCTGTTCAACAAGAAGATCTAACAGCTATAAATATTTACGTTTGTGAATTGAAAGCAGTCAATTACATCAACCAATTGATAACAAGATTAAATAAATAAACACATTAATTATATTACAATAATAGTAAGGGACTTCAACACCACACACAGAATAGAGAGATCATCTAAGGAGAAGATCAACCCGGAAACAATGGTTTTTAATGAACATACTGGACCAGATGGACTTCACAGATATATACAGAACATTCTATCCTTGAGCAGCAGAATACAACTTCCTCTCCAGTGTACATGAATCATTCTCCAGATTAGATCTTATATGGCATCACAAATCACTTGTCAACCAAAACAAAAAGATTGCAATTTTTCCCTGCATATTTTCAGAACACAATGCTGTGAGAATTGAACACAATCACAAGAGGAAATATGGAAAGAACTCAATTAATTGGAGACTAAAGAGCATCCTACTAAAGAACAAATGGGTCATCCAGGGAATTAAAGAAGAATTTTAAAAATGCATGGAAACAAACAAAAATGAACACACAACTGTTCAAAACTTTTGGGATGCAGCAAAGGAAGTTCTAAGAGGAAAGAATATAGCCAAACAAGTCTTTCTCAAAAAACTAGAAAAGTCTTGAGAGGGGCAAGATGGTGGAGAAGTAGGAGATGCTGTGTCAACTGGTCCCCTAAACTGAGCTGGTTATTTACCAGATCACTCTGAACATACATATAAACAGTCTGAGATGTAGGATTATATACTTCTGGATCTCTATGGGGACAGAAGATGCCAGTGGACAGGTAAAGTGGAATGGGAATGTCAGACAGATATTGGAAGATAAACAAAAGGGAGAGGGAGCCATAATCAGTGACCCATTGGAAAGTAATTCCTCAATACAAGAATGCCCTGTGATTGGGAACCAGCATTAACTTGGAATTTGGTTAAAAACACTGAAAAAGAACAAAAGATCTTAACAAAAGAAATTGGTGCAATCAAGAGGTTAGGGGCATGGATTTAAGCCCACAGACCCAGGACAGCCACCACCAGCGCCCTGCCAGAGAGAGTGAGGTGAAGCATCCAGGCCTGGTTGCCTGAGTCACCAACACAAGTGAGAGCGTCTGGATGGGGACATGCATGAGAGAATCTAGTGGGGACCAAGCCAGCGCTCTCTGAAACCACAGTCTTTTGCACTCTGCACACACACTGAAAGAACAGGGTCTGAGTTGCGCTCCACACCCTCCCCTGAGGGAGGCCTGGGTAAGCACTAGCCAGCGCTCTCTAGGACCAGTGATCATCTGAACACTCCCAGCCTCTGTCTAGAGGAAAATCTCAGCATGCTATCTCTGGTTGGGATCTCTCCTGCAGTCTGGACCTGCCCAGACAGCTGGGGCAAAGACAGCCACCAGAAACCAGCTCTCTGGACTCATATTGCTGGTGGGTTTAGTAGCACCAGGGTATAAGCAGTAGCTCCTGTGACCCCTGAGACTGAGGCTAGGGATGTGATCTGCTGGTGGGAGATGGCAGACGGGGAGTTTATGTGCTCTGGAGCACACAGAGGGGAATAGAATGAGGCATTCTCTGGGCGCCAGATGTCTGGGCCCAGTTTGCTTTCCTCTAAACCTCCAAAGAACCACCAAAAGGCTCCAAGGGGAGAAAAAAATAAACAAACAAACAACAAAACCCTCCAGAGAACAAAAGCCTGAAAAACAAATTTTATCAGAGCCTAGCCCTTTGATAGGGGATAGAAGGACTCAACTCAAGGAAGTCTGCCTAACAAATCAAGGGGCAGTACCTTCCCCCAGAAAGCCAGGGGGAAAAAAAAAGGCAAAACAAACAAACAAAAGCAAAAACAAAAAAAGAACAAAAAAAGAGGGCAAACACCACAGGATCCCCATAAAATTGTAAGCCCCAATATAAGAGGGTGGGATTATTAAGCTCCCAGTATTGCTGTAAGACCTGTATACTTCATAGATGCTACTTTTATTTTTAATTGATTCCCACTGTTCTCCTTTTTTTTATTTGACAGAGAGAGAGGTCATAAATAGGGAGAGAGGCATGCAGAGAGAGAGGGAGAAACAGGCTCCCCACTGAGCAGAGAGCCCGATGTGGGGCTCGATCCCAGGACCCTGAGATCATGACCTGAGCCGAAGGCACAGGCTTAAACTACTGAGCCATCTAGGCGCCCCTATTCTCCTTCTTTTTAATTTGTAAAAGTAATTTTAACCTATTTACCATCAGAATGAGAGGTTCCTTATAACAAATTCCAATATAACTTTTAACATGAATGTTTTTGATACATATACCTGTTTCTTTTTTTTCTTTCCATTACTATTTTTAATAGTCATATAAAGGTAAGCTTTTCCCAATAAATACTACCCCTATATATAAACCAGTTTAAATCCCCCTTGATCTCAGGAAAGGTGAGTCCTTTAACAAAGACATCAAGACACACCCAGGAGGAATTAAAATAAACTTCCCCACCCACACTGAGAATTTATAACCACCCTCCCATCTTTTTCTTCTGCCAGTGGTTCTGTGTGTTTTTGTTCTGGTAGTACATAAATCTTATACTTGGGGTTCATTTTGGCTGGGTTCATTTTTTTCTTGTCATTTACTTTTGTTGTTTTTTGGTGTTTTTGTGTGTATACTTTATAAATCTTAACTTTAGGGCCCATTCAGTGTGGGTCTTCTATCCATTTCCCCCCCCAGTATCTCTCTTTCTCTCTCTCTCTCTTTTTAAAATTTTTGCTCTCTTTTTTGGTGGGGACACCTGATTGCTCAAAATCATTCCAGGGTGCACCCTGCCTGGATCACCGTTAATACATTAGGCTAGACATTCCCTCAGCCATCTTTCACCAAGATGACTAGGCAGTGGAATGCCCAACAGAGGAACAATTCAGAGACTGTGCCTTTTCCATCAGATCTATTAGATATGGACATAAACAGTATGTCAGAAAGGGAATTCAGGCTAACAATTATCCAGACGATGGCTAGGTTGCAGAAAACCATTAATGAAAAAATGGAATTGCATAAGGCAGAAGTGAAAGCCACTCTGCCTGCCTCTCTGCCATCTTGTGATCACTGTCTGTTAAATAAAGAAATAAATAAAATCTTCAAAAAAAAAACCCAAAACCAGAATTAGGGAAATAAATGATTCCATGACATGTTCCAACATCAGAATTACTTGTATCCCTGAGGGGAAGGAGAAAGAAGATTAGAGGATATAGTTAACCAAATTATCCATGAAAATGTTCACAATCTGGGGAATGGAGCCAGGTCCATGTCCTAGAGGCAGAAACATGTCCCCCCAAGATCATAAAATCTAGAAAGGTCTCAAGACACCTGATGGTGAAAATTATGAATCATAATTTTAGATGGGAGCTCTTGAAAGCAGCTAGGGGGAAAGATTCCTTATGTACAGAGGAATGGCCATCAGAATGATGTCAGACCTGTGCACAGAAAACTGGCAATCCAGAAAGGTCTGGAAAGATGTATTCAGGCCACTAAATGAAAAGAACATGCAGCCAAGAATATTTTATACAGCAAGACTGACATTCAAAATGGGTGTAGAGATAAAGAGCTTCCAAGACCAGCAAGGTTTAAGAGTATGTGACCACTAAGCCAGCACTACAAGAAATATTAAGGGGGCTCTAGAAAAGAGGGGGAAAAACCCAAGAATGTCATTGAACAGAAATTTATGGAGACAACCTATAGAAACAAGGACTTCACAAGAAACATGATGTTAATAAAGACATATCTCCCCATCCATATGTTGTCTACAAGAGACCCATTTTGAACCTAAGGATATATCCAGACTGAAAGTGAGGGATGGAGAATGATCTTTCATGCCAATGGGCCACAAAAGAAGGCTGGGATAGAAATTGTCATATCAGATAAATTAGATTTTAAACTAAATACTGTAGTTAGAGGTACAGAATGACACTACATCATTCTTTGAGGGTCTATTCAATAATAAGATGTAAAAATTGTAAATATTTATGCCCCCAATATGGGAGCAGCCAACTACCTAAGACAACTGTTAATCAAGTTAGGGTCATGTAGATATGAATGCATTAATAGTAGGGGATATTAACCCACAATTCTCAGCTATAGACACATGATCCAAGCAGAAAATCAGTAAATAAATGAGAGTATTGAATGACATATTGGACCAGATGGACCTCACAGATAGATACAGAACACTCCTTCCTAAAACAACAGACTACTCATTCTTCTCGAGTGCACATGGAACTTTCTCCAGGATAGACCACATACTGGGTCACAAATCTGGGCTCAACTGATACCAAAAGATTGAGATTATTCCCTGCATATTCTCAGATCACAATGCTTTGAAACAGGAGCTCAACCACAAGGAAAAGTTTGGAAGAAATTCCAATACCTGGAAGCTAAAGACCACTTTGCTTAAGAATGCTTGGATCAACCAGGAAATCAAAGAAGAACTTAAACATTTCACAGAAATCAATAAGAATGAAGATACTTCAGTCTAAAACTTATAGCAAAGTCGGTCTTAAGGGGAAAATATATAGCCATCCAAGCCTTCATCAAAAAATTGAAAAATCTATAATATACCAGCTCTCTCTACACCTTAAAGAACTGGAGAATCAATAACAAATTAAACTAACCCCACTCAAAAGATGGGAAATAATCAAGATTAGAGGAATGATCAATGAGATAGAAACTAGAGATTCAGTAAAACACATCAAAGAAACTGGAAGTTGGTTCTTCAAAAGAATTAATAAGATCAATAAACCATGGCCTAACTAATCTAAAATAAATGAGAAAGGATCCAAATTAATAAATTATGAGTGAAAACAGAGAGATCACAGATAACACCAAGGAAATAGAAACAATCATCAGAAATTATTACCAACAGCTATATGCCAATAAGTTAAGCAATGTAGAGATTATGGATGCATTCCTGGAAACTTACAAACTTCTAAAACACAATTGGGATGAAATTGAAAATTTGAAAAGACCAATAAGTATTAAGTAGATTAAAGAACTGATCAAGAACCTCCAAAAAAACCAAGATCCCAGGACCTGATGGATTACCTGGGAAGAAATAATACCTATTCCCTGGAAGCTGTTCCAGAATTTGATACAGATGGAAAACTTCCAGACCCTTTTTATGATGCCAGCATTACATGATTACAAAACCAGGACAAGAACCCGCCAAAAAGGAGCATTTCAGACCAACATCCCTGATGAACATAGATGCTAAGATTCTCAACAAGATCCTAGCTAATAGGATCCAGCAGTACATTTAAAATATTATCCTCCATGACCAGGTGGGATTTATCCCTGGGTTTCAAGTGTGGTTCAACATTTGGAAATCAAACAATGTGATAGAACAAATCAATAAGAGAAGAGAGAAGAACCACATGGTCCTCTCAATTTATGCAGAAAAAGTATTTGGCAAGATACAGAATCCATTCATGATTTAAAACCTTCAAAGTACAGGGATAGAGGGAACATTCATCAACTTCATAAAATCTTTTTATGAAAAACCCTCAGTGAATATCATCTTCAATGGGAAAAAGCTGGCAGCCTTCCCTTTCCTTCCCTTTCAGATCAGAAACAGGACAAGAATGCCCAGTAACGACTTTTGTTTGATATAGTGCTAGAAGTCCTAGCAACAGCAATCAGGCAACAAAAATAAATAAAAGGTATTCAGATTGGCAGGGAAGAAGTCCAAATCTCTCTCTTCGCAGAAGACATTGATACTTTATATGGAAAACCCAAAGGACTACTCCCCCAAATGACTAGAACTCATAGAGCAATTCAGTAATGTGGCAGGAAACAAAATCAATGTACAAAAATCAGTTGCTCTCTTATACACAACAATGAAAATGCAGAAAGTGAAATTAAAGAATTGTTTCCATTTACTGTAGCACCAAGAACCATAAGATACTTGGGATCCTAACCAAAGAGGTTAAGGATCTGTACTCAAGGAACTACAGAAACCTCATGAAAGAAACTGAAGAATACACAAAACAATAGAAGACCATTCCATGCCCATGGATTGGAAGAATAAACATTGTTAAAATGTCTATACTGCCTAGAGCAATCTAGACTTTCAATGCCATTTGGATTAAAATTCCACTGGCATTTTTCAAAGAACTATAGCAAACAATCCTAATTTGTATGGCACCAGAAGAGACCATGAATTGCTAAGGAAATGTTGAAAAAGAAAAAGAAAACTGGGGCATTATGTTGCCTGATTTCAAGCTTTACTACAAAACTGTGATCACCAGGACAGCAGGGTACTGACACAAAACCAGACACATTGACCAGTGGAATGAAGTAGAGAGCCCAGATATGGACCCTCAACTATATCGTCAAATAATCTTTGACAAAGCAGGGAAAAATATACAGTGGAAAAAAGAGAGTCTCTTCAATAAATGGTGGTGGGAAAATTGGACAGCTATGTGTAGAAGAATGAAACTGTACCATTCCCTTTTACCATACACAAAGATAAACTCGAAATGGACAAAATACCTCAACGTGAGGCAGGAATCCATTAAAATCTTAGAGGAGAACATAGCCAGTAACTTCTTTGACATAGGCCACAGCAACTTCTTTCAAGATATGTCTCCAAAGGCAAAGGAAATAAAAGCAAAAATGAACTTTTGGGTCTTCGTCAAGTTCAAAAGCTTCTGCACAGCAAAGGAAACAGTGAACAAAACTAAGAGACAACCCACGGAATGGGAGAAGATATTTGAAAATTGCACCATAGACAAAGGGCTGATATCCAAGATCTATAAAGAACTCCTTATCTCAACACCTAAAAAACAGATAAGCATACCAAAATATGGGAAGAAGACACTTCTCCAAAGAAGACATCCAGATGGCTAACAGACACATGAAAACATGTTCATCATCATTAGCCATCAGGAAGATTCAAATCAAAATGACATTGAGATACTCCCTTACACCACTTAGAAGGGCCAAAATTAATAATACAGGAAAGAAAAAGTGTTGGAGAACATGAGGAGAAAGGGTATCACTCTTACACTGTTGGTGGGAATGCATTTTGGCACATCCACTTTTGTAAACAATGTGGAGATTCCTTAAGAAATTAAAAATAGAGCTACACTATGACCCTGCAATTACACTATTGGCTATTTACCCCAAAGATACAGATGCAGTGAAAGGAGGGGCCATATATACCCCAATGTTCATAGCAACAATGGCCACAATCACCAAACTGTGGAAAGAACCAAGATGTCCTTCAACAGACGAATGGATAAAGAAGATGTGGTCCATATATACAATGGAGTTTTATGCCTCTATCAATGAGGATGAGTACCCAACATTTGTATCCAAATGGAAAGTATTTGAAGAGATTATGCTGAATGAGGTAAGTCAAGCAGAGAGAGAGTCAATTGTCATAAAGTTTCACTTACTTGTGGAGAATGAGGAATAACACAGAGGACATTGAGAGAAGGAGAAGAGAAGTGAGTTGGGGGAAATCAGAGGGGAAGATGATCCATGAAAGACTGTGGACTCTGAGAAACAAACTGACTATTTGGAGAGGAGTGTTTGGGTGGATAGGTGAGCCTGGTGGTGAGTATTAAGGAGGGCACATATTGCATAGAGCACTGGATATGGTGCATAAACAATGAATCTTGGAGCACCGAAAAAAATAAAATTACTAAAAAAATAAATAAAAATAAACAAGGATCCTAAAATACCCTCTATGCTTCCTGAACAGTGTGGAGTAGATGCATACATTTCCAGAAGATACAAAACTGTGAGCATGGCGAAGCCCCACAGTATTCAGTGCATTCTAAAGGATGAGAAAGAGTAAGGAACCCAAGACCAGAAATAAACTCACGAATATACTGGCAATTTACTTACAACAAAGAATTCAAGAATAGACTTTGGAGAAAGGACAATCAATGCAGTAAATGAATAATCTATGTATTTTTCAGTTGAGAAAACTGAAGAGCCAGATGCAAAATAGTGAAACTGGACCATTATGTTAAACCATACATAAAATTGATTTACAATGGATTAAAGACAAAGCCACCATTAAAATTCCTAAAGAAAAAAGAGATTAGCTTCTTTACAGGTTTATATAAGTTTTTGTGTCTTACACTAAAGTCAATAAGGACAAAAGTTGAAGTAAACAAGTAAGAGTATATCAAACTAAAAATCGGCAAAACAAAAAATATTATCAACAAAATTAAAATGCAAACCAATGAATATGAGAAGACACTTGCAAACCATATGTGTAATAAGGAGTAGAAGACAAGATATAAAAATAACACATATAATTCAAGCAAAAATTTTATTATAAAATTGGCGGAGACATGAATAGAGATTGGTTAGCAAAGAAGACATACCAATGGCAAATGTACAAAAAATTATAGAAAAAGATGATCAATGTCATAATTGGTCTGAAAATTGTAAATAAAACTGAAATGAGATATAACCTTCCACATTTAGAATAGCTATTATCAAAAAGAGGGAAATGGAAATGTCGGTGAAAATGTTGATAAATAGGAATCTTTGTACACTGTTTTTGGGGATATAAGCTGGTCTATTCACTATATATATTTTAAAAAGTATGGAGTTTCCTCATAAAATTAGAAATGGGACAATCATACCATCCAAGATATGAAACCAACCTATATATCCATTGATGGATGAATAAATAAGGAAAATATGTATAAATACATAAAATATATAGAGTATATTTAAATACATTTATATAAAGAATGAAATTTTGTCATCTATGACAACATGGATCGACCTTGAAGATATTATGCTAGGTGAGGAAGGTTGGGCAGGGAAAGACAAATGCCAAATGATCTCATATGTGGAAGACAAGACAAAGCAATAGAAAAAAACAAGTTTATTGATATATAAGATACATTGATGTTTCTCAAGGTCAGGGGGTGGGGACTGAGTAAAATGAGGACAAAAATCTGTAGAAAAACATGAAGAAATCAGGGAGAATAAAAATCAAATATTCAAATTCAGATCACTAGTGTAAAGGAACATAGTATCTGTTAAAAGTATCCAGTCAATTTAAAATAGAAAGGATGATGTGGTGCCTGGGTTGCACAGTTGGTTGAGCCAACAACTCTTGGTTTTGATCACGTTGTGATTTCATGGTTGTGAAATCAAGTCCTAAGTCAGGCTCTGTACTCAGCTCAGTGTCTCCTCAAATTCTTTCTCCCTCCCATTAATGCATTCTCTCTCTTATAAGTAAATAAATCTTAAAAAAATAGAAATAATGACATTATTTAAATTGCATTGAAATTCTTTTTTTCTTAATAATGTTTAGAAGAAAATAGACTCCTACTTACATGAATTGCATGTAGTTGCATATATATTTGAAATCATTTAAGCATAAGAAACCTAAATAACAATAAGATTTCAATATATTTGTTTAAAATTCTATTTTCTATCAAATTAATTATTTTATTAAATAATACAGGATTTTATTTTTTCAAGTTTTTATTTAAATTTTACTTAGTTGACATAGGGAGTAATATTGGTTTCAGGAGAGGAATTTAGTGATTCATCACTAATATACAGCACCCAGTGCCCATCACAAGAGCCCTATTTAATACCCACCACCCATTTAACACTTCCCCACACCCTCCCCCTCCATCAACCTTCAGTTTGCTCTCTAAAGCTAAGAATATCTTTTGGTTTGCCTCCTCTAATTTTTCCTCCCTTATGTTCATCTGGTCTGTTTCTTAAATTCTACCCATGAGAGAAATCATATGGTATTTGCCTTTTTCTGACTAACCTGTTTCACATAGTATAATACACTCTAGCTCCATCCATGTCATTATAAATGGCAGGATTTCATTTCTTTTTGATGAATGAGTATTATTACATTGTGTGTTTATATATACCATATCTTCTTTATACATTCATCAGTTTATGGGCATATGGGTTCTTTCCATAATTTGGCTATTGTTGGTAATGCTGCTATAAACATTTGGGTGTATTTGAAACACAAAATACAGGTTTTTAAATAGATAATCACATTTGTATAATTTGAAATGCAAATTTCTTGAATATTCAACCTACAGAATAGAGCTGTAAAAAAATAATAGAAACCATGGACCCTTGTTTCAACAGAAAGTTCAAAGAACATTGACCATTCTTCTTGTGTCTGACCTCTCTCTTGACATGTCTTAGAAAGCAAAACTTCTGATATCTCTGCTAGTACCTGTCACTTCCTTGTCTGACTCTTAGTTATGGAAAATGCATATGTTCATATTTTCCATTAGATTATTTAATCTCAAAATTCAACTTTGGAGTGGGTATCTCTAAAAAGAAAGAGATATACACTTCACTAAATAAACAGCAGAAGAAGAATGAGTAGCATATACTACAATTCACCAAGTTTTCAGAGGAGCCCATCATATGATTTTGAGCTCTGAATTGTGCGAGTTGTGAGTCATTCTCAGGCATATGTTGGAAATTTATTCTGGTTGTGAAATATGAATACATCATTGGGTCAGCATTTCTGAAGAGTCTGAAAGTCACTTTTAAAAAATATATTTGCCCCTTAAGTTGATCTTTTTTTTTAAGACTTTATTTATTTATTTGACAGATAGAGATCATGAGTAGGCAGAGAGGCAGGCAGAGAGAGAGAGAGAGGAGGAAGCAGGCTCCCTGCTGAGCAGAGAGCCCGATGTGGGGCTCGATCCCAGGACCCTGAGATCATGACCTGAGCCGAAGGCTCCCCACTGAGCCACCCAGGTGCCCCCCTTAAGTTGATCTTAATTGATTTCTGTTTAGAAATGAATTCATTTCAGTTAAGAACCTTAGATAATAACATTTCAAATCCCAATTTAATCAACCAGAAAACACTTTTAATAAAGAGTAAATGTTTGATGAATGTTTGGTCATTGATATTAAGCAATGAATATGTTATTTGTTCCCAATTTTGAAAGTGAACTATGTAGTAAAAGGCTAATCTTGCAATTTAAGCACTTCCTTTTTGAAAACATTATTATATTATCATACAGCTTTTTTTGAAGAGAAAAATTTCCATCATATATTAGGTGATAAGTCATATTTATGCCATCTGAAAATCAAGCTTTTAATCAGTTAAGAGTCAAGAAATCTATAAAGACTTACTTAGTTTTACTATAAAAATACACACATTCATAATATATCTTCTTACATGTGGATCTTTTATTTTGAGGAAATAATACTTATTTTCAATTCTAATATCAGTCATCCATGATGCTTTGGGTAATACAGGACTTCTTGCCTGTTTATTCTAGCTTCCATGTTCACAACTGACCTCATAACATAAAGGGTAGAGTAGAATTATCCCCCAAACAGTGATGGTAATTTGTCCATAGTATCCAGTTGTAGAGATAAGCTACATGTAGTAGTAGGACATTTGTAAACTAGTACCTAAAGAGGCATATCTATTAGAAATAGTGGTGCAGAGAGTGTCACACCAAACCAACCCACAAATGTGGTTCAGTGGAATTATAAAAACACGAAATGGGGGCACCTGGGTGGCTGAGTCATTAAACGTCTGTCTTCTGTTCAGGTCATGATCTCAAGGTCCTAGGATCCAGCCCTGCATTGGGCTCCCTGCTCAGTGGGGAGCCTACTTCTCCCTCTCCCACTCCCCCCTGCTTGTGTTCCCACTCATTCTGTGTCTCTCTCTGTCAAATAAATAAAATCTTTAAAAAAAATAAGAGCACAAAATATATAATGGAATGCTCATAAAAGGAATTGTCTTTTGAAATGTTAATAATAACTTTTTGGGCTGTAAATATGAGGGTTTTCAACTATCACTGGGGAGTGGATCTGATTGATTAATCTTCACAAAATAGTACATAAATCCTATCAATACTTTTAGAAAATGGCTTTCAATTTTCCATAGTCCATTTACATCTTCACAATCATAATTATTTATCCTAACAATGTAGATCCCTGGTAAATTGCTTTCTTAGATTTCTTCTAGGTACTTCCAGCGTCCTGCTCATAAAATAGATAAACTTATAAAGATATCTAATTCCATGCAGAGGACTTTGGCTAATTGTTGTATCATTTCCCCTGAAAATCAGGAAAGAAGAGAATCAATATTGACTAGTCAAGTGTAAACTTTATTTGAAATTAAACTTACATATTTATATATATTATAATATTTCTTGTTCCATTCTCTTTATTTTAGCCACTCAGGAAGGTATCCTAAGTATATTAGAACTATTATAATTAAGAATACCATCAAGTTGTACTACTTCCAATGTCATTTCAATGTACTAATAAAACCTTTTTACACACAAGTTAAGGGAAAATGTATGCTCTTTACATTTATTAACAAGTTACCAGATAGAAAACAAAAGGAGTGTTTGGGATATGTCATTATTTTGGTAAATATCAATTATTTTAGTTTTCTAGGTTAATACGATCCCTGTATTCAATCCTGGAATGGCATTGCTCTTAAGGAGTATACAAGGTGAAATTAATATACTTCTAAGTAACAGAACTAGTGGGAACTTTGTTATATTTCTACATAGCAGAACCTCAGAATCACTCTTTTCAGGGCCCCCATCACCTCCTTTTTTCTCAGGCTGTAGATTATGGGGTTGAGCATTGGGGTCAGGATGGTATAGAAGACGGCCAGGGCCATGTCCTCTCTGGGAGATTGAAAGGATCTTGGGCGTAGATAAGTGTAAACAAAGGGTGCATAGTAAAAAGTCACCACAGTGAGGTGGGTACTGCAGGTCGAATAGGCCTTCTTTCTCCCTTCTGTTGACTGCATACGGCAGATGGCAAGGAGAACTCGGCCATAGGAACATGCAATGCCAATGAAAGGAAATGCAAGGAAGAGGGTGGTGCTCACAAACACTGTGTATTCATAGACCCAGGTGTCCATGCAGGCCAGCGTCAACATGGCAGGGACATCACAGAAGAAATGATTGATGGTTCTGGATCGACAGTAGGGTATATGGAGCGCATACACAGTGTGGGCACAGGAGTTGATTGAGCCCATGATCCAAGATCCTGTTATCATCAACACACATACTCTTTTGCTCATACGAATGGGATAATGGAGAGGAAAACAAATTGCCATGTAACGATCATAGGCCATAGAGGCCAATATTAATCCTTCTGCACTAGCTAAAGTAATGAAGAAGAAACTCTGAATTCCACACCCAATGAAAGAAATAGATTTCTTTCCAGAGAGATAATCAGAAGCCATCTTGGGGACAATGGTGGAGATGAAGCTCAGGTCCATCAGGGAGAGCTGACTAAGTAGAAAATACATGGGTGTGTGAAGATGGGTGTCCAGGAGGATGAGGATGATCATGGACAGGTTTCCAAACAGAGCCATTAGGAAAATGAGAAAACTGAGAATGAAGAAAAACAGGCCAATTCTTGATGGTGGGAATAACCCCAAAAAGAAGAAATCAGTTGATGTTTGGTTAGTATTTTCCAAAGGACATTACTTTAGTTTTCCCTAAAGAGAGACACATATTAAGTACAGAAAGATAATCTCTTATTAACTCGTTATTTTAGTTCTACCATGATTTATTCAGGAAAACTTACAGATGTTAAAAAAAATAACACATACATTGAGAAAACAAATTAGTCAGTTTTTTGCCTCATAGATAAAATTTTGATGAGGCATACATTTGTCTACAAAATATGTCACAGAAATTGTAAATTTGTAATAGTAATATATTTCTGTAATGACTTTATTAAGATGCATATATTTTTATTTTTCTGTTAATTTATATCTCCAGAACTTACTCTTTTTATGTATGCATTGTAAATCAATGTAAATGTGTATATTACAGACCCATACTTGAATACATTTTATGATCCTGAGGCAATGATTTTTTATGATTAAGCCCCAATATTTCCAAAAGTCTAGTAGCTTGTAAAGTCATGCTGCAGAATATACTCTTTTTTTGTAATTCCCCCCAAAAAACTTGTCAAATCAGGTTTTTTAGATCTTAACCATAATTATGTCCATCTATTTTCCCAGAAATCTACAATGAATAACTATTGTCAAGTATAATTTATGTAAACCTGATTTCTTCTTCTCCATCTTTCAAAATTTAAATTATCTAATTTAAAGAAACTCTTTCATTGCGAAACTGTTTTCCAATTTTTTGAGCTTCCATGACAGTTCAAATTTTCTAAAAAGATGTGTTCTATCTGCTTCTCATTAGCTATATAAAATCATGCATTGCACTGTCACTTTTCTTTACTCATTCCTTTTTCCCTCCCGTTTTTTATTTTAAAACTCTTTCCATTTCTAGATAAGTGTGAGATTTTAACCCAAAGACGTATTACCCCCTGTTATAAAATTCAACTAATAATAAAGAAGTAAACCTGTATGATTTTAATTAAAGTGGGAATGGGAACAGAGAGAGGATTAGAGATAAAAATGTTAAGAACATTTTGGGTGAAGAAATTTTAAGGATTGACATTTAAAAGGGGAAGAAACTACATTTTGAGGATGTCTAGGTGATAATGAGTGGGGAGAACCTTCTCCAGAAGACATACCATTAGTGAGTAAAGCCCAGCATGTTATGCCTAGAAAAAATTGTAGTGCTTTAGTCTCTCATACTTTTCTAGGACCAAAGCCATCAGACTGTTAAAGAAATCTTTATAGGAAAGATAGATATACACACAAACACACACACACACACACACACACACACACACACACACACACACACGAATACACACACATTGAGTTAAAAATGACTGGGATAAAAGTAAGAAACCTTTACAAAAAAGCTGATGTCTTCAGACAAATATGAGAAGTTTTTAAATCTGAAGCAAAAATGTCATGTATTATACAAAATGAAGTACCAAATTAAAAAAAAAAAACACTAATGGGAAATAAAGAATAGTAATTAATATAATGAATTTAATGAAAGTTTTAAAAGATAAATTGATGAAAAGCTACAAAAAGTAGCATCCAAACATAGAAGTTTACATTTAGGAGAGTGAGAGGAATAATGTAAAATGACCCATCATAGAATTATAGGCATTCTTATAAATCCATATGGCATTGATTTATTTTTGGCAAATATATTTATTTATTGTGAGGTGAATATTATTATTAAAACCTTTTTTTTCAGAACCATTATATTAGTTGCAATGTTCAAAGAGGATGCAAGGGAAACAGAAAAATAACTGAGAAATAGTTTATTAAATAATATTTTCTTGAAAATACTAAATATATTCTTAAAATTTTTTTGATAACTCCAATATCAGCTAGATAAATATGCTAAAATATTCTTAAGAGAAATTATGGTAATATGAGAAAAAATATATGAGGTGACCCATATCAAATAGCATCATGTTTCACAATATTGTTATATCTTTTATATGCAAACTATAAAATCTAGAAGATGGTAGAATGTCATCATTGCATGTCCTCAAACATAAAGTGGAATGTAACTATGTTGAGAGGATGGAAGACAGGGAAGAGGAGCAGTTCGATAATGTAGGGAGGGAGTGACATGTCATCCAGAGTGGCCCAAGTTACAAATGATATGGATTTGGGATATAGGAATCAAGCATTACAACATAAGCATATTATTTAAAATGGTGAGGAAGTATGGAAAAAAATGTAGAATAATTTGAAATATTTCCCTTGGTCATCAAGAGGAATGAGTAGTGGGAGAATGACTTTTATTATTTATTTATGTTTTAATTTTTAAATTTTTTTTTAATTTTATTTTTTCAGTGTTCCAAGATTCATTGTTCATGCACCACATCCAGTGCTCCATGCAATACATGCCCTCCTTAATAACTACTATCAAGCTCTATATTTTTATGTAAAATAGATTAATTCCCCTTATATTTTTATTTTACCCAATGATATAATGAAACTAATCAATTTACACTATTTGCAAAGGACTTGTACTGACTCAGTCTTTTAAACTTCACCAGAACTTTTGGGTTTGGCATCAGCATTACTGACTATATTTGGTTGAGAAAAAGGGAAAGAAGATGTTTTCTTAGTGAGTTGGAGAACTAAGTCTCGAACACAAACAAGGTCCATACATGGAAGAGAAGATAGAACTATACATTTTCATTGACCATCTCCAGTGGATGGAACCTGACATGTATCAAGATTTGTTCCAGGAATAAATTTTCTTTAATCCTGATCAATGGCTCTTGAGGTTCCCATAACCATCCAATATGTTTACAGATGTCTACAGATGATAAACAAAGATTCAGATATTTAAATGAATTCTTCCAATTTTCTGCCTTAACTTAGATGTTCCATATATTGATGCAGGTAGCTTTATATTAAATGATTATTTAAATTTAATCCTATCTTATCTCTTAATATTTAGGTAACAATTATAAAATAATAGTTGTGTCTCACAGGAGGGATAAGATGGGAGAGATATAGGAGACCCTGAGATGCAATATAATCTAAATTCTCTAACAGGTTAAGAGAGACAGAAGATTGAATTAGTGATATAGAAGATAAACTGAAAGAAAAGAAGGATCAGGAGGAGGCCTGGACAAACAGCTTAGAATTCATGAAAACAAAATAAGTAATACCATGAAATGTTCCAATGTCAGAATTATTGGGATCCCTGAGAGGGAGGAGAAAGAGAGAAGACTAGAAAATATAGTTGAAGAAATTCTGGATGAAAATTTCCCTTATCTGGGGAATGGAAAAATGTTCCTGTCCTATAGGCAGAAAGGTCCCGAGTTCAACAAATCTAGGAAGACCCCCAGACATTTGATTGTGAAATTCATGAATCATAACTTTAGACAAGCATTCCTAAGAAGAGCTAGGGGGAAGATTCTTTACTTACAAAGGAAAGTCCATCAGAATAATGTCAGACCTGTCTACAAAGATGTGGCAATCAGGAAAGGGTTGGCAAGACATATTCAGCTTACTAAATATGAAGACCATGCAGACAGGAATGCTTTATCCATCAAGATGGACATTCAAAATGGATGGAGAGAAAAAGAGCTTCCAAAACCAGAAAGGATTAAAAGAATATGTGACCGGCAAGCCAGCACTACAAGAAATATTAAGAGGGGGTGTTTCCTCCCAAAAAACAAGAGCCCAGGACCTGAAGGATTCCCTGGGGAATTCTACCAAACATTCAAAGAAGAAATAACACCAATTCTTCTGAAGCTGTTTCAAAAAATTGAGGCAGAAGGAAAACTTCCAGAATCTTTTTATGAAGCCAGAATTACCCTGATCCCCAAACCAGGAAAAGACCCTACCAAAAAGGAAAATTTCAGACCAATATCACTGATGAATATGGATGCTAAGATTCTCCACAAGATCCTAGCAAACAGGATCCAGCAGCACATTAAAAAGATTATCCACCATGACCAGGTGGGATTCATCCCTGGGTTGCAAGGTTGGTACAAAATTCGCAAATTAATCAATGTGATAGAACAAATCAATAAGAGAAGAGAGGAGGAGAGGGAGTTGAAGGAAACTGGAAGGGGAGATGAACCATGAGAGACTATGGACTCTGAAAAACAACCAGAGGGTTATGAAGGGGCGGCGGGGGGGTTGGGGGGGTGGGAGGTTGAGGAACCAGGTGGTGGGTAATAGGGAGGGTACGTACTGCATGGAGCACTGGGTGTGATGCCAAAACAATGAACAATGTTATGCTGTAAATAAACAAATAAAAATAAATAAATTAATTAAAAACAAAAAAAAGATTATCCACCATGACCAGGTGGGATTCATCCCTGGGTTGCAAGGATGGTTCAACATTCGCAAATCAATCAGTGTGATTGAACAAATCAATACGAGAAGAAAGAAGAACTACATGGTCCTCGCAATTGATGCAGAAAAAACATTTGACAAAATCAAGCATCCGTTCCTGATGAAAACGCTTCAAAGTATAGGGATAGAGGGAACATTCCTGAACTTCATAACATCGATCTATGAAAGACCCATAGCAAATTTCATCCTCAATGTGAAAAAGCTTGCAGCTTTCCCATTGAGATCAGGAACACGACAAGGATGCCCACTCTCACCACTCTTGTTCAACATAGTATTACAAGTCCTAGCAATGACAATCAGACAACAAAGAGAAATAAAAGGTATCCAAATTGGCAAGGAAGAAGTCAAACTCTCTCTCTTCACAGAGGACATGATTCTTTATATGGAAAACCCCAAAGACTCCACCCCCAAACTACTAGAACTCATACAGCAATTCAGTAACGTGGCAGGATACAAAATCAATGTACAGAAATCAGTGGCTTTCTTATACACTAACAGTGAAAACACTGAAAGGGAAATGAGAGAATCGATTCCATTTACTCTAGCACCAAGAACCATAAGATACCTGGGAATAAACCTCACTGAAGAGGTAAAGGATCTGTACTCGAGGAACTACAGAACACTCATGAAAGAAATTGAAGAAGACACAAAAAGATGGAAGACCATTCCATGCTTTTGGATCGGAAGAATAAACATTGTTAAAATGTCTATACTGCCTAGAGCAACCTATACTTTTAATGCCATTCCGATCAAAATTCCACCAGTATTTTTCAAAGAGCTGGAGCAAATAATCCTAAAATTTGTATGGAATCAGAAGAGACCCCGAATTGCTAAGAAAATGTTGAAAAACAAAAACAAAACTGGCGACATCACGTTACCTGATTTCAAGCTGTACTATAAAGCTGTGATCACCAAGACAGCATGGTACTGGCATAAAAATAGACACATAGACCAGTGGAACAGAGTGGAGAGCCCAGATATGGAACCTCAACTCTATGGTCAAATAATCTTCGACAAAACAGGAAAAATATACAATGGAAAAAAGGACAGTCTCTTCAAGAAATGGTGCTGGGAAAACTGGACAGCTATCTGTAGAAGAATGAAACTAGACCATTTTCTTACACTGTCAACAAAGATAAACTCGAAATGGATAAAAGACCTCAATGTGAGACAGGAATCCATCAGAATCCTAGAGGAGAGCATTGGCAGTAACCTCTTTGATATCAGCCACAGCCACTTCTTTCAAGGTATGTCTCCAAAGGCCAAGGAAACAAAAGCGAAAATGAACTTTTGGGACTTCATCAAGATCAAAAGCTTCTGCACAGCAAAGGAATAGTCAACAAAACAAAAAGGCATCCTACGGAATGGCAGAAGATATTTTCAAATGACAGTACAGACAATAGGTTGATATCCAGGATCTATAAAGAACTCTCAAACTTAAAACACAAAAACAGATAAGCATATCAAAAAATGGGCAGAAGATATGAACAGACACTTCTCCAAAGAAGACATACAAATGGCTCTCAGACACATAAAAAAATGCTCATCATCACTAGCCATCAGGGAGATTCAAATTAAAACTACATTGAGATACCACCTGACACCAGTTAGAATGGCCAAAATTAGCAAGACAGGAAACAACGTGTGTTGGAGAGGTTGTGGAGAAAGGGGAAGCCTCTTACACTGTTGGTGGGAATGCAAGTTGGTGCAGCCACTCTGGAAAACACTGTGGAGATTCCTGAAGAAATTAAAAATAGAGCTTCCCTATGACCCTGCAATTGCACTGCTGGGTATTTACCCCAAAGATACAGATGTAGTGAAAAGAAGGGCCATCTGTACTCCAGTGTTTATAGCAGCAATGGCCACAGTCGCCAAACTGTGGAAGTATCCAAGATGTCCTTCAATGGACGAATGGATAAGGAAGATGTGGTCCATATACACGATGGAGTATTCATCAGAAATCATGAATACCCAACTTTTGTAGCAACATGGATGGGACTGGAAGAGATTATGCTGAATGAAATAAGTCAAGCAGAGAGAGTCAAGTATCATATGGTCTCACTAATTTCTGGAGCATAACAACATGGAGGACATGGGGAGATGGAGAGGAGAAGGAAGTTGAGGGAAATTGGAAGGAGTGATGAACTATGAGAGACTATGGACTCTGAAAAACAGCCTGAAGGCTTTGAAGGGGTGGGGGGGTGGGAGGTTGGGGAACCAGTTGGAGGGTAATAGAGAGGGCACATATTGAATGGAGCACTGGGTGTTGTGCAAAAACAATGAAAACTGTCATGCTGAAAATAAATAAATAAATGAGGGGGGGGTTTCTAAAAAAGATGGAAGAACACAAGAGTGACATAAAACAGAAATTTATAGAGACAAGGTATAGAAACAAGGACTTCACAAGAAAAATGATGTCAATTAAAACATATTTTTCCGGGGCACCTGGGTGGCTCAGTAGGTTCAAGCCTCTGCCTTTGGCTCAGGTCATGATCTCAGGGTCCTGGGATCAAGCCCTGCATCGGGATCTCTGCTCAGCAGAGAGCCTGCTTCCCTTCCTTTCTCTCTGCCTGCCTCTCTGCCTACCTGTGATCTCTGTCAAATAAATAAATAAAATCTTAAAAAAAACAAACAAAAAGAAAATACATATGTTTCCATAATCACTCTCAACATGAACTGACTAAATGCTCCCATGAAAAGGCACAAGGTTGCAGTTTGGATAAGATGACAGGAGCTGTCCCTGTGCTGTCTACAAGAGATACATTTGGAACCTAAAATTACATCCAGACTGAAAGTGAAGAGAAGGGGAAACATCTTTCATACGAATGGTTCTCAAAGGAAAGATGGGGTAGCAATCCTCATATCAGATTTTAAGCAAAAGACTATAGTCAGAGATAGAGAAGGACATTTCATCATTCTTAAGGGGTCTATACACCAAAAAGATCAATTGTAAATATTTTGCCCCCAGTTCGGGAGTACCAACTACATAAGCCAAGTGTTAAACAAAATAAAGAATAATATTGATATTTATACATTAACTGTAGGGGATCTTAACACACCACTTTCGGTAATAGACATCATCCAAGCAGAAAATCAATAAAGAAAGAAGAGCATTGAATTACACAGTGGACCAGATGGACCTTATTGATATATACAGAACATTCCCCTCTGAAACAACAGAATACTCATTCTTCTTGAGTGCACATGGAACTTTCTCCTGGATAGACCACATACTAGGTGATAAATCAGGGCTCAACTGATACCAAAAGATTGAGATTATTTCCTGCATATTTTCAGATTACAATGCTTTGAAATGGGAACTCAACCACAAGAAAAAGTTTGAAAGGAATTCAAACACTTGGAAGCTAAAGTACAACCTACTCAAGAATGTTTGGATCAACCAGAAAATCAAAGAAGAACCTAAACAATTCATGGAAACCAATGACACTGAAGGCACTTCAGTCCAAAACCTATGGGATACAGCAAAGTCCGTCCTAAGGGGGAAATACATAGCCCATCCAAGCCTCCCTCAAAAAAATTGAAAAATCCAGAATACACCAGCTCTCTTTACAATGTAAAGAACTGGAGAATCAACAGCAAATTAAGCCAACCCGACACAAGAAGGGAAATAATCAAGATTAGAGCAGAGACTAATGAGATAGAAACTAGAGATACAGTAGAACAAATAAACAAAACTAGAAGCTGGTTTTTGAAAGAATAAGATCAATAAACCATTGGCCAAACTAATCCAAAAGAAAAAATATAAGGCCCAAATTAATAAAATTATGAACAAAAAGGGAGAAATCACAACTAACACAAAGGAAATAGAGACTATCATCCGAAATTATTATCAGCCGTGATATGCCAGTAAGTTCAGCAACCTAGACGAAATGGATGCAATCCTGGAGACCTGTAAGCTTCCAAAACTGAATCAGGAAGAAATTGACAACCTGAGTAGACCAATATCTAGTAACGAGATTGAAGCATTGATGAAAATAAGAGACTGGGACCTGATGGATTCCCTGGGGAATCCTATCAAACTTACATGGAAGAAATAATACCTATTCTCCTGAAGCTGTTCCAAAAAATTGAAGCAGAAGAAAAACTTCCAGACTCTTTTTATGAAGCCAGCGTTACCCTGATTCCCAAAGCAGGTAAAGATCCAAATAGGAGATTTCCCACCAATATCCCTGATGAACATGGATGCTAAGATTATCAACAAGATCCTAGCTAATGGGATCCAAAAGGATGTTAAAATGATTATCCTCCATAATCAGGTAGGATTTTTCCTTGGGTTGCAAGGGTGGTTCAACATTCAGAAATCAATCAATGTGATAGAATAAATCAATAAGAGAAGAGAGAAGAACCACCTGGTCCCCTCAATTGATGTAGAAATAAAATTTGACAAGATACAGCATCCGTTCCTTATGAAAATGCTTCGAAGCATAAATATATCAGAAACATTCCTCAACTTCATAATATCGATCTATGAAGAACCCACAGTGAATTTCATCCTCAATGGCGAAAAGCTAGCAGCTTTCCCTTTGAGATAAGGAATGCGACAAGATGCCCATTCTCGCCAGTGTTGTTTAACCTTGCCCTAGAAGTCTTAGCAACAGCAATCAGACAACAAAGATAAATAAAAGTATTAAAATTGCCAATGAAGGAATCAAGCTCTCTCTTTTCACAGGCATGATACTTCATAACAAAAACCCAAAAGAGGGGCGCCTGGGTGGCTCAGTGGGTTAAAGCCTCTGCCTTTGGCTTAGGTCATGATCCCAGAGGCCTGGGATCGAACCCCACATGGGGATCTCTGCTCCGCAGGGAGCGTGCTTCCTTACACCTCTCTCTGCCTGTCTCTCTGCCTACTTGTGAACTCTGTCTGTCAAATAAATAAATAAAATCTTAAAAAAAAAAAAAAGACTCCACGCCAAACTACTAGAACTCATACAACAGTTCAGTAATGTGGCTGGATATAAAATCAATGTACAGAAATCAGTTGCTTTCTTATACACTACAAATGAAAATACAGAAAGGGAAATTAGAGACTCTATTACATTTACTATAGCACCAAAAACCATAAGATACCTAGGAATAAACTTAATCAAAGAGATAACAGATCTGTACTTGAGGAACTACAGAACACTTGTGAAGGAAACTGAAGAAGACACAAACAGATGGAAGACCATTCCATGCTCATGGATCAGAAGAATAAACGTTAAAATGTCTATACTGCCCTAATAAATCTATACTTTCAATCAAAATTCCACTGGCATTTTTCAAAGAGCTGAAACAAACAATCCTAAAGTTTGTGTGGAACCAGAAGAGACTCCAAATTGCTAAGGAAATGTTGAAAAAGAAAAATAAGACTGGGGGCATCATGTTGCCTGATTTAAAGCTTTAATACGAAGCTCTGATAACCAAGACAGCATGGTATTGGAAAAACAAAAACAAAACAAACAAACAAAAACAGGCACATAGACCAGTGGAACAGAGGAGAGAACCCAGATATGGGCCCGCAAATCGATGGTCAAATAATCTTTGACAAAGCAGGGGAAAATATCTTGTGGAAAAAGGACAGTCCCTTCAGTAAGTGGTGCTGGGAAAATTGGATAGCTATGTGTAGAATAATGAAACTTAACCATTCTCAGACACGATACACAATGATAAACTCAAAATGGGTAAAACGTGAAGCAGGAATCCATCAAAATCATAGAGGAGAACATAGGCAGTAACCTCTTCAACATCAGCCACAGCAACTTCTCTTAAGTTATGTCTCCAAAGGCAAAGGAAACAAAAGTGAATATTAACTTTTGGGACTTCTTCCACACCAAAAGATTCTGCACAGCAAAGAAAACAGTCAACAAAACAAAGAGACAACCCACAGAATGGGAGAAGATATTTGCAACTGACACCGTAGACAAAAGGCTGATATCCAAGATCTATAAAGAACTCCTAAAACTCAGCACACACATAACAGATAATCATGTCAAAAATGGGCAGACATGAACAGACACTTCTCCAATGAAGACATACAAATGGCTAACAAACACATGAAAAAATGTTCATCATCAGTAGCCATCAAGGAGATTCAAGTCAAAACCACATTGAAGTAGCACATTACACCAGTTAGAATGGCCCAAATCAACAAGACATGGAACAACAAGTGCTGGAGAGAATATGGAGAAATGGGAACCCTCTTAAACTGTTGGTGGGAATAAAAATTGGTGCAACCACTTTGGAAAACAGTGTGGAAATTCCTTAATAAATTAAAAATAGGGCTATCTTATGACTGTGCAATTGCACTACTGGGTATTTACACCAAACATACAGATATACTGAAAAGAAGGGCCATCTGTGCCAATGTTCATAGCAGCAATGGCCACAGTCACCAAACTGTGGAAAGAACCAAGATTCCCTTCAACAGACGAATGAATAAAGAAGATACTGTCCATATATACAAAGGAGTATTGTGCCTCCATCAGAAAGGATGAATATCCAACTTTTGTATTAACATGGTTGGGACTGGAGGAGATTATGCTGAGTGAAATAAGTGAAGCAGAGAAAGTCAATTATATGGTTTCTCTTACTTGTGGAGCATTAGGAATATCATGGAAGACATTAGGAAAAGTAAAGGATAAGTGAATTGGGGGAAATTGGATGGGGAGATGAACCATGAGAGACTGTGGACTCTGAGAAACAAACAGGGTTTTGGAGGGGAGGGGGTAGGGGGTTAGGTGAGTCTGGTGGTGGGTGTTAAAGAGGGCACATATTGCACGGAGTACTGGGTGTGGTGTATAATCAATGAATCTTGGAACACTGAAAATATAAATTAAAATAATAAAAATATAAAACAAAATAATTAAAAAATAAAATAAAATAATAAAAATATAAAATAATGTAATAAAAATACAAAATAAAATAACAAGAGAATAAAAGTTTTTATGTTTAAACCTCCAAAAACCATCAAAAGTTGTTCAATGCGGGGGAGTCAAGATGGCGGGGAAGTAGGAGGAGGCACCATTTCAACCTGTACCCTAAAGTGAGCTGATTACCTACCAAAGAACTCCGACCACCCATGAAATCAGCCTGAGATCAGAATTATACACGTCTGGATCTCTACAGGAGCAGAAGACGCCAGTGGCAGGTAAAGCAGACTGGGAACGTCCGACTGATATCGGAAGATAAACAAAAGGGGGAGGGAGCCACCAGAGGTGACCGATCAGAAAGTAACACCCCAACACGAGAGTGCTCTGCGTCTGGGGACCAGCATTAACTTGGAGTCTGGTTGAAAGCACTCAAAAAACAAAGAGCAAAGGATCGCGGGGGTAATAGTG
Organism: Meles meles; assembly: GCF_922984935.1. Classification (NCBI taxonomy): domain Eukaryota; kingdom Metazoa; phylum Chordata; class Mammalia; order Carnivora; family Mustelidae; genus Meles; species Meles meles. The sequence continues at coordinate 284,473 of NW_025721198.1, forward strand.
GGAACCTGGGCAGTTAGGGTCAGGGACCTAAGTCCACGGACCCAGGACAGCCTCCCCTGGTGCGGAGCCAGAGAGAGTGCGGCAGAGAAATCAGGTCTCTGTCCCTGAGCGGCCAGTGCACCTGAACGCCAGCGCGCCCGAGAACGAGTGGGGTCTGGCTCCCGGGAGGGGCTGGGAGCCTGGCCAGAAGGCAATCCTGAAAAGCGCGCGTCCCACACCCTCCCTTGGGAAAGGTGCTCATAGGCGCTAGCCTGGAGCTCTGGCAGCCGGAAAAACCAGACATTCCTAGCCCGGGACAGCAGGAAAATCTCAGTGTGCGATCTCTGCTCGAACCTCTCTGGTGGTCTGGAGCTGCCCAGACAGCCACCGCTGCCCTGGTTTTGGGTACAAGGAGGAGCTCCTGCATCCCCAGGGACAGTGACTCAGAACCGACTCTGCCAGCAGCTTTTGCAAAAGAGTCTGAGGCTTCTCTCTGAGAGGGAGGTCGGGGTGCTGTTTGCTCTCCTCTAAACCTCCAAAAACCATCAAAAGCTGTCAAGGCGAGAGAAAGCAGATGAAAGAATATAAAAACCCCAGAGAACAAAAGGCTGAAAAAAACAGTTTTCTGAAAAAAAAAAAAGAGCTCACCCCCTTGAGGGGAGCGGGAGGACCTAACTCAGGGAACATCATTGTCTGAAAACCCACGTGGCAGGCCCCTCCCCCAGAAAACCAACCAGGAAGGAAGAAAAAAAAAAAAAAAGACTACAAGAGAACAACCACCACTACTTCATAAATACAACTTTTATTTTTAACTCTTTACCAATATTCTGGTTCTTTTTTTTTTTATACATACAGATAATTTTTTAACCTATTTACCATCACACCGAGATGTCCAGTACATCAAATTCTTTAATAACCTTCTAACCTGAACTTTTTGATACATACACCCGTGTTTTTCTTTTGTTTTTCTATTTTTTAAATTCTTTTTTAATTTTAACTTAGTTTAGTCTAGTTTATTCTTTTTTAATTTTTATTTTCTACTATACATATAGAGTTAAACTCCAAGGTAATCCCCTTTCCCCAATCAATGCTACCCCTATAGGCAAACCAGTTTCTAATCCCCCTGTAACTTAGGAAAGTTGAGTCCCTTAACAAAAACATCAAGATACCTTCAGGAAGAATCAAATAACCTTCCGCACCCACACTGAGAATCTATAACCATTCTCCCAATTTTTCCTTCTGTCAGTGTTTCTGTGAATTTGTATTTGTCCTGATAATATATAAACCTTATACTTGGGGTTCTTTCTGATGAGGTTCTTCCGTTGTTTTTTTTTTTTTTTTGCTTATATATACATTTTTTTTCCTCTTGTTATATACTTTTATGACTCTTTTTGTCTGTCTGTTTTTGTTTGTATACTCCACAAATCTTACCTTGTGGCCCATTTGGGCTGAGCCTTCTCTTTTATCTTCCCTTTTTTTCCTATCTCTCTCTCTCTCTTTTTTTTCCTTTTTTCTTTCCCCTTTTTTTTTTCTTTCTTCTTCTCTATTTCTTTTTCTTCTCGTTTTTCTCTCATTTGGGTGTGGAATACTGATTGCACAGAAGCGTTCCAGGGTGCACATTGACTGCACCACAATCGATAAGTCCAGCTGCATCTGTTTAGTCATCTCTTACCAAAATGACTAGGAGGAGGAATACCCAACAGAAGAAAAATACAGAGGATGGGCCTTCTGCAACAGAGCTAATGGCTGTCGACATAGACAATATGTCAGAAAAGGAATTCAGACTAACAATTATCCAGGCAATAGCTAGGTTGGAGAAAGCCATGGATGACCAAACAGAATTGATTAGGGCAGAACTGAAAGCCACCAGGGATGATGTTCACAATGTTAGGGCAGAACTGAAAGCCACCAGGGATGATGTTCAAAATGCTCTCAATGAGTTCCAATCCAATCAAAATTCTCTAAAAGCTAGGGTAACTGAGACAGAAGATAGAATTGGTGATCTGGAGGACAAACAGATAGAGAGAAAGGATCAGGAGGAAGCCCGGAACAAACAGCTCAGAAGGCACGAAAACAGAATCAGGGAAATAAACGATGCCATGAAACGTTCCAACGTCAGAATTATTGGAATCCCTGAAGGGGAAGAAAAAGAAAGAAGTCTAGAAGATAGAGTGGAAGAAGTTGTCTATGAAAATTTTCCCAATCTCACGAATCGAAACAACGTTCATATACTAGAGGCAGAAAGATTTCCTCCCAAGATTTTAGATTCTCAGAAGTCCTCATGGCACCTTATCGTTAAATGGGGAATTATGTTTCAAGAGAGACCCTCTTAAAAGCAGCTAGGACAAAGAAGCTTCTTACATACAGAGGAAAGCCCATTAGAATAACATCAGTCCTTTCCACAGAGACCTGGAAAGCCAGGAAGGGCTGGCAAAATATATTCAGAGTACTAAATGAGAAGAACATGCAACCAAGAATACTCTATCCAGCAAGACTGACATTTAAAATGGATGGAGAGATAAAGAGTTTCCAAGACCGGCAAGGCTTAAAAGACTATGCAACCACCAAGCCGACACTGCAGGAAATATTAAGGGGGGTCCTATAAGAGAGGAAAAATCCTAAGAATATCATTGAACAGAAATACAGAAACAATTTATTGACAGAAAGACTTCAAAGGCAACACGATGTCAATAAAAACCTATCTCTCAATAATCACTCTCAAGGTGAATGGCCTAAATGCGCCCATAAAACGACACAGGGTTGCAGATTGGATAACACGACAGGACCCATCCATATGCTGTCTACAAGAGACCCATTTTGAACCTAAGGATACACCCAGACAGAAAGTGAAGGGATGGAGAGGCATCTTTCATGCCAATGGGCCTCAAAAGAAGGCCGGAGTAGCGATTCTCATATCAGATAAATTAGATTTTAAACTAAAGACTGTAGTCAGAGATACAGAAGGATACTACATAATTCTTAAAGGGACTATCCACCAAGACGATCTAACAATTGTGAATATCTATGCCCCCAATATGGGAGCACCCAATTATATAAGAAAACTATTAATCAAGATAAAGAGTCATATTGATATGAATACAATAATAGTAGGAGATCTTAATACGCCTCTCTCAGAAATAGACAGATCATCGAAGCAGAAAATTAATAAAGAAATAAGAGCATTGAATGAAACATTGGACCAGATGGACCTCATCGACGTATACAGAACATTCCACCCTAAAACAACAGAATATTCATTCTTCTCAAGTACACATGGAACCTTCTCCAGAATAGACCACATACTGGGTCACAAAGCAGGACTCAACCGATACCAAAAGACTGACATTATTCCCTGCATATTCTCCGATCACAATGCTTTGAAACTGGAGCTCAATCACAAGGAAAAGTTCAGAAGGAACTCAAACACCTGGAAGCTAAAGACCACCTTGCTTAAGAATGCTTGGATCAACCAGGAGATCAAAGACGAACTTAAACAATTCATGGAAACCAATGAGAATGAAGACACCTCGGTCCAAAACCTATGGGATACAGCAAAGGCGGTTCTAAGGGGGGAATACATAGCCATCCAAGCCTCCCTCAAAAACATTGAAAAATCCAGAATACACCAGCTGTCTCTACACCTTAAAGAACTGGAGAATCAACAACAAATCAAACCAACTCCACATGCAAGAAGGGAAATAATCAAGATTAGAGCAGAGATCAATGAGGTAGAAACGAGAGATACAGTAGAACGTATCAATGAAATTAGAAGCTGGTTTTTTGAAAGAATCAATAAGATCGATAAACCATTGGCCACACGAATCCAAAAGAAAAGAGAGAAAGCCCAAATTAATAAAATTATGAATGAAAAGGGAGAGATCACAACTAACACCAAGGAAATAGAAACAATCATCAGAAATTATTACCAACAGTTATATGCCAATAAGCTAAGCAACCTAGATGAAATGGATGCATTCCTGGAAAGCTACAAACTCCCAAAATTGAACCAGGAAGAAATTGACAACCTGAATAGACCGATATCTAGTAATGAGATTGAAGCAGTGATCAAAAACCTCCCAAAAAACAAGAGGCCAGGACCTGACGGATTCCCTGGGGAATTCTACCAAACTTTCAAAGAAGAAATCACACCAATTCTCCTGAAGCTGTTCCAAAAAATTGAAGCAGAAGGAAAACTTCCAGACTCTTTATGAAGCCAGCATTACCCTGATCCCCAAACCAGGCAAAGACCCTACCAAAAAGGAGAATTTCAGACCAATATCACTGATGAATATGGATGCAAAGATTCTCAACAAGATCCTAGCAAACAGGATCCAGCAGCACATTAAAAACATTATCCACCATGACCAGGTGGGATTCATCCCTGGGTTGCAAGGTTGGTTCAACATTCGCAAATCAATCAGTGTGATAGAACAGATCAATAAGAGAAGAGAGAAGAACCACATGGTCCTCTCAATTGATGCAGAAAAAGCATTTGACAAAATCCAGCATCCGTTCCTGATGAAAACGCTTCAAAGTATAGGGATAGAGGGAACATACCTGAACTTCATAAAATCTATCTATGAAAGACCCACAGCAAATATCATCTTCAATGGGAAAGAGCTTGCAGCCTTCCCGTTGAGATCAGGAACACGACAAGGATGCCCACTCTCACCACTCTTGTTCAACATAGTATTACAAGTCCTAGCAATGACAATCAGACAACAAAGAGAAATAAAAGGTATCCAAATTGGCAAGGAAGAAGTCAAACTCTCTCTCTTCGCAGATGACATGATTCTTTATATGGAAAACCCCAAAGACTCCACCCCCAAACTACTAGAACTCATACAGCAATTCAGTAACGTGGCAGGATACAAAGTCAATGTACAGAAATCAGTGGCTTTCTTATACACCAACAATGAAAATACAGAAAGGGAAATTAGAGAATTGATTCCATTTACTATAGCACCAAGAACCATAAGATACCTGGGCATAAACCTAACCAAAGAAGTAAAGGACCTGTACTAGAGGAACTACAGAACACTCATGAAAGAAACTGAAGAAGACACAAAAAGATGGAAGACTGTTCCATGCTCTTGGATTGGAAGAATAAACATTGTTAAAATGTCTATACTGCCTAGAGCAATCTATACTTTTAATGCCATTCCGATCAAAATTCCACCAGTATTTTTCAAAGAGCTGGAGCAAATAATCCTAAAATTTGTATGGAATCAGAAGAGACCCCGAATTGGTAAGGAAAGGTTGAAAAACAAAAACAAAACTGGCGGCATCACGTTACCCGATTTCAAGCTTTACTACAAAGCTGTGATCACCAAGACAGCGTGGTACTGGCATAAAAACAGACACATAGACCAGTGGAACAGAGTGGAGAGCCCAGATATGGACCCTCAACTCTATGGTCAAATAATCTTCGACAAAACAGGAAAAAATATTCAATGGAAAAAAGACAGTCTCTTCAATAAATGGTGCTGGGAAAACTGGACAGTGAAATGTAGAAGAATGAAACTCGACCATTCTCTTACACCGTACACAAAGATAAACTCAAAATGGATAAAAGACCTCAATGTGAGACAGGAATCTATCAGAATCCTAGAGGAGAACATAGGCAGTAACCTCTTCGATATCAGCCACAGCAACTTCTTTCAAGATATGTCTCCAAAGGCCAAGGAAACAAAAGCAAAAATGAACTTTTGGGACTTCATCAAGATCAAAAGCTTCTGCACAGCAAAAGAAACAGTCAACAAAACAAAGAGGCAACCCACGGAATGGGAGAAGATATTTGCAAATGACAGTACAGACAAAAGGTTGATATCCAGGATCTATAAAGAACTTCTCAAACTCAACACACACAAAACAGATAATCATATCAAAAAATGGGCAGAAGATATGAACAGACACTTCTCCAATGAAGACATACAAATGGCTATCAGACACATGAAAAAATGTTCATTATCACTAGCCATCAGGGAGATTCAAATTAAAATCACATTGAGATACCACCTAACACCAGTTAGAATGGCCAAAATTAGCAAGACAGGAAACAACGTGTGTTGGAGAGGATGTGGAGAAAGGGGAACCCTCTTACACTGTTGGTGGGAATGCAATTTAGTGCAGCCACTTTGGAGAACAGTGTGGAGATTCCTGAAGAAATTAAAAATAGAGCTTCCCTATGACCCTGCAATTGCACTGCTGGGTATTTACCCCAAAGATACAGATGTAGTGAAAAGAAGGGCCATTTGTACCCCAATGTTTATTGCAGCAATGGCTACGGTCGCCAAACTGTGGGAAGAACCAAGATGCCCTTCAACGGATGAATGGATAAGGAAGATGTGGTCCATATACACAATGGAGTATTATGCCTCCATCAGAAAGTACCCAACTTTTGTAGCAACATGGACGGGACTGGAAGAAATTATGCTGAGCGAAATAAGTCAAGCAGAGAGAGTCAAGGATCATATGGTCTCACTTATTTGTGGAGCATAACAAATAACATGGAGGACATGGGGAGATGGAGAGGAGAGGGAGTTGAGGGAAACTGGAAGGGGAGATGAACCATGAGAGACTATGGACTCTGAAAAACAACCAGAGGGTTATGAAGGGGCGGCAGGGGGGTGGGGGGGGTGGGAGGTTGAGGAACCAGGTGGTCGGTAATAGGGAGGGCACGTACTGCATGGAGCACTGGGTGTGATGCCAAAACAATGAACACTGTTATGCTGTAAATAAACAAATAAAAATAAATATTATAAAAATATATAAAATAATGTAATAAAAATACAAAATAAAATAACAAGAGAATAAAAGTTTTTATGTTTAACTGCTTAAAACTAAAAAATGAAAATATATAAAAGCTATTAATTAATAATTCAGTATAAGTGAGAATCAAGAATGTATATAAGTTGCTTTATACCTAAATAAATTGGTTTAGTGTTCGTATTTTGTTCATTTTAATATAGTTCTTGTTTCCTTTTATTTGGAGTCTTAATAAATTTTTTACTTGTTCCCTGCAACAATGCAAATTTACCTAATGGTGTAGATAATACACACATCACTCTCAGATCCTCTAAATGAACTCTAATCTGTGTCTTGCCCCAATACCAAAGTATTCCTAGGTCACAAAGAAGCACCTTCCTCTTTATTATCTCCTCCGTAATTCAGGTTGTAAATGTACACCTTCAGCTCATTCATACACTGTAATGAGGAAATTTGTGTAATTAATGCCCAGGTTAAAAATAAATTGGAGATTACCATTTTTATTCTAATAAAATTTAATAAGCATTAGTTTTCATGTGTTTATTATTCTTCCTATGTTTCACATGTTCCTATTCAATTCCAATAAAAGTTTGAAAAACTTCTCACTTTACTGATTCACATATTTACAGAATAAATATATTTTTCAAATATAGATTCATTTTTATAATGATGAGAAGTGGATTCCAAGTGATAAGAAAATAATTATTTAAAACTACATAGTGATTCAGTGGCGAAATCAGAAAGGTATACTCTAGATCCTAGACAATGTAGAATTTTTCTTCTGAAGCAAGTGAATCTCAAAGAAAGAACTTGCAGATCGCTAAGTAAATCTGGTCACATTAGATTTGGTCCAGTTATTTTTCATATTTGCAGCAAGACTGTGCCTTTACCAAAAAAGCTTTCCATTGCTTTGCTAATTTTTTTTAAAATCAGACTTAACTTTCAAAAATATCAGAATGTAAATTTAAAATATCTTCAGAATTTTGGTATAAATTTCAGTTGCTTCTTTCATCTCTTTTCAAGAACGCTAATAATGTTTTGAGTGTTGAGCTGCATCAAAAGGGAACATCCTTACCTTTCCCATAAGGGAAGTCTTCTATAAAAACCCTATCAGATCATTTTTTCCCAAGGGCAAACTTTAATCTCTACAAAGTCTACCTTAGTTTTTTGAAATGTTTGGTTATATTTGTATCCACATTACAGGACCATAGATAATAAATATTTTGCATTGCTACCAGTTATCTAGATTTTACAGCATTGTGAAATGGTGTTTATTGAATGATCAGAGGACCAAGAGAAGAATTCTCTACAGTCTAGCCAAGCATAATTCTCTTCAGTATCTCTGGAGTCCTACTTGAAATTTTCTATGCCTTATAGTTTCCAAAGCAGATTCTACTAAAAAAGGACAAAGTAATATAATTCATAATCCCTCAGTGACTTATGAGATAATAATCTTATTAAATATTTAAGCAATGTTTATTTTTCAATGTTTAGAAGTTTATAGAGCTTGTGATCCATAGTGATTTTATTGTATACATGGTGTAAATTTACAGTATTTGTATGTGCCTATATCTGTGTACTTCTATATATAGCTTCATGAAATACAACAAAGGTGAATCAGCATTGATAAATAAATAGGAATAGGAAAATAGGTAGATATTTCAAGAGATATCTGATTTATCAGTACATACTTTGAGCTTGTATTCAATTGTAGATATGTTTATTTTGCTTTATTTAAAGAGCACTCTGCAGATTGTTTGATGCCAACAGTAGAACTAATTCTAATTCTGTCACTTACTACAAATTTAAACTATGCAAACTTGGATTAGTAAATTCAACTCTCTGAGCCTGTATCTCATAAGTAGAGCAGACCAAAATCATGGGATATGACCTCACAGTTTTTGGAATGGCTATTATCAAAAAAAAAAAAATGAGTGTTGGAGAGAATGTGGAGAAAACACATTGAACCCTATTGATGAGAATAGAAATTAGTACACTCATTAAGGAAAGTAGTATAGAAGTTCTTCAAAAAGTTAAACGTTAGAGACCCTAATTCTTAGGAAACAAACTGAGCGTTGCTGGAGGGGAGAGGGTGGGCTGCTGGGGTGGCTGAATGATGGGCATTGGGGAGGGTATGTGTTGTGATGAGCTCTGTTTTGTGTAAGACTTATGAATCACAGACCTGTACCCCTGAAACAAATAATACATATACATAATTATTTCATTAATTTTTAAAAATAGATGAAAAATGGAGAATTTTAGTGCCGCCCATTGGCAAGAAAACTAGCAATAAAACACAAAATGTATATATAATCAAAACTATAAATACAGAAAACAAACTGGTTGCCAGACAGGAGGTGAGTGGGGGTTGGGCAAATGAGTGAAGGAAGTAAGGGAAAAGAGATACAGGCATCTAGTTATGGAATGAGCAAGTTAAACTTGAAACTACCATATAATCCAACAACCCCACTTCTGGGTATATACCCAAATGAAATGAAATCAATTATTTGAAGAGACACTTACATTCCTATAGTAATTATTTCAGTGTTATTTATAATAGCTAAAATATGGAAATTAATCTTCTTGTACATTGACAAATAAATGGTAAATGGCATTTGTAATATGTACATTACACAAGAACAACAACATGGATGAACCTGGAGGACATTCAACTAAGTGAAATAAACCAGACACAGAAATACAAACACTTCATAATTACAATTATGTGTGCAATCTAAAATAGTCAACCTTTAGAAGTAGGGAGTAGAATAGTGGATGTTGGTGGGTAAATGAGGGAGAAATGGGAATAAATGGGTCAGATGGATGAATAAATTCTGCAGGTCTCTGCAGGTCTATATTACAGCAATTTATATATAATTAACAACATCGTTTATTTGAAATTTTCTGTTAGAGTAGATCTCCCCAGTTGGTACTATTCTCACACACACACATACATACGCACACGTGCGTGCACACACACACACACACACACACACAAAAGGTGAGTTAGTGGATATGCTAGTTTGTAGTGCTTATTTTAATGTGTAAGTGTCTTAAATGAATTTATGCACTGTAAATATGTAGAATTTATGTCAATTATACCTCAATATATCTGAAAAAAAATCAAGAGTTATTACAAGATTGAATGGGATAATTTCACTGGATGTCAAATTTGAATTTGCATGAGTGACCAATGTACAGTAAAGGGGATATTTTTTATCATCTTCATCATTGTCATTGCTACTAAGATCAGCATAGTTATCATCATATTTTTATCCACACACCTCTCATTCTTAGATTACTCAGTGACATTGCTCCCAAATTATTTCAATGCACTATTTGATTTTCACAAATCATCTTATGTTGATAACACCAATATAATAATTATTATTAGTTTTTTTTTATTATTAGTTTTTAAAGATTTTATTTACTTATTTATTTAAGAGAGGGAGAGAGAGAGAATGAGAGCAAGAGAGAATGAGTGTGGCAATGCCAGTGGGAGAAGCAGACCCCCGCTGAGCAGAGAGCCTGATGTGGGACTTGATCCTGAGACTCCAGCGTCATATCTCGAGCTGAAGGTAGTTGCTCAACCAACTGAGCCACCCAGGCACCCAGATATAATTATTATTGTACTGGAAAGTTAATTACATGCAAATAATTTTTAAGGAAATGCTGGAGTTAAAGAGATAAAGCAGTACAATTAGACAAATTTCTGTTAAAATAATCACAACACTATCATTCATATGAATGCCTGCATTATTTCTAGAAGGTGTCATTTACATTGAGAATATATCATAGAGCCTCCTTAGAGAAATATATTTAGTCATTGCTATTTGACCTTTATTATAAATTCCATCTTAGAGTTTTGAATAAAGTCTAGGCAAGAAATCATGTAATTAGAAGTGGCTGATCCATATAAGGAAAAACACTGCATAAGCAATAATATATTTATCCTGGAAAACATTTAACCACTTTACATTCATTGGCAAGATATCCCCCTCCCCAAATTCAGGAAAGAGGAAATGCTTTTTTTTTTTTTTTCTACAATCACTATTAATGATTTGGACTCCTACATGCTAGTTTTTTTTTTTCATTAAATTTCACGTGAGCCCATCAAAAGCTTACTAAGTATGACACAACCATGTCTTTTACAAAGACCTTCATTTCCCATCCAGAGAGTGCATTTGTGAACTAGCTCCTAAACTGTTTTCTATTACAAACAGGGCAGCTCTGCTCACTCAAACTCCAGTTAAAATCTTCTATTTCCAAACATGACCAATTCTTACATAATTAATTTCCTAAACAGACATATTTAAATTTGGAATAATTTCAATCCAGTCAGTAATCTACAATGCTTGGTCCATATGTACAATGGAATATTATGCCTCCATCAGAAAGGATGAATACCCAACTTTTGTATGAACATGGCTGGGCCTAGAGGAGATTATTCTGAGTGAAATAAGTGAAGCAGAGAAAGCCAATTATTACATGGTTTCACTTACTTGTGGAGCATTAGGGATAACAGGGAGGACATTAGGAGAAGGAACAAGAAAGTGAATGGGGGTAAATCGGAGAGGGAGATGAAGCATGAGAGACTATGGACCATGAGAAACAAACTGATGGTTTTGGAGGGCATGGGGACATGGGGATGGGTGAGCCTGGTGGTAGGTATTAAGGAGAGCATATATTGCATGGAGCACTGGGTGTGGGGCATAAACAATGAATCTTGGAACACTGAAAAAATAAAATTAAATTAAAAGAAAATAAATAGTTGATGAGGATTAAGGAGGGCACTTGTCATGATGATCAATGATGTTTTACAGAAACGCTGAATCATGATATTGTACACCAGAAACTAATATTACACTGTATGTTAATTATACCAGAATTTAAATTTTAAAATAAATTTAAAAATAAAATTAATGGTGGAAAAAAATCTACAATGCTAAAAGAATCAACCCACTGAGATCAACAGCCATGTGATCACATTATGTGGATGCCTGAAAACAACTCTACTTCTGTAAAATAAAATTTATTCTACCTATGTCATACTAAAGCATTCTCTAGATGAAAACACCCCCATTTGCAAAGGGTCCATTGCAGACCCTGGACTTAATGTAACTTTCTTTCCTCAGTGGATGATATCTATACTTTAAATTCAATTATTTTTCTGAAAATGTCTTTTTCAGACAAATTTTTCTTTCATTGACAGGTCCATTTGCATTCATATGAATATTTAGTATTTTTTGTCACAGATAATTATTATAACTTTTAAAGTGACCATACGTTCATGAATACAGTATCATTTAGTGTAGATCCGTGTTTTATTTATGATAAATCCAGAAAAGAGATTCATAGATGCTCATAGATAATACCAGCCACTAATTATAATATCAATGTGGTATCACTTACACTGTATTCCACTACCCCTTCACAATAAATAATTAGATGTAACACCAATTCTTTGATTATAGGGATTTTTATGTACTTTTAAGTACACAGTGTGTAAGCAATTTATTTACTTTTATTTTAATTATGTATAATATAAAATTTTAATATATAAAATATAAATATATCTTCTAAGCTGACTTTAGTCAAATAAAGTTTTCCTTTGAATTGTCATTGTTAATTAGATTCCTGAATATATCAATTTCTTATTTCATTTCTTAAAAGTAGATTTTTAAATTAATTCTAATCAAAATTACCTTAAGCATTTGCAAAATTCTCAGCACTTAAGTGATAAATAAAATTAAAAATAAATTTAGGACATATACATTTTTTTAGCTCACATATTTAAAAACTTACTGGTTTGGATAGCTGACATTGGTCCTCCTGGCATCAAATGAACAAAGTAATTTTTCAAAATAGACTTCTTTTCCAAACCTATGCTTATACTTGTCTTTCATCCCTGCCCTTGACATTTCAGATAACTCCATAAAGACTAAAGAGCAGTAGCGATTTCATGACATCTTTGGAGATTAAGACTAATAGGTGTTGTTTTGTGTGTGTGTTCACTTGGGAATGTCCACTGAGACACGAATAATGCAGGTTAAATCACATATAGCTCAGCATGGCCTTTGGCCAAAGTTTAGAAATGAGTTCTGATAATTTGTGTAGATGTTTTAATAGCTATGATAAAGGTCGATTCAGTGTATAAACAAATATATTTATTCTGGCTTTTTGGGCACAACGTCTCTCATTACAAATTCATGTATGATTTTTTTTTCATATTTTGGACATTAACCCCTTATTTGACACACTATTTGCACATATCTTCTCTTATTCAGAAGACTCTATTTTTATAATTTGAATACAATTAGCCAGTACATAGTGCATCATTAAGTTAAATTGCAGAGTTCAGTAATTAATCACTTGCATATAACATCCAGTGCCCATCACATCATGTTACTCTTTAATGCCTATAACCCAGTTAACCCATACCCCTACCACTACCCATCCAGCATCATTAAGATTCTGTCTCATAGTTAAATGTCCCTCATGTTTTTCTCCCTCTCTGACTCTTTCCCATTCCCCTTTTCCTCCCTTCTGCTCTGATCCCCTGTGTTGTTTATTATATTTCTCATATGAGTTAAACTATATGGCAATTGTCTTTCTTTGATTGACTTATTTTGTTAAAGCATTATACCTTCCAATTCCATCCACATCCATATAACTTGTAAGAATTCATCCTTTCTCATGCCTGACTAATATTCAATTGTATCTTCTGGATCTATTCATCTGTTGATAACAGAATGACAAAGATGTCAAAGATCTTGGCTCTTTCCATAGCTTGGCAGTTTTGAACATTGCTGCTATAAACATTGGGATGCAGGACTCTTCAGATCACTACATTTGTGCATTTGAGATAAATACCTAGGAGTGTAATTGCTGGGTTGTAGGGTTGCTTTATTTTTAACTTCTTGAGGAATCTTCATACTGTTCTCCAGAGTGACTATATCAGCTTGCATTCCCACCAATAGTGGGAAGAGGGCTCCCCTTTCTCCACATACTTGTCAACTTTTGTTATTTCATGACTTGTTAATTTTAGCCATTCTGAATGGTATAAGGTAGTACCTCATTTTGGTTTTGATTTGTATTTCCCTGATGGCTAGTGATATTGGGCATTTTTCATGTGTCTGTTGGCGATTTTTATGAAAAGCTTTTTCTGCATCAATTGACAGGATCATATGGCTCTTGTCCTTTCTTGTATTAATGTGACATATTATGTTAATTGATTTGTGGATGTAAAACTACCCTCACTTCCAACACAGGAATACATCCCAATTGGTCGTGGTGAATAATCCTTCTAATTTATTGTTGGATTCTATTGGATAATATTTTGATGAGTATTTTGGCATCCATTTTCATCATGGATGTTAGTCTGTAATTCTTCTTTTGGTGGGGTCTTTGTCTGGTTTTTGAATCAAAGTAATTCTCACCTAATAGAATGAGTTTGGAAATTTCACTTCCATTTCTACCTTTTGAAACAGTTTCAGAAGTATAGTATTTAATTATTTTTAAAATATTTGGTAGAATTCCCCTGGGAAGCCATCTGGCCCTGGACTCTTGTTTGTTGGGAGATTTTTGATTACTATTTCCATTTCCTTGCTGGTGATGGGTATGTCCAGGTTTCATATTTCTTCCTGTTTCACTTTTTGTAGTTTATAAATTTCCAGGAATGCATCCATTTCCTCCAGATTGACTAATTTTCTATCATATAGTTACTCATAATATGTTCTTAAAATTGATTGTATTTTCTTGGTGTTGGTCATGATTTCTCTGCATTAATTCATATTTTTATTAATTTTGGTCCTATCCAGGACAAAAATTAGGGGTAGGTTGATTTTATTCATTCTTTCAATGAACAACCTTTCAGTTTCATTGATCTCTTCTACTGTTCTTTTGGTTTCTATTTCATTGATTTCTGCTCTAATCCTTATTATTTCTCATCTCTTGCTTGGTTTATGATTATTTGCTATTCTCACTTCTTCTCCTTTAGATGTATGGTTAGCATGTATAGTTGAGACTTTTCTGGTTTTTTAAATTTAGTTTTAATTTAATATTTTTTTTTAACTTTTAGGGGAGGAGGTGGGAGGAGAAGAGGAAGTGGGAGGGAGAATCTTAATCAGGTTCCACATGAAGCTTAGAGCTCAATATTGGTGTTACATCTCAAAATACCTAAGAAGAAATCAAGAGTTGGATGCTTTACCCACTGAGTCACCCAAGGAAACCAATCATTGGTAGACTTATTAAAAAAAAAAAAAAAGGTTGGAAGTGCTGTTGTACTAAATCCCTTTTATGTGAACGGCTACAGATTTCAATGACCTAGCCACATTAGTGAGTATCAAATGGTGACCAATGGTATATTAAGAGCATAGAGCTTTAGACTCTGATGGTTACTACTCATTTTCTATTTATACTTCTACTGAATCTAAAAAGCTCTAAGCAGCAATGTTGATGTTGTACAGACAAATAAGGATGGTTACTATAAGGATAGGAACCACTGGTTGCATGAAGAACAGAGAATAACCCCTTTCTGAACGTCATCAAAATATAACAGAACCACCACAGTTCTACAACATGTCCGTCTACTGTAGGTGGAAACGTAGTCTCACAAAACCCAAGGTACATTAGGGATCGGCTTTAATCCAGGAATGCTCTACTTTTAAGTGTACTGAATTAATTTCTTTCAATATGATTCAGTGTTTTGTATTTTATATTCATATGTTAGAGACATAAATATTTGTGTGCATATGTGTATGATTTTTATGGCTATTTGTGTTCATTTATCATAGGATAATTAAGTCATATTTCTTTAATCAATAGTAGGATTGGTCATTGATATAGAATTTTTTTAAAAATTTATTTATTTTTTAAATTTCTTTTTTTAAAAGATTTTATTTATTTATTTGACAGACAGAGATCACAAGTAGGCAGAGAGAGAGGCAGAGAGAGGAGGAAGCAGGCTCCCTGCTGAGCAGAGAGCCTAATGTGGGGCTCCATCCCAGGACCATAGGATCATGACCTGAGCTGAAGACAGAGGCTTTAACCCACTGAGCCACCCAGGCACTCCTATTTTTTAAATTTCTTTTTAGTGTTCCAGAGTTCATTGTTATGCACCACACACACTGCACCATGAAATATGTGCCCTCCACAATACCAGGCTCACCCAACATCCCACCCTCCTCTGCTTCAAAACCCTCAGTAAGTTACTCAGATTCCACAGTCCCTAATGGTTCATATACCCCTCCAATATCCCCCAACTCCCTTCTGCTCTCCATCTCCCCATGTCCTCCATGATATTCCTTATGCTCCACAAATAAGTGAAACCATATGATAATTGACTCTCTCTGCTTGACTTATTTCACTTAGTATAATTTCTTCCAGTCCCATTCTTGTTGATGCAAAAGTTGGGTATTCATCCTTTCTGATGGAGGTATAATACTCCATAGTATATAGGAACCACATCTTCTTTATTTATTCACCCGTTGAAGTGCATCTTGGTTCTTTCCACAGTTTGATGACTGTGGCCATTGCTGCTAAGACCATTGGGGTACAGATGACCCTTTTTTCACTACATCTGTATCTTTGGGGTAAATACCCAGTAGTGAAATTGCAGGATCATAGGGAAGATCTATTTTTAGTGACTTAAAGTATCTCCACACTATTTACAAAGTGGCTGCACCAATTTGAATTCCCACCAACAGTGTAAGAGGGTCCCTCTTTCTCCACATTCTCTCCAAAACATGTAGCTTACTGTCTTGTTAATTTTGGCCATTCTAACTGGTTTAAGCTGTATCTCAATGTGGTTTTGATTTGAATCTCCCCAATAGTTAGTGCTGATAAACATTTTTTCATGTGTCTGATAGTCATTTCTATGTCTTCATTGGAAAGGTGTCTGTTCATGTCTTCTTTCCAATTTTTGACATGATTATCTATTTTGTGTGTGTTGAGTTTGAGGAGTTCTTTATAGATCTTGGATATCAGCCTATTGTCTATGGTACAATTTGTGGATATCTTCTCCCATTCTGTGTGTTGCCTCTTTGTTTTGTTGATGTTTCCTTTGCTTTGCAGAAGTTTTGATCTTGATGGAGTCCCAAAAGTTCATTTTCGCTTTTGTTTCCCTTGCCTTTGGAGACATAACTTGAACGAAGTTGCTGTGGCTGATGTCGAAGAGGTTACTGCTTATGACCCCCTCCAGGATTTTGATAGATTCCTGCTTAACATTGAGGTATTTTATCCATTTCGAGTTTATCTTTGTGTATGGTGTAAGAGAATGGTCGAGTTTCATTCTTCTACATATAGCTGTCCAATTTTTCCCACCACCATTTATTGAAGAGACTCTTTTTTCCACTGTATATTTTTCCTGCTTTGTCAAAGATTATTTGACCAAGGAGTTGAGGGCCCACATCTAGGCTTTCAACTCTATGCCACTGGCCTATGTGTCTGTTTTTCTGCCATTACGATGCTGTCTTGGTGATCACAGCTTTGCAGTAAAGCTTGAAATCAGACAACATGATGCCCCCAGTTTTGTCTTTCTTTTTCAACATTTCCTTAGCCATTTGGAGTCTCTTAAGGTGCCATTAAATATTAAGATTGTTTGCTCCAGCTTTTTGAATAATGCCGGTGGAATTTTGATCCGAATGTCATTGAAAGTCTAGATTGCTCTAAGCAGCATAGACATTTTAACAACGTTTATTCTTCCAATCCGTGTGCATGGAATGGTCTTCTATTTTTTTGTGTGTGTATTCTTCAATTTCTTTCATGAATTTTCTGTAGTTCCTTGAGTACAGATCCTTAACGTCTTTGGTTAGGTTTATTCCCAGGTGTCTTATGGTTCTTGGTCCTATAGTAAGTGGAATCAATTCTCTAATTTCCCTTTCTGCATTTTCATTGTTGTATATAAGAAAGCAACTGATTTCTGTACATTGATTTTGTACATTACCACATTACTGAATTTCTATATTAGCTGTAGTCATTTGGGGGTGGAGTCTTTTGGGTTTTTCATATGAAGTATCATATCATCTGCAAAGAGAGAGAGTTTGGCTTCTTCATTTCCAATTTGAACACATTTCATTTATCTCTGTTGTCTGATTGCTGTTGCTAGGACTTCTAACACTATATTGAACAAGAGTGGTGAGAGTGGGCATCCTTGTTGTGATCCTCATCTCAAAGGGAAAGATATCAGCTTTTTTTCCCATTGAGGATGATATTTGCTGTGGGTTTTTTATAGATAGATTTTATGAAGTTCAGGAATGTTCCCTCTATCCCTATACTTTGAACCTTTTTAATCACGAATGGATGCTGTATCTTGCCAAATGCTTTTTGTGCATCAGTTGAGAGGACTATGTGGTTCTTCTCTCTTCTCTTATTGACTTGTTCTATCATATTGATTGATTTAAAATGTTGAAGCACACTTGCAACCCATGGATAAATCCCACCCGGTCATGGCAGGTAATCGTGTCAATGTACTGTTGGATCCTATTAGTTTGGATCTTGTTGAGAATCATAGCATCCATGTTCATCAGGGATACTGATCTGTAATTCTCCTTTTTGGTGGGGTCTTTGCCTGCTTTGGGGATCAGAGTAACACTGGCTACATAAAAAGAGTCTGGAAGTTTTCCTTCTTCTTCTATTTTTTGGAATAACTTCAGGAGAATAGGTATTATTTCTTTCTTGAAAGTTTGGTAGGATTCCCCAGGGAATCCATCACGTCCCGGGCTTTTGATTTTTAGGCAGTTTTTGATCACTGCTTCAATCTCGTTACTAGACATCGGTCTACTCAGGTTGTCAATTTCCTCCTGATTGTGTTTTGGAATTTTATAGGGCTCCACGATTGCATCCATTTCATGTACATTGGTTAACTTATATATATATAACATATAACATATAACACTTGATAATAATTTCTGGCATATAACACTTGATAATAATTTCTGATGAATGTTTCTATTTCCTTGGTGTTAGTCATGATCTCTCTGTTTTAACTCATAATTTTATTAATTTGGGTCTTCTCTATTTTATTTTGGAAGAGTTTCCCCAATGGTTTATTGATCTTATTGACTCTTTCAAAAAACTGGCTACCAGTTTCTTTGATGTGTACTACTGTATCTCTAGTTTCTATCTCATTGATCTCTGCTCTAATCTTGATTATTTCCCTTCTTGTCAGTGGGGTTGCTTAATTTGTAGTTAATTCTCCAGTTCCTTAAGGTGTAAAGAGAGCTGGTGTATTCTGGATTTTTCAATTTTTTTGAGGGAGGCTTGGATGGCTATGTATTTCCGCCTTAAGACCGACTTTGCTGTATCCCATTGGTTTTGGACTGAAGTGTTTTCATTCTTAATGGTTTCCATGAATTGTTTAAGTTCTTCTTTGATTTCCTGCTTGATCCAAGCATTCTTAAGCAAGGTGGTATTTAGCCTCCAGGTATTGGAATTCTTTCCAAACTTTTTCTTGTGGTTGAGTTCCAGTTTCAAAGCATTGTGATCTGAGAATATGCAGGGAATAATCTCAATCTTTTGGTATCAGTTGATCCCTGATTTGTGACCCAGTATGTGGTCTATCCAGGAGAAAGTTCCATGTGCACTCAAGAAGAATGAGTATTCTGTTGTTTTAGGAAGGAGTGTTCTGTATATATCTATGAGGTCCATCTGGTCCAATGTGTTATTCAATGCTCTCATTTCTTTATTGATTTTCTGCTTGGATGATCTGTCTATTACTGAGAGTGGCATGTAATGATCCCCTACTATTAATGTATGCATATCAATATGACTCTACTTTGATTAACAGTTGTCTTAGGTAGTTGGCTGCTCCCATATTGGTGGCATAAATATTTACAATTGTTAGATCTTCTTGGTGGATAGTCCCTTTAAGAATGATGTAGTGTTGTTCTGTATCTCTAATTTTTTTCTAAATACAGTCTTTAGTTTAAAATCTAATTTATCTGATATGAGAATCCCTACCCCAGCTTTCTTTTGAGGCCCATTGGCATGAAAGATGCTTCGCCATCCCTTCACTTTCAGTCTGGGTGTATCCTTAGGTTCAAAATGGGTCTCTTGTAGACAATATGTGGATGGGTCCTGTTGTTTTATCCAGTCTGCAACTCTGTGCCATTTTATGGGAGCATTAAGGCCATTCACATTGAGAGTGATTATTGAGAAATATGTCTTTATTAACATCATGTTTCTTGTGAAGTCCTTATTTCTATAGGTTGTCTCCATAAATTTCTGTTCAATGACACTCTTCTGTTCAGTGACATTTTCCCCCCTCTTTTCTAGAGCCCCCCTTAATATTTCTTGTAGTTCTGACTTGGTGGTCACATACTCTTAAACCTTGCAGGTCTTAGAAGCTCTTTATCTCCCCATCCATTTTGAATGTCAGTCTTGCTGGATAAAATATTCTTGGCTGCATGTTCTTTTCATTTAGTGGCCTGAATACATCTTTTCAGCCCTTTCTGGCTTGCCAGTTTTCTGTGCACAGGTCTGATGTCATTTTGATGGGCATTCCTCTGTACATAAGGAATCTTTTCCCCCCTAGCTGCTTTCAAGAGCTCCCGTTTAAAATTATGACTCATCATTTTCACAATCACGTGTCTTGAGACCTTTCTAGATTATATGATCTTGGTTACATGTTTCTGCTTGGACATGGATGCTGGCTCCATTCTCCAGATTGGGAACATTTTATGGATAATTTGGTTAACTATATCCTCTAGTCTTCTTTCTTTCTCCTCCACTTCAGGGATTCAAATAATTCTAGGACATGGATGCTGGCTCCATTCTCCAGATTGGGAACATTTTCTGGATAATTTGGTTAACTATATCTTCTAGTCTTCTTTCTTTCTCCTCCACTTCAGGGATTCAAATAATTCTAATGTTGGAACATGTCATGGCATCATTTATTTCCCTAATTCTTTCTTTTTAAAGATATTATTTATTTGACAGACAGAGATCACAAGCCGGCAAAGGGGCAGGCAGAGACAGAGAGACGTGGAAGTAGGCTCCCGGCTGAGTGGAGAGCCCGATGTAGGGCTCGATCCCAGGACCTTGGGATCATGACCCGAGCTGAAGGCAGAGGCTTTAACCCACTGAGCCACCCAGGTGCCCCACGTAATTCTGTTTTCATCGTTTCTAAGCTGTTTGTTCTATGCCTCCACCTGATCCTTTTTCACTATCAGTTTGTCCTCTGGATCCCTAATTCTACCTTCTGCCTCAGTTACCTTAGCTGCTAGAGAATTTGGATTAGATTGGAACTCACTGATAGCACTGTTAACATCTGCCCTGGTGGCTTTAACATCTGACCTATTCAATTCCATTTTGTCGTTAATGGTTTTCTGCAACCTAGCCATCACCTGGATAATTGTTAGCCTGAATTTCCTTTCTGACAATCTGTTTATGTCCATATCCAATAGCTCTGATGGAAAAGGCACAGTCTCTGAATTTTTACTCTGTTGGGCATTCCACCACCTAGTCATCTTGGTGAAAGATGACTGAGGGTATGTGTAGCTGAATGTATCAACTGTGATCCAGGCAAGGTGCACCCTGGAATGGTTTTGAGCAATCTGGAGTCCCAACAAGAAAGAGAGAAAAAGAAAAAAAAGAAAGAGATAGAGAGAGGGAGAGAGAGACTGCAAAAGAGAGAGAGAGAGAGAGAGAAGACCCACACCAAAAGTTAAGAGTTGTAAAATATATAAACAAAAACAGACAAACAAAAAGAATGACAAAAGTAAATGACAAGAAAAAAAAAAAAACTCAGCCAAAATGAACCCCAAGTATAAGATTTATGTGCTACCATAGCAAAAACAAATACACAGAAACACTGATGGAAGAATAAGGTGGGAGGGTGGTTATAAATTCTCAGTGTGGGCAGGGAAGTTTATTTTTATTCCTCCTGTGTGTACCTTGATATCTTTGTTAAAGGACTCAACATTCCTGAGATCAAGGGGAATTAAAACTGGTTTATAGATGGGGGTAGTATTGATTGGGTATAGAGGATTACCTTGAAGCTTATCTCTATATGAATATTTTAAAACAGAAAAGCAAAGCACACAAAACAAAGCAAATAATAAACAAACAACCCCCCCCACATGTTTATGTATCAAAAAAGTTCAGGTTAAAAGGTTGTTATGGAATTTGTTGTACTGAACTTCTCATTCTGATGGTAAATAGCTTAAAATTATACAAAAAATTAAAATAAGGAGAATAGTAGGAATGAATTAAAAGTAAATGTTGTATCTATGAAGTATACAGGTTTTAGGACATTGTCTCTTCTTTTCCCCAGATATTGGTGTTTTTCAGTTTTATGGATATCCTGTGGTGGTTTTCCTCTTGATTTTTTTGTTTTGTTTTGTTTTGTTTTTATTTTGCCTGGCTTTCTGGGGGAGGACCCCACTGCTTGTTTTTTTTAGGCCAACTTGGGAGATTTGAGTCTGAGGAAACCGGTTTTTCAGGCTTTTGTTTTCTGGAGGTTTTTTTTTTTTCCTCCCCTTGTTGGCTTTTGATGGTTCTTTGGAGGTTTAGAGGAAAGCAAAATGCGTCCAGATCTCTGTCTCAGAGAGAAGTCTCAGTCTATTCCCTTCTGGGTGCACAAGAGCACATAAACTCTCCATCTGCTACCTCCCACCAGCAGAGCACATCCCCAGACACAGTCTCAGGCAGGGGTCCCAGGAGCTCCCACTTGTATCCCAGTGCTACTAAACCCACCAGAAGTAGTAGTCCAGAAATCTGGCTTCCAGTGGCTGCCTTTCCTGCAGCTGTCTGGGCAGGTCCAGACCTCAGCAGTGCTCTCAACCAGAGATAGCATGCTGAGATTTTCCTGTAGGCAGAGGCTGGGAGTGTTTAGACTCTTGCTGGTCCTAGAGAGCACTGGTTAGTGCCCACCTGGACCTCTCTCAGGGGAGGGTGTGGAGCGCAACTCAGACCATGTGCAGAGTGCAAAAGGCTGTGGTTCTAGAGAGTGCAGGCTAGTGTCCACACCAGATTCTCTCAGTTGATCTACCACCCAGAGACTCTCATGTGCACCGCCTACTCAAGGACCAAGGCCTGGATAATTTGCTGCACTCTCTCTGGCAGGGTGCTGCTGGTGGCCATCCTGGATCTGTGGGCTTAAGCCCATGCCCCAACCGCCTGATTCCATCAATTTCCCCTTAAGATCTTTTGCTCTCTTTGAGTGTTTTTTTTTTAATTTTTTGGTTAATTTTTTTTTAATTTATTTATTTTTATTTGTTTATTTACAGCATAACAGTGTTCATTGTTTTGGCATCACACCCAGTGCTCCATGCAGTACGTGCCCTCCTCATTACCCACCTCCTGGTCCCTCAACCTCCCAACCCCCCCAACCCCCGCCGCCCCTTCATTTTTGAGTGTTTTTAACCAAAATCCAAGTTAATGCTGGTTTCCAATCACAGGGCACTTTTCTATTGGGGTATTACTTCCCAGTGGCTCACTTCTGGTGGCTCCCTCACCCTTTTGTTTGTCTTCCAATATCAGTCCTACATTCCCACTCTGGTTTTCTTGTCCACTGGTGTCTTCTGCCCCATAGAGATCCAGAAGTATATAATCCTACATCTCAGTCTTATTTCATGTGTGTTCAGAGTGATCTGTCAGATAATTAGCTCACTTTGGGGGATCAATTGGAACAGGGTCTCCTACTTCTCCAGCATATCTTACCCCCTTCTCTCTCTATATATATATCTATATCAATATCTATATAGATGTAGATACACACACACACACACACACACACACACATACACAATATATATATGTGGAATGTTACATTATAAGAACTCTAGGAAACAAATTGAGGGTTCAGAAGGAGAGGTGGGTGGGGGATGATGTAACTGGGTGGTGGGTATTAAGGAGGACACTTGATCGAATGGGCCCTGAGTCTTATATGAAACTGACGAATTACTAAACTCTACCTCTGAAACTAATAACACACTGCATGTTAATTCATTGATTTTAAATAAAATTATAAAAAAGAAAAGAAAGACCTAACATGACAAAAAATAGAAAGGAAAAGGAAAATATCCAGATACAATGACAAAACAAAAAATAATTAGCACTAATTATGTATCTATGAATAATTATTTTGAATGTAAGTAGACTATATGCTGTGATGAAAATATATAGGGTAACAAAATAGACAAAAACAAGGTCGGTCTATACACAACCTACAAGAGACTCATATTATATCAAAGGACACCTACAGATTGAAACTGAGGGGATGGAGAAATATTTATCACACAAATGAACATAGATATTAAAATGAAGACTTTAACAAGAGACAAATAAATCACACTCATAAATGGAAAAATCCAACAGGAAAATTTAACAGTTGCAAATATTTATGCAATCAACATTGGAGCACACAGATATATAAAATAATTAATAACAAACCTAAAGAAACTCATCACAACAGCACAATAATTGTAAGGACTATGGCAGCACACTCACCTCAAAGAACAAATCATTTAAACAGAAAATCAACAAAGAAACAATAGCTTTGAATAACACACTGGTCCAGATGGACTCAATATATAAATTTAAAACAATCTATCCTAAAAGAATATACAACACATTGTTTTCAAGTACACATGGAATGTTCTCCATAATAGACCACTATTATGTTACAAATCAGTCCTCAACAAATACAAAAAGATTGAGACCATGCCATGCATAACTTCTGACCACAAGGGTATGAAACTTGAAGTTAACAACAAGAAAAAATGACCTGAAAGACCACACATGCTAGGAGGTTAAGCAACATCCTACCAATAATGAATAGGTCACCTATGAAATCAAAGAATAAATTAAAAAAAAATACATGGAACCAAATGAAAATGAAAACACAATGGTTTAAAATAATTGTGATGAAACAAAACTGGTCTTAAGAAAACGTTATATAGGGGCACCTGGATGGCTCAGTGGGTTAAAGCCTCTGCCTTCGGCTCAGGTCATGATCCCAGCGTCCTGAGATCGAGCCCCGCATTGGGCTCTCTGCTCAGTGGAGAGTCTGTTTCCCTTCCTTTCTCTCTCTGCCTGCTTCTCTGTCTACTTGTGATCTCTGTCTGTCAAATAAATAAATAAAATCTTAAAAAAAAGAAAAAGTTATATAATAATGAGGAATAAAGTTAACCAAAGGGGAGAAACACCTGTACTCTGAGTTCTATATAACATTGATGTTATATACATCCAAATACATGGAAATACGTTCCATGCTCACGGATTAGAAAAGCAAATACTGTTAAAATGTCTATAATACCCAAAGCATCTACACACTTAAAGCAATCCCTATCAAAATACCACCAGCATTTTTCACAGAGCTAGAACAAACATCCCTAAAATTTACACAGAACCATAAAAGACACTGGACTTCCAAAGCAATCTTGGAAAAAGAAAAACAAAGCTGGAGGCAACCTAATTCCAGATTTCAAGTTATATTATTAAGCTATAGCTGGGACACCTGGGTGTCTCAGTAGGTTAAACAGCAGGTTTGGCTCAGATCATTGTCCTGGGATAAAGCGCAGCATCAGGCTCCTTGCTCAGTAGGGAGTCTTCTTCTCTGTCTGCATGCCACCCAGCCCCCAACCTTCTGATCAGTTTTTCTCTCTCTCTCTCCACTGACCAACAAATAAATTCTTTAAACAACAACAACAAAAAAAAAGGTATTGTAAATGAAACAGTATGCTATACTGGTATAGCAGTATACACATGGATAAATGGAACAGAATAGAAAACCCAGAGGTAAGCCCTCAATTACATGGGCAATTAATATTTGACAAAGAAGGAAAGGCTATACAATGGGGGAAAGACAGTCTCTTTGACAAATGATGTTGGGCTAACTGGACAACAACATGAAAAGTATAAATCTGGACCACTTTCTTACACCCCACTCAAAAAACAGCCCAAATGGATTAAGGACCTACATGTGGGACCTGAAACCATAAAAATCCTAGAAGAGAGCACAGTCAATATCTTCTCTGAAATCAGCCATACCAATTTTTTCTAGATATGTGTCCTGAATCAAGAGAAAGAAACTCAAAATTGAACCATCTGGACAATGTCAAAATAAAATCCTTCTGCACTGCAGAGGAAATAATCAACAAAATTAAGACAACCTATTGAATGGGAGAATGTATTTGCAAGTGAATTATCTGATGCATGGTTATTATCCATAATATATAATGATCTTATATGATTCAACACTTAAATTAATAAATAATTTAGTTTAAAAAAATGAGCAGAAGACTAAGAAATACAATCCTGTCAGAGAAAGGCAAATACTATACGATTTCACTCACATGTGGAACTGAAGAAACAAATAAAATGAAAACAAAACAAAACAAATAAATTAATAAATAAAAACAAAGCACTGAAACAAACCAAAGAATAGACTGTTAACTATAGAAAACAAAGCTGATGGTTACAGAGAAGAGGTGGGTATGGGAATGGGTGACATAACTATAAGGGATTACTTGTCTTGATGGGAACCGAGTAGTGTAGAGAATTGTTCAATCACTATATTTTACGCCTTAAACTAATTACACTGCAAGTTAACTATGCTGAAATTAAAATTTGAAAAATCAATAATCAAATATGTATATACATAATTAAAATACATAAATGTGATTACTGATTTTTAAAAAATATGTTATTCATTTGAGACAGAGTGAGAGACAGCTTGAGTGGTGGGAAGGGGCAGGGGGACAGGGAGAAGCAGGTTCTCCACTAAGCAGAGAACCCAGCTTGTGGATCAATCCTAGGATTCTGGGATCATTAACCTAACTGAAGGCAGACACTTAGGCAACTGAACCAACTAGGTGTGATCATTGATTGAAGATCCATGTGATTTTATGAATAATTCAACTGCATTGAACACAGAAATAAAATACAAATAGGTAACTGGTGCACTTTGGCATTTCAGTCAATTAAGTGCCTGACTCTGACACTGGTCATGATCTCAGGGTCCTGCGATCAGCTCAGCACTGGGCTCCATGCTCAGTGGGGAGTCTGTTTGTCCCTCTCACTCTGCCCCTCTGCCCCACTCATGCTCACTCTCTCTCTCTCTCTCTCTCTCTTTCTCTCTCTCAAGTAAATAAAATCTTTAAAATTGTATAAAAATGTTTTAAAATGTAAATAGATCCTGATTTTCTTTATGTTCTAAAATTTCCTTCATTTTAGGTTAAAATATCATGGTTCCACAACACGGTTGTTTTTATCGTGTCTCCTGGGGAGGGAGATCTGGAGCACTCACTCTTCACCTCCTGTTAGTGCACTTTTGGGGAACACAGAGGTATTTCAAGATGACACAACTCAGTTTGCTAAGGCATGATAGGGCTGTGAGTGTTTCACTTAGTACTTCTATGACTGAACAGAGTTATACTGACCTTCCCACACATGGTGATTATGTCAGGATGATGCAAGATTAGGAGGTTCTGGCCCAGATCTCTTCACATAAGCATGGATATAAATAACTACCCATCCACAGATATATCATTTTGAGGTTCCACATTAAAAAAAAAAAAAACACACACAGAATTGAGAAAAGGTAAATTGAACAAAAGGAAAAAAGACAGTTTCAATCCCTCCATAGGGGAAAAAGGGTCCAATGAGCATCCAAGATCACCGAAGACACAAGTGTCAAACCCACCTACCCATGGACCTAGTGAGTCAGGATATTTGTGTTATTTTCTTGTTGATGTGCCACAAATTTCTGGCAAAATTGACAGTTAAAAGACTTTCCTTGTCAAATCCCAACTATAAATACTAGGAAAGTGTCTACTTCTTCAAACAAGCAAACACCAATGCAGTGGTACAAGGTTTACAAATTGTCAGGAAAATATGACACTAGAAAGATAAAATGATAAAAAAAAAACACGAGGAATTGACCATAAAGAAATTAAGATTAAAACTACATGAACAATAATTCAGAATGTTTACTTAAAAGACAACAACAACAACAAAAAGGACAATATCAGTAAAACCATATTGGAATAAAATGATATGCTTAACACAGAGATTAAATCTTAAAAAAAAAAAAAAAGCCAAGTGGATATTCTAGAACTGAAAAACACAATGATGGAGCTGAAAAAACTCCAAAGTCTATACAGACCTGATCAAAAACAAGAAAGAAATAGTGAGCTCAATGTTGGATTACTTGAAATTTTCCAACCAGAAGGAAAAATAAAATAGATTTTTTTTTTCAGAATAGATTTTAAAAGAGTTTAAAAGAAAGCCTATAGAATTTAGGGGATCCCATAAGAAAATCCATATATGTGGGGTGCCTGGGTGGCTCAGTGGTTACAGCCTCTGCCTTCAGCTCAGGTTGTGATCTCAGGGTCCTGGGATCCAGCCCAACATCAGGCTCTCTGCTCAGCAAGGAGCCTGCTTCCCCACCTCTCTCTCTGCATACTTGATATCTTTGTCTGTCAAATGGATAAATAAAATCTTAAAAAAAAAAGAAAACACATATATGCAGTATGAAAACTGCAGAAGGAGAGAGAGAAAGGGGCAGCTAGCTTAGTTAAAGAAACAACAATAAAAAGCTTCCATACATAAATATTTACAATTGTTTCTTGTTGGTGGATAGTCCCTTTAAGAATGATGTAGTGTCTTTCTGTATCTCTGACTATAGTCTTTAGTTTAAAATCTAATTTATCTGACAGGAGAATCACTACCACAACCTTCTTTTGAGGCCCATTGGCATGAAATATTCTTCCTCATCCCTTCACTTACAGTCTGGGTGTATCCTTAGGTTCTAAATGGGTCTCTCATAGAAAAAATATGGATGGGTCTTGTCGTTTTATCCTATCTGCAACCCTGTGTCCTTTTATGGGTGCATTTAGGCTATTCACATTGAGAGTGGTTATTGAGAGATACGTCTTTACTGATATCATGTTACCTGTGAAGTCTTTGTTTCTATAGATTGTCTCCATATATTTCTGTTCCCAGATATTCTTAGGGTTTTTCCCCTTTTATAGAACCACCCTTAATATTTCCTGCAGTGTTTACTTGGTGGTCATATACTCTTTTAAACCTTGCTGGTTTTGGAAACTCTTTATCTCTCCATCCATTTTGAATGTCAGTCTTGCTGGATAAAGTATTCTTGGCTGCATGTTCTTCTCATTCACTGCCCTGAATATGTCTTGCCAGCCCTTTCTGGCTTGCCAGGTTTCTGTGGACAGGTCTGACATTATACTGATGGGCTTTCCTCTTTATGTAAGGAGTTTCTTTGCCCTAGCTGCTTTCAAGAGCTCCTGTCTACGATTATGATTCATCATTCTTACTATCAGGTGTCAGGAAGTCTTTCTAGATTCTATAATCTTGGGGTTCTGCCTCTAGTACATGAACATTGGTTCCATCCAATGGAAATTTTTCATGGAGATTTTTTTCAACTACATCTTCCAGTTTTCTTTCTTTCTCCTCCCCCTCAGGGATTCCAATAATTCTGACGTTAGAAAGTCTCATGGTGTCATTTATTTCCATTGTTCTGTTTTCGTGGCTTCTAAGCTTTTGTTCCAGGCTTCCTCCTGATCCTTTTTCTCTGTTTGTCCTCCAATCACTAATTCTATCTTCTGTCTCAGTTACCCTAGCTTTTAGAGACTATAGATTAGATTGGAACTCATTGAGAACATTGTGAACATCATCCCTGATGGCTTTCACTTCTGCCCTAATCAATTCCATTTGTCATCAAGGGCTTTCTGCAATCTACCTATTGCCTGGATAATTGTTAGCCTGAATTCCCTTTCCAAAATATTGGCTATGTCCATAGCCATTAGCTCTGTTGCAGAAGGCCCAGTCTCTGAATTTTTCTTCTGTTGGGCATTCCTCCTCCTAGTCATTTTGGTGAGAGATGGCTGAACGGATGTGCAGCTGAATGTATTGACCATAGTGCAGGCAAGATGCACCCTGGAACACTTCTGAGCAATCCAGAGTCCCCACCCAAAGGAAAGAAAAAAGGAAAAAGAGAGAGAGAGAGAGAGAGAGAGAGACAGGGAAAAAAAGAAAGATAAAACAAAAGAGAAGGCCCAGTCCAAATGGGCCCCAAGGTAAGATTTATGAAGAATACAAAC
The DNA here is from genome assembly GCF_922984935.1 of Meles meles. Taxonomy (NCBI): domain Eukaryota; kingdom Metazoa; phylum Chordata; class Mammalia; order Carnivora; family Mustelidae; genus Meles; species Meles meles. The sequence continues at coordinate 314,289 of NW_025721198.1, forward strand.
AAAAACAGACATACAAAAAGACTGATAAAAGTAGATAACAAGAGAAAAAAAGTAAATATATAAAAACAAACAAACAAAAAAGAACCTTGTCAAAAAGAACCCCAAGTATAAGATATATATATACTATCAAGACAAAAACAAATACACAGAAACGCTGACAGAGGAAAAAGATGGGAGAGTGGTTATAACTTCTCAGTGTCAGCAAGGAAGGTTATTTTGATTCTTCTTGGGTGTATCTTGATATCTTTGTTAAAAGACTTGACTTTCCTAAGATAAAGGGAATTAAAAACTCTTTTACCTATAGGAGTAGCATTGATTGGGGAAAGGGAATTACCTTGCATTTTAACTCTATATGAATATTAAAAATAAAAAAAAGGATAAACTAAACTGAATTAAAATAAAATGAAAAAAAATTTAAAAAATAGAAAAGCAAAAGAAAAACACAGGTATATGTATGAAAAAGTTCAGGTTAGAAGGTTATTAGGAATTTGATGTACTGGACATCTCACTGTGATGGTAAATAGGTTAAAAAAACAACCAGAGGGTTTTGAAGGGGCGGGGGAGTGGGAGGTTGAGGAACCAGGTGGTGGGTAATAGGGAGGGCACGTACAGCATGGAGCACTGGGTGTGGTGCCAAAACAATGAACACTGTTATGCTGTAAATAAACAAATAAAAAAATTATCTATAAAAAATGAACCAGAACTGTGGGAATGAATTAAAAATAAAAGTTGTATCTATGAAGTAGTGTTGGTTATTCTCTTGTTTTTTTGTTTGTTTGTTTGTTTTATTTTTTATTTTTTGGTTGTTTGTTTTTGTTATTGTTGTTTTGTTTTGTTTTTGTTTTGTTTTGGTTTTGGTTGGTTTTCTGGGGGAGAGGACTGCCACGTATTTATTCAGGTAGTGTTCCCTGATTTACTTCCTCCTGCCCGCATCAAGGAGGTGGGCTCTGTGGAAACTGTTTTTCAGGCTTTTATTCTCTGGAGGTTATTTTTGTTTGTTTGTTCCTTTGTTTTCTCTCATCTTGGCAGCTTTTGATGGTTTTGGAGGTTCAGAGGAAAGCAACTGCCCCCAGACCTCACTCTCAGAGAGAAGCCTCTGTTCGTTCCTCTCTGGGTACTCCAGAGCACATAAATTTCCCCTCAGCCACTGGCAGAGCACCTTCCCAGTCTTGGTCTCTAGGGTCACAGGAACTCCCACTTGTACACAAAACCTCGACAGCCCCAGCTGTCTGGGCAGCTCCAGATTGCCAGAGAGGTTCCAAGCAGTGAAAGCACACTGAGATTTTCCCTCTGGCCTGGGCTGGGAATGCTCAGACTCTCAGGGTCCAAGAGAGCTATGGCTGGCCCCTGCAAGCACCTCTCCGGGGGCGGGGGGGGGGCGGGTGTCAGGCGCGACTCGGGCTCTGGTAGCAAGGTGCGCAGAGAGTATAAAAGGCTGTGGTTCTGCCGGCTGGCACCTGCATGCCCCTCACTTGGGGGTAGGGTTGTGGGGCCTGACTCAGACTCTGGTAACAAGGCCCACATGTGGAGAGTGCAAAAGGCTGTGGTTTTGCCACCTGGTGAGGTTCTCCCAACCTCATGGGAGCCACCACCCAGACACTCTCAGGCCCTCTGGCGGCTCAGGGATCAAGAACTGGCTTCTTCGCTGCACTTTTTCTGTCTCATCACCAAGGGTGGCTGTCCTGTGTCCTGAGACTTAAGCCCCTGTCCCTAACTGCCCCGAATCCTACAATTCCCCCCCACAATCATTTGCTCTTTTTGCGTGCTTTCAACCAGACTCTAACTTAATGCTGGTTCCCAGTCACAAGGCACTCTTGTATTGGGGTGTTACTTTCCAATGGGTAGCTTCTGGTGGCTCCCTCTTCCTTTTGTTTATCTTCCAATATCAGTCCAAAAGTTCCCACTCTGCTTTGCCTGCTCACTGGTGTCTTCTGCCCTTGTAGAGATCCAGAAGTGTATAATTATAATCTTAGGCTGATTTCATGCTTGATCAGAGTTCTTTGGTAGGTAATCAGCTCACTTTAGGGTACAGGTTGAAATGGTGCCTCCTCCTACTTCCCCAATATCTTGTCTCCCCCTCACCATTTCAGCTGAGTACTGAAACTGGAGCTTGTCCATAGCACTGCCTACAACAGCTCCAACCAGAAGAAAATGGCAAACATAGTGGATACCAAAGAACACTCAAGTGTGAGTCCTGGGCATGGAAGTGGCTCTGTACCTGCACTCACCAGGCTGACTGCATCTAGTTATAACAGGTAGTAGTTTCAGCAGTAATAATGACCAGACCTTCCTTTTATTCAGTTTTCACCTCAAGTTATATGTATCATAAAATGTCTGCAAGTGGATGAAGGCATAGATAAGGGAAATCACATTCCATGAATTTTAATCAATAACATGGGGCTGTAAAATGCAGAGGGTAAACCTAAGAGAGTTCTCCTACTCCTAGAAAATGTTCACACTAATCAGGATGTAACTGTAGTGCTGGCACAGGTGTACCCAGGTCCTCTGGCATCCTGCCCTGCCAAGAGTACAGGAAGGGGGACTTCATCTAGTGAAACCCTGTACAGTTCCTAGTGTGGAGGATGAATTGATTAACCTCCCTCAGGTACTGGGGAGATCTCCCTACCACCTTTTTAACATTTTTATTTTTTTTAAATTTCATTTCAGTGTACCAGAATTCATTGTTTATGCACCACACCCAGTGCTCCATGCAATACGTCCCCTCCATAATACCCACCACCAGGCTTCCCCAACTTCCCACCTCACACGCCTTCAAAACCCTCAGATGGTTTTTCAGAGTCATAGTCTCTAATGGTTCATCTACCTCTCCAATTTCTTTCAACACCCTTCTCTTCTCCATCTTCCCATGTCCTCCATGTTATTTGTTATGCTCCACAAATAAGTGAAACCATATGATAATTGACTCTCTCTGCTTGACTTATTTCAGTCAGCATAAACTCTTCCAGTCCCGTCCATGTTGATAAAAAAGTTGGGTATTCATCATTTCTGATTGAGGCATAATACTCCATAGTGTGTATGGACCACATCATCCTTATCCATTCATCCATTGAAGGGCATCTTGGTTCTTTCCACAGTTTGGAGACCCTGGCCATTGCTTCACTGAACATTGGGGTGTAGATGGACCTTCTTTTCACTACATCTGTATTTTTGGGATAAATACACAGTAGTGCAGTTGCAGGGTCATAGGGAAGCTCTATTTTTAATTTCTTGAGGAATCTCCACAGTGTTCTTCAAAGTGGCTGCACCAACTTACATTCCCACCAAGTGGAAGAGGGTTCCCCTTTCTCCACATCTTCTCCAACACACATTGTTTCCTGTCTTATTAATTTTAGCCATTCCAAGTGCTTTAAGATGGTGTGTCAATGTGGTTTTGATTTGAAACTCCCTGATGGCTAGTGAAGAGGAACATTTTTTCATGTGTCTGATAGCCATTTGAATGTCTTCATTGGAGAAGTGTTTGTTCATGTCTTCTGCTCATTTTTGACATGAGTAACTGTTTTGTGTGTGTTGAGTTTGAGAAGTTCTTTATAGATCCTGGGTATCAGCCTTTTGTCTGTACTGTCATTTGCAAATATCTTCTCCCATTCCATGGGTTGCCTCTTTGTTTTGTTGACTGTTTCCTTTGCTGTGCAGAAGGTTTTAATCTTGATGTAGTCCCAAAAGTTCATTTTCACTTTTGTTTCCTTTCCTTCAGAGACATATCTTGAAAGAAGCTGCTTTGGCTGCAGCCAAAAGTGGTTACTGCCTATGTTTTCCTCTAGGATTCTGATGGATTCTTGTCTCATGTTGAGGTCTTTTATTCATTTCGAGTTGATCTTTGTGTATGGTGTAAGACAATGGTCTAGTTTCATTCTTCTACATATAGCTGACCAATTTTCCCATTAACATTTATTGAAGAGACTGTCTTTTTTCAAATGTATATATTTTTTCCCTCCTTTTCGAAGATTATTTGACCATAGAGTTGAGGGGCCAAATCTGAGCACTCTTCTCTGTTCCACTGGTCTATATGTCTGTTTTTATGTCAGTACCATGCTGTCTTGGTGATCACAGCTTTGTAGTAAAGCTTGAAATCAGCCAACATGATGCCCCCAGTTTTGTGTTTCTTTTCCAACATTTCCTTAGCATTTTGGGGTCTCTTCTGATTTCATGCAAATTTTTCGGTTTTTTTGCTCCATCTCTTTGAGAAATTCTGGGGAAATTTTGATAGGAATGGCATTAACGTGTAGATTGCCTTAGGCAGTATAGACATTTTAACAATGTTTATTCTTTTGATCCAAGAGCATGGAATGGACTTCCATCTTTTTGTGTTTTCTTCAATTTCTTTCATGAGGGTTCTGTAGTTCCTCGAGTACAGATCCTTTACCTCATTGGTTAGGTTTATTCCTAGGTATCTTGGTGCTATAGTAAATGGAATCAATTCTCTAATTTCCCTTTCTGTGTTTTCATTTTGAGTGTTACGAAAGTAACTGATTTCCATACAAATGGTGAACCATCCTTGCAATCCAGGGATGAATCCCATCTGGTCATGGTGGATAATCGTTTTAATGTGTCATAGGATACTATTTGCTAGGATCTTGTTGAGAATCATAGCACACATATTCATCAGGGATATTGGTCAGAAATTCTCCTTCTTGATGGGGACTGCCTGGTTTGGGGATCAGTGTAATGCTGGCTTCATAAAATGAGTCTGGAAGTTTTCCTTCTTCTTCAGTTTTTTGAAACATCTTCATGAGAATAGATATTATTTCATCTTTGAAAGTTTGGTAGAGTTCCCCAGGGAATCCTTCAGGTCCTGGGCTCTTGTTTTTTGGGGAGGTTTTTGAAAACTGATTCAATCTCGTTATTAGATATTGGTGTATTCAGGTTGTCAATTTCTTCCTGGTTCAATTTTGGAAGTTTGTAGTTTCCAGGAATGCATCCTTTTCATCTAGTTTTCTTAACTTATTGGCATATAACTGTTGATAATAACTTGTTTCTATTTCCTTGGTGTTAGTTGTGATCTCTCCCTTTTCATTCATAATTTTATTAATTTGGGCCTTCTCTCATTTCTTGTGGATTAGTTTGGCAAATTGCTCATTGCCCTTATTGATTTATTCCAAAAACCAGCTTCGTGTTTCATTGATGTGTTCTATTGTATCTCTAGTTTCTATCTCATTCGTCTCTGATCCAATCTTGATTTTTTCCCCTTATTATGTGTGGAGTTAGCTTAATTTGTTCTTGATTCTCCAGGTCTTCAAGGTGTAAAGATAGCTGGTGTCTCATGGATTTTTCAATTTTTTGATGGAGGCATGGATGGCAATGTATTTCCTACTTAGGAACGCCTTTGTTGTATCCCATAGGATTTGGACCAAAGTGTCTTCTTTCCCATTGGTTTCCATGAATTCTTTAGGTTCTTCTTTGATTTTCTGGTTGATCCAAGCATTCTTAAGCAAGGTGGTCTTAAGCTTCCAGGTGTTTGAATTCCTTCCAACCTTTTCCTTGTGGTTGAGTTCCCGTTTCAAAGCATTGTGATCTGAGAATACACAGGGAATAATCTCAATCTTTTGGTATCAGTGGGGCCCTGATTTGTGAACCAGTATGTAGTCTATCCTGGAGAAGGTTCCATGTGCACTCAAGAAGAAAGAGTATTCTGCTGCGTTAGGATAGAATGTTCTGTATATATCTAGGAGGTTCATTTTGTCCATTGTGTCATTCAATGCTCTTGTTTCTTTATTGATTTTCTGCTTGGGTAATTTGCGTATTACTGAGAGCAGCATGTTAAGATCTACTACTATTAATGTATTCATATCAATATGACTCTTTATCTTGATTAACAGTTGTCTTATGTAATTGGCTGTTCCCATTTGGGGGGCATAAATATTTACAATTGTTAGATCTTCTTGGTGGACAGTCCTTTTAAGAATGATGTAGTGTCTTTCTGTATCTCTGACTACAGACTTTAGTTTAAAATCTAATTTATCTGATGTGAGAATCGCTACCCCAGCCTTCTTTTGAGGCCATTGACATGAAAGATGCTTCTCCCTCCATTCACTTTCAGTGTGGATGTATCCTTAGGTTCAAAATGGGTCTCTTGGAGACAACATATGGATGTTTCCTGTCATTTTATTCTATCTGCAAGCCTGTGTCATTTTATGTGCACATTTAGACCATTCGCGTTGAGAGTGATTATTGAGACATACGTTTTTATTGACATCGTGTTACTTTTGAAGTCTTTGTTTCTGTAGATTGTCTCCATATATTTCTGTTCAATGATAAGAATCTTAAGATTTTTCCTCTATTATAGATCCCCCCTTAATATTCCTTGTAGTGCTGGCTTGGTGGTCACATACTCTTTTAAACCTTGCAGGTCTTGGAAATTCTTTATCTCTCCATTCATTTTGAATGTCAGTCTTGCTGGATAAAATATTCTTGGCTGCATATTCTTCGCATTTAGTGCCCTGAATATGTCTTTCCAGCTCTTTCTGGCTTGCCAGGTTTCTGCAGACAGGTCTGACGTTATTCTGATGGGCTTTCCTCTTTATGTAAGGAGTTTCTTTGCCCTAGCTGCTTTCAAGAGCTCCTCTCTACAATTATGATTCATCATTTTCCCTGTTAGGTGTCTCAAGTTTCTTTCTAGATTCTATGATCTTGGGGGGAAGGTTTCTGCCTCTAGTACATGAACGCTGATTTCATTCACGAGATGGGGAAAATTTTCACGGAGAATTTGTTCAACTATATCTTCTAGTCTTCTTTCTTTCTCCTCTCCCTCAGGGATTCCAATAATTTTGACATTGGAACGTTTCATGGCGTCATTTATTTCCCTAATTCTGTTTTCATGGCTTCTCAGCTATTTGTTCCAGGCTTCCTCCTGATCCTTTTTCTCTATCTGTTTGTCCTCCAGATCACTAATTATATCTTATGCCTCAATTACCCTAGCTTTTAGAGAATTTAGATTAGATTGGACATCTTTGAGAACATTGTAAAAGTCATCCCTAGTGGCTTTCACTTTGCCCTAATTAATTCCATTTTGTCATCAATCTACCTATTGCCTGCATAATTGTTAGCCTGAACATACCCAATAGTTCTGATGCAGAAGGTTGAGTCTCTGAATTTTTCTTCTGTTGAGCATTCCTCCTCCTAATCATTTTGGTGAGAGATGGCTGACCCGATGTGTACCTGAATGTATTCACAGTGGTGTAGGCAAGGTGCACCCTGGAATGCTTCTGAGCAATTGAGAGTCCCCACCACAAAAAAATAAATAAATAAATAAATAAATAATAAAAAATAAAAAAAGGAGAGAGAGAGAGAGAGAGAGAGTAAAAAAGAAAGGATAAAATAAAAGAGATGGCCCAGCCCAAATGGGCCCCAAGCTAATATTTATGAAGTATACATACAAGAACAGACAAACAAAAAGACTGACAATTAGTTGAGAAAGGAAAAAATAAACAAATATATATATATATATATATATATATATATATATATATATATATATTTTTAAAGAGAACCTCGTCAAAAGAACCCCAAGTATAGGGTTTATATACCACCAGGACAAAAAGAAATACACAGAAACACTGACAGAAGTAAGATGGGAGAGTGTTTATAAATTCTCAGTGTGGGCGTGGAAGGTGATTTTGATTATTTGGATGTATCTTGATACCTTTGTTAAAGGACTCAAATTTCCTAAGATAAAGTGTGATTAAAACTGGTTTACCTACAGGGGTAGCATTAGTTGGTGTATGGGGATTACCTTGAAGCTTATGTCTATATGAATATTAAAATAATAATAATAATAATAATAATTATTATTATTATTATTATAAAACAAAATATAAAAATAGAAAAGCAAAAGAAAAACACAGGTATATGTGTCATAAATTTCTGGTAAAAAGGATATTATGGAATTTGATGTACTGAACATCTCACTGTGATGGTAAATAGGTCAAAAAGCTATATATATAAAACAATGAAAAGAACCAGAATAGGGAGAAGGAATAAAAAACAGAAGTTGTATCTATGAAGTAGTGGTGGTTGT